>NW_022111373.1:107098397-107102484 GCF_000313985.2 Echinops telfairi
TTATAGTACAAATAATTGAAACTTTGTCTAATGACTTTGTGCTTGAGTGCTTGAGAGATCAGTATTTTAAAGAAATCTTACAGTTAGTTACTACATTTAATGGACTATCATGTGTGCTTAGCAAAATATCACTAATCATCCAGGTTTAGCCTCTGCAACACAGTGAATTATTTAATATGGCTCTTTGAGCCACAGTCTTTGTGAGGCCCACCAATCAACCTTTGGCTTTTGTTTTTCTTATGGTCTGGGTAAAAAGGTGGGGAAGATACTGATCTGGATTATATGACTCAGCCAGATGTGAATGTCTTCATTGTGATTGCTCTTCTGATGGATATAAAACGAGCCAGCTGAGAACCAGGAAGTGGGTGTGAATCTCAACGCCCACACACAAGAAGAGCCAGGAGTGGAAACCGTCCTCTGGATGCTGAGATCCCTGTGTAGTGAACCTCCTTGGCCCAGGAGACAGCTATGACACTAGAGAAGCGGCAAAGCAGCATTAGCCATAGGACCAGGAGTCACAGTATAAAACAGTGTGGGGGAAGCCAGCCCCTCACATGATCACGGGTTCAGTAAGCACAATTGTACTGTTAAAATATATATAAAGATTATAGTAAAGTCATAGAGAATAATAGAGATAGGAGAGAGAGTCAAATGAACATCAGACACATTTCATGGTAGCATGCATACGTTACAGGAAAGGGTTGCACTATAGGTATTACAGTAATGAGAGGGGGACGATCTAGGGGAATACATGCAATAGGAAGGGGACTGATTGGGGGTACATGTGACAAGATGGGCGGATCCTAGATTCAGGATGGCAGCCTAACTTTGGATGTCACTGAGCAGGTTTGACCACTTCCCTGGCACTCCATGGAATCAATTACTATCCTTATCAGTAGGGTGTGAGCCCCATCTACAGTGGATCAGACCTTAGTCTGATGGTTGAATCCCTCTAAGCATCTGACCTCCCACCATGCACTGGCAAACAGCCTCTAATGTTTGGCATAACTTTGGGTAAGACAAAGCTAGGGAAAAGTCCTTTTATATCCCACAACAGAGCGATGAACTTCCACCCCCCTTAGCAGGTAAAGCTGAGTGCTTTGGGGCGGGAGATTGACTTGTGGAGTGGGGGACCTCAGGGCACTTACCTGTGGGAATTGTTTCCTGACTCACAGAACTGGAGTTGAGTATCTTTGAGTTAAGACTTCTAATAGAGTGATGTTCTGATTCATAGCCACCCTATGTACAATGGAACAAAACACTGCCTGGTCCTGTGTCCGTCTCACAGTAGTTCTTATGTTTGAGCTCATTGACACCACCACTGTGTCAATCGGTCTTGTCCAGATCTCTCTCTCTCTCTCTCTCTTTGTTTTGCTGCCCCACTACTTTACCAAACATAATGTCCTTCTCCAGGGACTGGACTCTCCTGAAAACATGCCCAAAGTACATGAAATGAAGTCTCGCCATCTTTGCCTCTAAGGAGCATTTTGGCTGCTCTTCTTCAAAGACAGGTTGGTGTGTTCTTTTGGCAGTCCATGGTACTTTAAATATTCTTCACCAGCACCATAACTCAAATGCATTGATTCTTTGGTCTTCTTTGTTCAATGTCCAACTTCCACATGTATATGAGGCGATTGAAAATACCACGGCTTGAGTCAAGCACACCTCAGTGCTCAAACTGACAGCCTTGCTTTACAGCTCTTGAAGGAGGTCTTGAGCACACATGTTTACTAGTGTCATGTGTCCTTTGGTCTCTTGACTGCGGCTTCCGTGTGCATTGATTGTAGATTCACGCAAGATGAAATCTTTGATCATTTCAATCTTTTCTCTACGTAACCACCATGTCACCTACTACTGGCTCAGTGTGAGGATCTGGGTTATGTTTGCATTGGGTTGTAATCCATATTAAAGGCTGCAATTCTTGATCTTCCTCAGCAATGCTTCAAGTCCTCCTCACTTTCAGCAAGCTAGCTTGTATCATCTGTGTATTGCAAGTTGCTAATACACCTTCCTCCAATCCTGATGCTAAATTCTTGTTCATATAATCCAGCTTCTCTGAGCATTTGCTCAGCATACAGATTGAATAAATATGGTGAGAGAATGCAATCATGATGCGCCCCTTACTTGATTTTAAACCAGGCCTTTATTAGCAGCCTCCAAAAGAGCTTTGTAATATTGCCTAAGCAAGGCAGAGGCCAGGCCAGAGAGCTAAAGGACAGAAAGAGGTTTGTCTGAAAGAACAGCATAAAAGAAATTGTCCTGATTAAAGAACATATTCTATGCACTTCTCAGCTGAATTGCACCTTGTTAACGTCCCTAATAAACCCCGGGCTAATTAGCATAGTCTGAGTTCTGTGTGGCCGTTGCATTGAACGCTGGTGAGTCTTCCTCTGTTTCAGGGTCCTACTTTAGCAAACATGATGTCCTTCTCCAGGAACTGGTCTCTTCTCACAACAGGTTTCAAAGACTGTAAGACGAAGGCTTGCCAGGCCGTAGTTTTTCATCTTTCCCAATGAGTGCTTTGGTGTTCCGTCCATCTTGTAATGGCAAAATAGCTCCTCTATTTACCAAGTACATGAAGCAAAGCCTTGATTTCATCACTTCTAAAGACCTTCCGGCTGAATTTCTTTCAATACAGATTTGTTTCAGTCTTCTGGCAATCCATGGCATCTTCTTTGCAAACATCGTAATTCAAACACAACAATCCTTCTTTGAAGGATTTTTTTTTTATTGTGCAATTTTTGTACACATATAAGACAATGAAAATCCCCTAGTTTGAATCAGGTACACCTTAATCCTCTTAAATGACATCGTGGGCTTTTGAGATTTTAAAGACCTTGGAGAACAGGTTTGTCCAATGAAGTGCATCACTGATCTCAAGGCTACTGCTCTCAGAGGCATTGATTGTCAATCCAAAGGAAATGAAACCCTTGGCAACGGCGTTGTTTTTCTCTGTTCAGAGCTTTTACGACCACAGTCACTACTCAGGGAAGAAGAATGCAGAGCATTCCCTTAGTGGACTGTGTTTTTCGAATGGCTCTTGGTGTCTCCGGAGACTACAGTGCAGATGCTTCAGGCCCAGAAGCCCAGTACCTCAGGAAATGTGGTTATTGTCTAAGAAATCTTGATAACTTTTCCCCCTCCCCTATATTCTCAATCACATGTATGAACATATTTGCAGCAAAGGTAAATTGCCATATACAAATATCCAGTCAAATATATATATGTGGGCATTCTCCCACTCTCCCTCCCACACCCACTCAGCTTGTGTGCCTATCCATGCCTCTTCCTGGAGCATCATTATTGCAGGATTGTGTGTACAGCGATGTTTACTTCTATTGTCTCTATCTCTTGCATACCTCCCAATGTCTTCCCCTATCTTCTTAATTTTTTTAACCAACCTTCCTCTTATTGTATATCGCCTTCCCCTTTGTCCAAGTTAACTGTGCCTACCCTGTAGTCAGTGACTTTACCATCTACCCCTGGTAACCATCAAAGCATATTTCTTTTAGTGTAAAAATCTTTCTTGACTTTTTACAATAGTGGTCTTATATGATATTTATCCTATGGGGGTTGACTAATTTCACTTAGCAAAATTCCCTCCAGGTTCATCCATATCATGAAGTGCTTCACATATTCTCTGAGCTGATATCTTGATTAATACCCATGAGAATGTGAAGCAGCAGACAAATCTAAACTGTACCTAGTTTATTGACTCACAAACACTAGAACATAATAACTGTGTGTTGTTTTAAGCCACGAAATCATGAGCTAATTTGTTATGCAGCAATATCTAGTGTAATCAAGTATTCTGTCTTCTTGAAAACAAAAACAGCAACAAATTCTATAAAATAGCAGATGCACACCGAAGAGTGGGAACCAGGTTCACTTCCTTCAAATATACTTATATCGTGTATCACTGGTCGTGAGAGCCAACGATATAGATGACAAAGAGCTTAACCTCTAACACAAATGTTTAAATAAACAAACCCACCGGCATGGAGTTGATTCCTAATCAGTGCGACCCTGTGTGGGGCTTCTAACACTGTCAATCTTTATAGGAATGGACAGCCTCATCTTTCTCCCT
>NW_022111373.1:107104381-107105603 GCF_000313985.2 Echinops telfairi
ATTATCTCTCACGCTCTTGATGACTTTAATATAATACTTATATATCTCAACAGTACAATTGTGCATTACTGAACCCAGAAGTAGTATTACTGAACCAGTGAGTTCAAGCAGCGGGTGGGGCTGGCACCCCACACCCCCTGTGCCACTTTTAATTTAATACTACAGTGTTTCTTTTTCACTCCCACGGCATCTGACTGCACATGGCAGCTCTGCACTGCCTTTCTGCCATGTTTTTCGGTTGTCATCTTGTCTATGTTGTTACTTGCAGCTCACCCAAGCAAATAAGTCGTGCCTGACCCATGCCATGGTATTTTAAATTACCTCCTCTGTATGAGAAAGTTGGGCAAAATTAGGGGAGCCCTGGTGGTGCAGTGGCTGTGCATTGGGCTGCAAACTGCAAGGTCAGTAGTTCGAACCAGCAGCAGCTGCACTGGAGAAAGATGGGACTGTCTACTCCTATGAAGAGTTACAGTCTTGGAAACTCACAGGGGCAGTTGTACCCGGTCCTATAGGGTCGCTATGAGTTGAAATCAACTCAATGGCAGTAGCGGTGAGTGAGCAGAAGACCTGGAGCATTTGAATTTTGAACTTAGTGAAGAATACTGAAAGGAACATGGACTTCCAGATGAACAAATAAACTTATCTTGGAAGAAGTACCCCCAGAATGTCTCATAGAAACAAGGATGACAAGACTTCATCTTACTTACTTTGGCCATGTCAGAAGAGAGAGCCCCTGAAAAGAACATCAGGCTTGGTACAGTGGAGTGTCTGCAAAAACAACAACAAGAAAGACACTCAGTGAAATGGAGTGACAGTGGCTCCACCAATGGATTTAAAGGTAACAACTGTGAGGGTGGCGCAGGAGCAGGCAGAGTTGGAACCCCTCATTGGCACCTAACAGCAACTATATGCAGTCGGTGCACTTCCCAGTCTGAAATAAGAGTGAAAAGAGACAGGGGAAGGGTAGGTGGGAGGGGCAAAATGCTGCTGCTTCTTTTTATTTTAATGCAAAATTTGATGTATAAAATATACAATGATATAACCATATAAAATATTTTCATATGTGCTGTAGATAAACTGTGTCCATGGCCCAAAGATTGCATATAGGACGCCCCCTACCTGCCACTGGGCAGTAGCTGGCTACATAGAAACCCTAACTTCAAAAGAAACAAGGAAATACTGCTAGCGAGAGTGATCACATGGTCAACTAAAAGATGTTTTT
>NW_022111373.1:107106686-107109195 GCF_000313985.2 Echinops telfairi
TGGGGGGTGGGGAGCAAGTAGGAATTAAAGGAATGTTGTGTGTGATGTTGGTGCTATACTGCACCCTGGTAGAATCGCCCCTTCCTTGTAAACTTCTGTAGGGAGAAGGCTTACCTTATTTGTACTGCTCAACTTCAGTTTACTTCATCCCATAAATATTTGTATGGGAAACATCAGACACATCTGTTTTTAGACTTCACGCATGAACAAAGCAATAGACAACCAAATTTTTACGTAGAAAATGTGTAGTGGTATACCCATATAAAGCATTTTCCTGTGTGATATACATAAACAACATCCATGGCCACTGAGTTGATTCCAATTCATAGCAACTCCATGTGTTACAGAATAGAACTGCTTCATTGAGTTGGTTGACTAGAACCCTTACAGAAGCAGATAACTCGGGTTTTCTGTCATAGCTCCACTGTAGGGGTTCCAACTGCCAGTCTTTGGCACCAAATATGTACATACACACACGTGTGTGTATTTGTGGGAAACGACTGTCATTTCTACCTCCAACACTCCAAAACTGTCATTTTGGAAAACAGCTAACTCATCCAGAAAACAACCACACAGCTTATGAGAAAATGATCTCTATGTATCAGATTTCTGCAGAGTTAAGCACAGAGAATGTCATTCTTCACCTTCCTCCATCAAAGATGGTAGTAGGCAGAGCAATGTTGGCTGTGGTTTTATGATCTCAGCCTCTTTGTTTCAAAGCGGAAATAAGAACGGACCTTTGAATGGTGACTGGTTTCCATTGGTCCAAGTCTCTTGAGTGGCTTCCTTTTGCTGCGTCAGCTAGATGGGCAATGGCAAAAGTTACAGTTAGATCGCCCTCTCCCCACTTAAGGCTTGTCAGCTTTTTCATTCACTGATATGTTAAAGGTTTTGGAAAAAGGTGTATAATTTGTACAAGGAAGCCAGGATTTTCTGAAAAGGGGGGACCAAGACTCCAATCTGGACAACTGACATTAGAGTTAGCAGTAACTGTCATGGAGACCTGCATGGTAGCTTTTCTCAAGGCCTGCTAGCAGCCAGGGCATCCATGCAGCACAGAGAGACATTCACCGGATGAGCAGGAGTGTTCTCAGCTGATGACTCAGATTTGACCCAAGAGGCACGCTATTTGGACATGGAGGTAAATTCTTTCTACTTCCCTATGTGATTAAGAGCCAACATTCACAAGACTACCACATAGGAAATATTGTCTGTATCTGTGTGTGACCCAGGAGAGCTGCCATGTGGGACCCAAGCACAGAGCATCTCTCTAAGATGGTCTGTCTGTGTGACTAGTCCGGCAAAGGCATCAACTCCTGGGCTTCAGGATTAGGAAGACTTTGTGAGGACAGAACCCGTAGTTACTGTCTGCTCCCCTGTATCCCTGCTGCGTACATAGAAGGTGTTCAATGCATATTGGTGCATAAAATATGATAAATAATGGATGCATGACAATTTAGCATGCAAAAATAGCACCCTATGGAAGCAACCACAGAAACCTTACTGGTAGACAAAATTATCTTTCTACCTGGTATTTGGAAAATAAGACTGGGTGCTCTGGAATGAATTATCAGACTAATCAGGGGAGGGACTGGACAGAGGGCTTAAGGAAACAATCTAGTTACGGAGTGCTATAGTAGGTTTGTGTCAAGCAGACTGAACCAAGATCCTCAGTAGTGTGACAATAAGGCCTCCCCCATAAGGTGGCTGATGACAGAGATGCTGAACTATATGAAGAAGATGATGGCTTACTAAAACATGTGAGATGCAGAAGACACAACCTTGCTTGGTGCAAATGAGGAGGCTTTGAAGCACTTGCTGATGAAGATCAAAGACTACATGGACTGCAACCCAATGTGAAGAAAATCAAAATGCTCACAACTGGACCAATAGAGAATACATTGCACGACTCTTAATATGATTGAATGATTAAATTGTATGATAGGTGAGGTATATTCAATTTAAAAATCACAACCAAAAGATACTCAGTTTTGAAATTTTATATGAACTTGTTTTGTTTTTAAAATTTCTAAAAAACAAAGTATAGATAATATTTTTGTAAATGGAATTAAATTGAAAAAGAGATTAAAAATAAAATAAATTTTAAAAGAGGTAGAAATGTTTCTTAATAAAAAATGCTTGGCTAGACTGTACATTATTTTTTAAAGTCCAATGTTGAATTTTGATTTTGCAGTTACATAACATTGATTGGTGGCATAAGCACAAGTTTGCTTTGTTCAGAAGGACTTTCCTTAACTACAATGCCTGGGTTGAGTCTCTGTTTATCTAAAATGGGAGTGGTAAAATCTGACTCAGAAGGTTGTTGTGCATATGTACAAATGTGTTTGATACAATTGATGTATGGATTCTTATAAGAGCTGTATGAGCCCCCAATAAAATGATTTATTAATTTTTTTAAAGGTTGTTGTGAAGATTAAATGTAAACCACAGAGTCTGGTATATAACAAGTCTTCAGTAAATATTAGTTCTCTTTTGGGGAAGACTGTAC
>NW_022111373.1:107111826-107113748 GCF_000313985.2 Echinops telfairi
AATAATAATTTATAAATTATCAAGGGTTCATGAAGGAGGGGAAACGGGGAGGGAGGGGAAAAATGAGGAGCAGATACCAAGGGCTCAAGTAGAAAGCAAATGTTTTGAGAATGATGATAGCAACAAATGTACAAATGTGCTTGACACGTTGGATGAATGGATGGATTGTGATAAGAGTTCTATGAACCCCAATAAAATGATTAAAAAAAAAAAAAAAAAAGAATGCCACCTTCCTGGGGACATTGGTAACTGAAGTAGCAATAAACCAGCCAAGGTCACACTGAAGAAAGGCTGGTTTGGCAATTAAGTTCCTGAGAACTCAACATATATTCATTTACACATTAAAATGATGCAACTTCGTCTTTTAGCCAGGGGGCAAACGAGGCAATCATCTCCTGTAGAGATGTAAATTCTTGGAAACCCCAAGGGGTAGTTCTGTGTCCTACAGGGTTGCTATGAATCGGAATGGGCTTGATGACTGACTTTGAGCTTTTAGTCCCATGCTTATTTCACACAACAAAGATATCTTCTTGCATTGATTTGGATTGAGTTGGGGAAGATTGGAGAACACATCAAAGGCGATCTCCCCTTAGCATCCCTAGTGACACCATGTGGTATACATTGACTTCTAAGCACAAGTCCAGCAATTCAAAACCGCCAGCCGCTCATGGAGAGAATGATTTAAAGTCGGGAGCAGTTTTACTCTGTCCTAGAGGGCAGCTAGGAGTTGGGATGGACTAGACGACAGTGGAGGGTGGGTGGTAGTAGTACCCTCTCTTACCCTTTATCCATCAGGAACACCTGATAGAGGGTGTTGAGAAAGCAAGAATCCAATAGCTAAGGATAAAATGTAGCCACCGGTCTTTGGGATAAAGAGAAAAATCCATAGTGTTATCCCAGTACGTGCTTCCACTCTCCACCAAGCCTCCTTCCCTAGTACCTATGGTTCCTCCCTGCTCTGAAATTGGAATGTATGATCACAGTCATATATAAAGTTATCAGCTCCATTCTTTGATCTTTTCTCTAGCCACATCCTCTAATTATGACTTTGCATTTCTTATTAAAAGAGTACAATGTGTTTTCCCTCTTGTTAATTATGGGCTTGCATGAGACCCACTTAGGCACTGAAATCTTGCTGATAGGCATCTGCCTCCGGGCCGGGCAAGACAGGGCAAAAGCAAGGCAGACAAACCGGCCAACTTATTACCATCTCTGCAACGTAAACTTTGCCACCTTAGATAGAATATCTTCTTACTCAGAACAAAGATGAATTCTTTAAAGAATCGTAAAAATAAGTATAAAGAAATCATACACCTTAAGAATATAGCTGGAACTCTAACAATCACCTCGCCCAAATTTCTCAGTTTAAAGGTAAAGAGAGTAGAGCCTGAAAAGAGACAGGAACATCAAACCCAAAACCCACTGCCTTCATGTTGATTCTGACTGGGCAGCTTTGGAGTTAACAGCCACTCATTTAACCCCTGTGCCATCAGGGCCCCAATTAAGGAATAACACCAGGAAGCCTAAATCCAGATCTCCTGATTCCAGAAATTTGATGGGCAGTTTGTGATACAAAATCTTCAGGGAAATAATGTTAGGTGCAGTCAAGGTGGTTCATCTAGACAACAGAACAACACACTGCCCAGTCTGGCGCCATCCTCACAATTGTTATGTGGGAGCCCATTGTTGCAGCCACTGCATCAGACCATCTACCAATGACCTACAGTGAACCCTCGCCACTTCACGCTTCGACTTCTGCGCCTTCACTCTAACGCGGTTTTTGCGTAACAGCGCATGCTCTGTCATGACTGCCACTGATTGGCTCATAGTGTACACGCTTGATGCCATAAATAATATAATAAATAATAAATGATCATTGTAACGTCCAAAATGTTTTACTGTATTTTCCCTTTTTTGTTTAA
>NW_022111373.1:107114215-107115281 GCF_000313985.2 Echinops telfairi
CAGTAATCAACTTGGTTACAACTAACAACAAAACCTTTAGTAGAAACAATATCATCTGAATTCACAACCAATCTGAAAGGAAGAATACTTCTTAATGCTCCCTATGGGAATAACAGAATGCAATACTAATAATCCAAATTCTCAGAATTCTTTAGATAAACATAGGTTGTCAACTTGATATCACTATAAAGTACAATGAAGTCAATAACGAGGTGTGCCAGTATGAATTTGCTTTCTGTCATCGCCAAGCTCACTCTTTCTGTCCCCTCTATGGAAATGGTTCTGGGTCCTTTAAATATGTTTTCTTTGCTAGTTGGTACCCTGTTAAGCTTTATTAGTAGAGAGAGGTTGGAAAGATGTCACAGGAGGAAAACAGACTTCTGCTGCCTGGTTCCATGTGGTCCTCCCATCAGACTCCTGCAGCACATATTGTGTGGGGTGTGCATGAGTGAGGGGGGTGTGGCAGAGAAACACAGAAGCAAGTGCCTGGACCCTAAGATCTTATGACCCAGTGCCTCCTATAAGTTCTAGTAGTTTCTGCCAAAGGGCAAATTTCCAGAAAATTCTACAGAGTGTAGTATCCCAGCAATTTCTCAGCCATTTTCTCTCCAAGGAAGTCTGAAATCAGCCTGGTAGAGTGGGAGCTTTTCCTGGCATGCTCTATCTTAGCCAAAGAGGAAGTGGCGACTCCCTCTATGCTTATAGTCTTTAGAAGGAGCCCTGGTGGTATAGTGGTTACTCATTGGGCAGCTAACTCCAAGGTCAGTAGTTTGAAGCCTCCAGCTGTTCCTCAGAGAAGGTTGAGGTTTGCTACTCCCGTAAACAGTTTGTCTTGGAAACCCACAAAGGCAATTCTACCCTGACCTATAGGGTCGGTATGGGTCATAATTCTCTCAATTTTAGTGTGAAAAGTTTGCTTTACTTTTTGAGATGTCAATCTTTGTATTAAACTGTCCCTATTCAAGTAACAGGAGCTCTTTTTTTTCTCATTTTATTAGGGCTCATATGACTCTTATCACAATCCATACATACATCAATTGTGTACAGCACATTTGTACATTCATTG
>NW_022111373.1:107117079-107118257 GCF_000313985.2 Echinops telfairi
CATCATGTCTCATAGTGGGGCTGGCCATGTGGTCCTCTCTGTGGACTGGCTGCTCTAATTGGGGTCATTGTCCTCAAGGCCTGGTGGGCCAGGAGGTGCTCCAGTCTCTCCTCCTCCCCCATCATCTGCTCCTGTGTGCTCTGGTCAGATATGTGACAGGAGCTCTTATAGAGTCGTGTTTACACATTGGGTTGCTTACCACAATGTCAGCAATTCTGAACTGTTCCCATCCAGTGGTATGGACCTGCAGTGATTGATAACATGAAGGAAAAGGTGGCCAGTGGACTGATGATCCAAAGGCAAATTTGATTTCCTAAGTACACCTTTATATATTAATGAGGCAAGGGTACATAGTATAACAAATTGCTCTAAACACAAATAATTCTTTGGGACTAATCTGAATAAATGAAGCTGTGTTCTCAGTGTACATAGGGAATTTCCAAATGTGGGAAAACATATGACCATCGTCTCAGCATTCCAAGTTACACAGTGTCCCCAAACACCCCAGAGAGTCACCAATAAGTTTTATATAATTCTATAATTCCCCCTTTTTTACTTTATAGTTAACGCTGAAGAGCAAAAAAAAACCCAGCTATCTGCTGAAACTATGGTTTTTCTAAAATGCTGCATGGCACAGAAGCAGAACATTTGGTTAAGCTGAACTTGCAAGTGTGGGATCATCCCACCTTCTTCTGTTCTTATTGCAAACCTAGAACAATGTCACCCGGAACAATCCCAACTTCCTAATTATGTCCTCATCACATCCTCATCACATCCCTTATCTTTCTTTACTGGCTTTGGGGAGCATACTGAGTTTCTGACTCAGTTTGACTCTCTCCTGCACACACTTTAACTCCTTCCTTACTTCTGCTTGGGTCTGCCTAACAATTCCAATTTTGTTTGCTTAAAAACAAGAGTCTTCTTTTAGGGCTATGTACAAGCTACCTTGTTGGCTTGTAACAAGGGCGGAGGCACCAAGGGCTGAGGATTCCGTCATTCTTCGACCTACTCAAAGGGGCTCTAATAGAAGAACTGCTCTGGGAGATCAGGTGCTTCCAGTGATTATGCCCAGGACAGATCTTCCTTCTGTCCCACTACCTGGGGGATTACATGAACAATATGCACAGCTTGGAGTACTTTTTTGGTTGAAAATAGGGACATCTAGACAAGAGTGAGTC
>NW_022111373.1:107119210-107123179 GCF_000313985.2 Echinops telfairi
CTATACTTTTTGATAGCCGGGCACCATCAGCTTTCTTCGCCACATTTGCTTATGCACCCATTTGTCTTCAGTGATCCCTTCGACACCCTGTGATCACACAGGTTGATATGTTGTTCCATGTGGGCTTTGTTGCTTCTGAGCTAGATGGCCACTTGTTTTCCTTCAAGCTTTTAAGACCCCTAGCTAGAGTCTCTTTTAGTGTTCAATTCATCCTTTCAATTTGCCCTGAGTTCTGAGGGTGACAGGCATTGTGTAATTTCCAATTTGTGTCTAAAATGTTTCCTTAATGTTTATATAATTTTAGCAACAAATCCGGGTTCATTGTCTGACCCAATGGTGTCAGGCACCCTCCACCTAGGGACTAGCTCATCTAATAACTTTTTACCTACTACCTGAGCAGTTTCTTTCTCTATGGGGAAGGCTTCTACTTAACCTGGAAAAGTGTCTACAAAAACTAACAAATACCTTTAATTCCATTGCCCTGGTTTGATCTCTGTGAAATCTACTTCCCCGTGCTTTCCCACCTTGCATAGGGTGTGGTACGAAGGCAGGTCCAGCGTTTAGTTGCAGGCAGTGCTGGCAGGCAGTCACCACTTGTCTTGCTGTCTTGACGAGCTGGGGGCACCAATAATCTAATTGGACTAGTCCTGCCAGTTTGCTAGAGCCTAGATGAGTATAGGCAGTGCAGCTGCTTCACGAGCCTTTTACATTTTCTGGTAAGCTGTGTTGGCAGTCAGGCAGCCAGTACCAGGTCCACTCTTAAAGCTGCGGCTCCAGCTGCTTCCTCTGCCTTCTGGTTGCCTAGGGCCACTGGGTCTGTTCCCTTTTGATTGCCAGGACAGTGCATAACAGACACTTTACTGGGCGTCCAGACGGCTTCTAGCAGCTGCAAAATTTCTTTTTTATTTTTAATTTTAGTCCCTTCTGAGGTCAGCAAACTTCTTTCTTTATCTTTAAAGTGGACTGGGTGCTGACAGATTGCCACTGGGCCTGCTCTGGGTTTTAGCTGATCCACAACTATAGGCACGTGGGCTGCAAGCCCAGGGGGGTGGGGATGGGAGGTATCTTCTGCCCAAACCCTCAGGACTTCAGTCAATAGTCTTCCCTCATTGGCTCAAGAGGAAGGCTTGGTGACTGTCAAGAGATAGCTGTCATTCAAAGAAAGAGTCACAGAGACCTGCCAGTGAGGCTTCTTCTTCCGGCCCGCCCAATGCTATTTGGGGATGGTCTGGTTGAAAGCTGATCACCCCCTTAAACTTAGTCCAAAAGACAGTTTCTAATTTGCCTGTTGCTCCTTGAATGGTAGTCTTCTTTTTGCTGATGGGCCTGCTGCTTTCTGGAGGACCGAACGGGTTGCCCCCGTGTCTACAAGGAACGTGACAGGCCTGTCCCCCACTTTCAGGGTTGTCATGGGCTTCAGGGAAACAGCGGTGCCCTGACCTCCTCATTCCAGGTCTAAGACTGGAATGGGTGGAGTCTCCGCTTGGCGTGGCTGATTTCCCCACTGAGGTCGTTTCAGGCTGTTGGACTTCCAATGTCCCTCTTCTTTGCAATTGACACATTGGTTCTTGCCTAGTGGTTTGCCTATATTCTGTCTGTTCTGCCTGCCTGGCCCTGGACAGGGCTCTGGTCTCCCCGCTGTCATGACGAGGATTCTGGCCATTGCTTTGGCTTGCATCTCTTCTGGCGGGTTTCTATTATTATAAGTCTTTTCTGCTATATCTAATAATTCACTAATATTTTTTCCTGTAAACCCTTCTAGTTTCTGTAATGTTTTCCTGATATCTGATGTGGCCTGGGACACAAAAGCTACATTAATGGCCTTGGGATAATCTGGTGCCTCTAGGTCTATTGGGATATAGCCAGTAGGCATCAAACAACCTCTCTAAATAAGCTGCTGGGTTCTCATCCTGGCCTTGAAATTATACCAGTTACTTTGGACAAATTCATGGGACGGTGTGCTGCCTCCCGGAGACCACTCATCAGAGTCCGGTGGAAGGTGAGGAGGCGTTCTCTCCCTTCAGGCCGGTTTGTGTCCCAATCAGGGCTAAGCAAGAGGAAAGCAGATTCCAACTACTGGGGGTCAGTCTGGGGTCACCCGTCTGCTCCCAGGATCTGTTTCTGGCTCTCCCTGCCAATGTGATCGTGCTTCTTGGCTGTAAACAGTCTGGAGTCGTTGTTGACAATTGTCCTACATTGGTCAAGGGGGTGTTGACTCCACAATATCAATCCACAGGGTGATGTTGATGAGTTGGTCTGGATGTCAGGTTTTCCCATGTAGTTGACCTTAGGAAGTCTTCACTCCTTAATAAAATTCCAGGCGGCTGATAGCCCTGTCAGTCCCTGTTTTAGGCACCACTAAACCACCAGTCGTTCCATGGGAGAAAGACAAAGCTTTTGGGTTAGACAGGGTTCTCTAGAGAAACAAAACCAGGACACTTATGATTTGAGATAGATAAATAGATACCACAGGAAGAAATAAACAGCTAATTAGTCCACAGAGCAGTACAGAGGGCTCAGTTCAACTCACTTCCATGAGACAGTTAATACACTGGCAGTCCTTCAAGTCATGAGGGCTGCTGGGTGCAAGTCAAGGAAGCAGACAGCTGAGTCTTCTGTAGAGCCATACAGGCAATCCGGCCACAGACAGCAAACAGCAGGGCTGGTCACCAACAGTCAGCCAGATGACAGGGGCCGGCAATCCCCAGCTCAAGCAATGCATACACCAGCAATGTGGTAAAGCAGGTTTCAAAGAAACCTCAAACTATAGCGACAAGATCCACGGGTTGGGTGTCCCGTAGTGTGTAGCTCGTAAGTTGAGGCCAAGAGCTAGCTAAGGCAGCCACACACTGGTTCATCATCAGAGAGCAAGAGCGACAGAAAGGTGAGACTCGCCGAGCCATTTATCTCTTTGTCCTTTAATTAAACTGCAACCTTATTAATCCAACATGTGTTTATTGGCCTGCTTTATACTTCAGTAAAAATTTACAATATTGAAATCCCACAGAGGCAGTTCTACCCTGTCCTATAAGCTCACTATGAGTCGGTATCAACTCAATGGAAGTGAGTTTGGTTTATTATTCAAATCACTGTGGAGTTTCTCTTTCTAGATTGGATCCAGATGGATACAAGAGGAAAAATAACCAAGTATCAAAGTAAGTATCAAACTTTTAAAATGTTACTCTGAAAGTACACATGGAACAATTTATTTATACAAGCTATTAGAGTTGGAGGGGGCTAAATGAAAAAACAGTTCTTTTCTCTCGTGTCCTCAAATAATCATGAAGGGAGACCAAAGTGTTTGCCTTTGCTACTAATATAAGTCAAGGTAAAAAACCTGGCCCAGGTTTGTGTACTAGTGGGTTTCCTAATACTGAACCCCAAATTACAAGTAAAAAAGGGAGGGTACTAGGGTCCAGTTCATATATGCACAAGCTTACACAACCTGTTTACATTTGACTCTGTGTTCAGTGGATGGCTGCAGACAAGTTCTCTTAGTAAGAAGGTTGTCTTAGTGTCGTTAGGATGACTTCCAAAAAAAAGAGAGGGCCAGTCCAAGCAGTGGCTTCCAAGAGGACACCTTGGGCTAGTTAAGTTCAAGACTGGGCAGCTCAGAAGTTTATGGTGACTCATTTTTTCTTCTAAATGATTCTAATCTTCATAGATTTTTTCTTGAAGGACATAGGATGATTTGAGGGGCTTATTATGGATAATGTTTTGAGAAAATGGAAAACTCTGCTTTGGTGAGAAAAAGCCTAGGAAATATTCACTGAGGATTTTTTTTCTTCTTCTTCTTCATTTCCACAGTGCAGGTGTTCATTCTTTGAGGGTAGCAGGTGCTTGCCGATGAAAGTTTTGTTGGAATACCTTCCTCCCCCCACTCTACAGCACTAATCTTGTCCCTACGGACTTCACTGTGTCCCCAAAGTCAAAGAACGCTTAATGGAACACAACTGGAGTCCCCTGAGG
>NW_022111373.1:107124373-107125929 GCF_000313985.2 Echinops telfairi
GATAACTGGTCCCTTCTGCACCTCGTGGTCAGACAGGCTGGTGTGCTTCTTCCATGTGGGCTTTGATGCTTCTCAGCTGGATGGCTGCTTGTTTATCTTCAAGCCTTTAAGACCCCAGACGCTATATCTTTTGATAGCTGGGCACCGCCAAATGCCATTTTGATGTAGTATAAATTAAAGAGCTCAGAATTCTTTGGGGAATGAGTTAGAGAGATGGAAGTACCACCTTCAGAAATGTATAGACTTCAGCGGAGGACATGTTAAGAAGCAATTGCTTCACATTTTGATGTTTTTATGTAGTCATGGTTTCTATGATTTTGTAGCACTCCTTTTTTACTTAGACTTGCCTTCCAAGGAGCAGGCAGTGATGGACCAGGACAAACCTCTTTCAGAAGCTGGTTGATACTGCCAGTTTCCTACATATAAGATGGAAGCTAAGAACACATAAAGAACACATATTCGCTGCAGGAGGACTATTCCCAAGCAGTGGCATCACTAGAGTTGACCACCCAGTATGGTAACTCATGGTGTCACCATCCGACCCCCACCCCCACCCCTTACCATGGTCCTCATCCCATACCAGACCATACAGAATCCTAACTCATTCCCTACCATCAAGTTGATTCTGACCCATAGCGACCTGTAGGACAGAGTAGAACTGCCCTATGGGGTTTCTAAGGCAGTAATCTTTATGGGAGCAGACAGCCTCATATTTCTCCTATGGAGCAGCTGGTGGGTTTGAACTACCAGCCTGGTGGTTAGCAGACCAACGTGTACCCACATCACTACCAGAACCCTTTACAGAATCCTTAGTCATGTTTATTATAAATTTTAATCATAGAATAATATGTGATATAGTTTAAATTGCTTAAATGTAATATTTCTGAGATTACCTGCATATTAACAACAAAGATGGCTTATGAAATCTTTCTACATTGAATCAACAGTACTAGTTACAACAGTATTAGTAACGGAGAAGCCTTTTTTGACTTTTTATCACCTTTTTTTTAACTTATGGTTCTACATCATTCTCAGAAGTTATTTTTTCCCATATTTATATTACCTAGATTTTTTTTATTATCACACTTAAGTTACTACTATGGTAACAGATTGCTGAGAGGAAGCAGCCCTCAAATTCTTTTTCTGAAGAGCTTACCAACGTTGAAAAAGAAGCCTTCGCATATTTAATGGTAAAAAGCCACTGAAAGGCTCGAACAGCCTGGAAATAGCTGACACATACTTTGGAAGCAAAGTGATTTTATTTCAGATTTAGCAATAAAAAAGGTGGGGGTTGGGGGTGAGGGCATGAACCAGTAACCAAAGTCATTTGCTTATGCAATGCCACGGTTTACAAAAGAAAAACTTTTTTTTTCAAAACCAGACAACAGGTTCAAAAATATTTTTTACATCCTGAAGTGATAATGTTGGGCACAAAGACTGTTCTAAAGCCATTTATTGCTGTGAGGTTGATTTGGCGAAGGAAAGAAAGGAAGAAGGCAAAGGTAGAAAACCCTTCAAGGGTTTATTTCAGCGCTCCTGGGAGGGAAGGGAGAGCA
>NW_022111373.1:107126630-107159107 GCF_000313985.2 Echinops telfairi
GCTGGACTTCCCCTGGCCGGCCGGGCCCGCGTCTGTTCTCCCGGGCAGTTGCTTCCTCCAGGCTTGGCAATTTCGCGTTGCTGCTCCGTGTTCTGCAAGCGCACCCTCGGCCGCAGCTTCGGCCTCTGCGCGTCCGGGCGGTCTCTGCTTTCTGTGCGGTTGTGCTGCTCTGCTTCGTCCGCGGCTCTGCCGAGCTCGGCCCTGGGCCTCCCTGATCGCCCCTCCTGCGGCCGGGGAACCTTGGCCCGGGGCTCCCTTGGCAGTTCTCGCTGCCCCCGGGTTCTTCTCCTCGCGCTCGCACCCTGTCCCCGCAGCCTCTCCATCCGCCCCGCAGCTCCAGCAGCCGGGGACCATCTGTGACAAGGTCAGGACTGCCTTCGCCTTCTCCCTTCAGGCTCCGACTGACTCGATTTTCCTCCTCGGCCCAGATTCCTCTCCAAAGTGAAAATAAACTCAAATGTGTTACGCCTTGCGGTTTTAATTTCTTTACTTCTTCCTCGGGTTTCTCTTTCTTCGGCTTTTTCATTTCCCTCGCACGGATGCCGTCATCGAGAGATTGAAAGAACGCCTCACAACTTGTCATTTTGCGTGGACGACGTGGTCTTTCTTCGCCCTCCGGTCTACCTGTGTCCATGGCAGCATGTTATACCCTGCGCCCCTTTGTCACCCTCTTGTCACCGCCAGTAGAGCGCCACAGATACAATCTCCACTCCCCCCTTCAGGCACGACTCTGAAAAAGGGTGCTGTCACACTTAGCTTCTAAACACAGCGGAATAAAATTTCGGCAACCTTTAGCTCAGCCAGCGGTTCTCGACCTGTGGGTCGCGACCCCTGGAGGGGTCCCCTGATCCATCCTGCATATGGGATATTTACATGACGCTTTATAACAGTAGCAAAATTATAGTGATGAAGTAGCAAGGAAAATGATGTTATGGTTAGGGGTCACCACAACAGGAGGAACTGTATGAAAGGGTCGCGGCATGAGGAAGGTTGAGAACCACTGCTTAGGCGCTTCTTGTGACCTCCACTCTATGTCAATATCCCAGCTGTAGTTTTCAACAACCTTCCCATTTGTGCAAGGCTCCTGTGTGCAGCAGCGGGTGCTCATCCTGGCCTGTGCTCCGCACACTGCCTTAAACTGAGTCCTCGCAGAAAGCTCTGGTCACTTGTCCTGCAGGAAACAAGACTTCTTTCTCCCCAAACAAGGGCCACAGGGCGCCCCCATGTTGCTCCCTCTGCAAAGTTATGGATGTGGGCTTACAAAATACCTTTGACCAGAGATAGTAATGGTAGCCAAAACAACAGCAAATTTGACAAAAATCAAGGACGGTACAAACATCGGCAGCACAACTATTCGTTTCTCACTGTCCGAAGGTAAAAGAGGGATGAAAATGGAAAGACACATGACCACAATTAGTCCAACGGACGAAGTTATCACGCAAACCTCTGCTCTGAGCCCGGAAGAAATTGACGGTGCCGATCTCCACTACCCACTGCTCGGAAAGAGACCACCTGGGAAGGCCTCGGATAGAGGGGGAGCCCTTGGGAGCACAGGTGGTCTGAAACGAAAAACCGTTAATAAAGAACGATCAGGCTTCCTGGTGAGGTGAGACGGGTGGAACCCCAGAGACTGTAGCCCTCGCTGCGTCACGCTTCAGGTCTTCAACCAAATTCACCCCGTGGCTCAGTTTTCAGTCAAATAACACGTGTACAAGGTAGATGGTAGCACGAGGTAGAAAAGTGCACCCAAGAATCATCCAGCATTTGCGATCAAAAGGGCAGCATTTACGCAAGGACAAAGGTCCAAAGGGTTAGGGAAGGAGGAGGCATGGAAATAGGAAACAGCAGGAGGACTTGCGAAGGACCGCTCATTGGGCGGATTGCAGTGAAAGGAAACGTGCATGAATCGGTGGAGGGTAAATAGTGCTCTTGAAACCTTCATCCCGTTCACAGTAGAACATTTTAAAAACAAACAAAAACAGCAGCAGCAATGAAAACAGCAGCGAGTACTTGCAGAGTCTACAGATGAAACCAGGGAATTGGAAGTGTCCTTATAACTGGCTAATAATGGCAAGTCTAAGTGGAGCTCATTAGAAGGTTCAAAAAATAGATTAGCATGGAGTTTTAGCCTTGTAGGCTAAAGGTTAAGCATGAAAGCTGAGCTTATTTGTGAAAAATGTTTTTGTTGTTATAACCAATTACACAGGGATATTTTATTTATTTTCCACAGGAATATTTTCATTAAAGAATACATTTCTGCTGCAAAACTACACAAACGTTTTCCAGACAGTCATTTTGGTCACTACCTCCGACAACGTCATCGGGGTGGCCCCACCCCCACCTTCCAGAGGTGCTCCCAAGCCCACTCTCTTTTTCCAAACCTAATTGGCTCAGTCACTTGTTTCCTCCAGGGGAAGGAAAGTGGATAGGGAGAGGCCAGGCGTTAGATGCCTTCCACATGCTTCCCCTCGCCCTCTCCCCAACAAGGTCTATGCCATTCTTACGCGCCCATTCTGGGGTTCACAAAGACTATTAAAAGAGACATGGGCACAGTTGGATTTACGCCAGGTAAAATTCCATGCTCGTGTTACATTTACAAACTCCGGGTATCAACCAGGTCATGGGATAAGTTTAGAGGTTCTTTTGTTTTGTTTGAGAGAGAGAAAAAAATCAAGCACAGAAAACTCAGAAATGAACACCCTTAGCAAACTCATCATTGTAGCAGATATACATTTTGGCTGGTTCAACAGAAAAGAAGGAATCCTTGTCATGCAAATGGTTAAGTGGCCGGCTGCCAACCTAGAGTTGGGCAGCTCAAACCCACCCAGGGACTTTGTGGGAGGAAAAGAACTGACTGTTGGCTGCAGTAGAGATTCCAGTCAGGAAAACTCTCTGAGGCTGTTCTACCCTATTTATAAGGTCGCTGTGTGCCCAAATCAACTTGATGGCACCTAATTCAACAACAAACAACAAAGGGACTTATTGAAACAATATTGCATAGCTCTCTGAGAATTTTGAAAAGACTGAAGAACTCACCCAGGAATGAAAAATGACAGAAATGAAGAGAGGCTAGTCAGTCAACCCATGACTTATCAACATACTCATCAAGACACTTCACTGCCTTGCTAGCTATAACTAAAGCGATGCCTTATCTCTCTGGCCCTTCATACATTCAGGGCCTTTGCTCTGGAAAAGAATCCACAGGTAGGAAGGAATCCTCTACTTCTCTTGCTTTTTTGCAACGCTACCTTGAGATTCAGTATCCCAGGTGAATGCAACTGATAGGCTGAATCTAGGCCATTTCTCACAACACCTGGGAAAATGGTTAGTTATCTGATATTCTCATCTTCTAATGTGGGATGGACCAACCAAGAAATATTCATGGGGAAATCCCCTAAATACAGGAAAGAGGCTCACATGTTGAAGAATCAAAGGGGAGAAAAAAAGGCAAATGTGTATTACAAGTATTTTTGGAATTAGTACAAATACTCAAATACTGTATTTGTGGGGATTAAGACAGGTCAAGGTTAAGCATGCAGTTTTGTACTCTTGTATTTTCATAATTACCAGATAAAGGAAACACGAAGTTCAACGTTGAAAGAATTAAGTCATATGTAGTTGGAGGGGGTACCAGCTCCCCACCACTAATCACAGGTTTGATAGGCACAATTGTACGGTTGAGATATATAAATATTATATTAAAGTCATTGTAAACATGAGATATAGAAGAGAGAGAAATAATGGAGTCAGACACATTTCATAGTAGCAGTGCTCACCTCAGCCCTGTTTGGTGGTCCACGTGGAGAGGGGGGAAGGGAAGGAAGACAATGGGAAAGGGAACAGGGGAGCAAGGACGGGAGAGGAGGTGGGGGGGCTGACATGAGGTCAAGGGAAGAGCCAAGAGAGAGATCTTTATTGCTAACCCAGGCCTATATATATTTGGGGGCAGTGCAAGCCCACTAATTACAGGTAAAGTCACAAGTCAAAGGAAGGGGTTGCACTATGGGTTATACAGCAATGAGAGGGGGACAATCTAGGGATATACACACAATAGGAAGAGGAAGGATTGGGGGTATCCATGTGACAAGATGGGCAGATCCTAGATTCAGGATGGCAGTTTAACTTGATGTCACGGAGCTGGTTTGACCTGTTCTCTGGATCTCCATAGGAACCATTATCAGTAGGGTGTAAACCCCATCTACAGGAACCAAGCTAATGGTCGCAAGCCTTAACCCATTGTCCCCAGCAGCAGGGAGCAGGGCGTACCTTAGGCTGGAGACTAAGTGCTTCCAGGGAGAACGTCTGTAAGCGTCTGACCTCCCCACATGTCTTTGGGGGAGATAAAGCTGGGGAAAAGTCTTTTTATAATCCCACAATCATGAAACAAATATTTTCATTCATTTCCCCATTAGAAGCAAGTCAGGAAATATTTAAATCAAGAAATAGTAATGTTCTCATTTTTATCTTCTTTTATTTTTTAAAGGTTTATTGGCATGTAATTCACAGGTCATACAATGCAATAGCTCAACCATTCAGAAGAGTTGTATAATCATCACCACAATTTGCTCTAA
The DNA here is from genome assembly GCF_000313985.2 of Echinops telfairi. NCBI lineage: Eukaryota > Metazoa > Chordata > Mammalia > Afrosoricida > Tenrecidae > Echinops > Echinops telfairi. Next base: position 107,131,202 of record NW_022111373.1, read on the forward strand.
CATTTTCTTCTTTCCTGTACCCCATTTGCCCCCAACCTCCCTGCCAGCCCAAGAAACTATTAATCTAGCTACTGTCTTTGTAGATGTAAAAATTCACATTTTTATTGGGTCATATGTTTTTATTACTTTTTAAACTGCAAGTGTTTAATCTGTGGGCACAGTCAGTCAATTAGCATCTCATTCTTGTAAGCCAGGAGGAGGACCTGGGGAGACGGGGACCCAAATGGTAAAGTGCTCAGCTTCTGACAGAAAAGTTGGTGGTGCAAATCTACCTAGAGGAGCCTCAGAAGACAGGCCTAGTAATCCATGGAACCCTGTAGGGTCCTTGAGTTGGAATTAATTCAACACTGTCTTGAATGGTTCTCCACCCCCCCCACCCCTTGTAAACCATTTACCTCATGTAATTTTATACTCCTGTATATTCCTATCAGTGTCCTTACAGTTCTTTTACAAATTCTTGACAAAATACTCCAGAAGAACAAAGTGGGACAGACATGGCTTTCAACTACCTAGTGCAGTAGGTGAGAGGTCAACAGTGATCCACAAAGGCCTAAGCATCCTTTGTACATGCTTCCATGTTTGGACTTACCCGTGTGCTCCAAAGCCAGAGTGAGTTATCTGTAATCGCATAGCATAATTTGTGCTTTTTTTGTGTGGGCTGGATGCCATCTCAAACATGCCTCCCATCAACTGCTGGGATGATGGGGGGTGCTACGTACGTTCCTTATGCAGAGGCTGCAGTGAGGCCTTCCCTAAGGATTAAGATGTTAAAAGTTGATTTATATTGGTGTGGAGATAGGAAAAGTCACTTTAAAGAATCCAAATGTCACTCAAACAGGTAAGACTGGACTTTCATCTGATAGATTATGTTGACTTGTGTAAATAATTAATTGCTGGGAGTGGCGATGATCAGCACAGGCAAAATGAGGCACAGGTACAAATGCAGTGTATGGTCCAGAGTAGGAGAGAGAACTTCCAAGTGCACTTGGAGTGTTCTGCCCTCAATAGCAAAACCAGTCTGTGTTAGGCTAGGTTCTCTAGAGAGGAAAAACACGCTTCTATGTGTATGCTATAGAAAGAAATTCATATCAAGAGATGGCTCACATAGTGGTAGAAGGGGATAAATCTAGTCTGGTTCAAGTCTCTGGGTCAGATGTTAAGCTGGAGGCTTCTCCTGGTTGGTACAGCTATAAGGCCTGATGGACGAGGAAGTTGGAAGTTGAAGTGGGAAGACCACTTGCTGGTAGGTGCAAAGTTGAATGAATCCAAGGTTGACAGTCTGCTGATCAGCAAACAACAAGGCAGAAGGGCAACAAACCAGATGCAGGATACAGATCCAGCAGAAATAACAAGCTTTCCCAAGGAGACTACTTAAAAAGGAACAGACCGAACCCCCGAGGAGTCAAGAGCTTCCATTTTCACTAAGGCTGTGACCTGATTAAGGGGCCTTCCCTCCAGTACATCTACTGGCAGCTCACAGAGTTTATTATATTATATTAGAGCCTATCATAGTTGATTAGTGATGTACTGGTGGCATAATGGACTAGCTCCTAACCAAAAGTGCGTTCTCTCTCTCTCCCTTCCCTCTCCCTCTCCACTTCCCTTTCTCCCTCCCATCAAGTCAATGCTGAGGTTCTGAGACTGTAACTGTTTGCAGGAGTAGAAAACCCAATCCCTCCCATAGAACTGCTTGTACTTTCAAACTGCCCTGCCAACCACGCAGATCATAGCCCAATACCAAAAGTGAGGCTTTCTACTCCTATAAAGAATTATAGTAAAAAAAAAAAGAATTATAGTCTTAAAAATCTACAGGGCAGCTCTATTCTGTCCTATAAGGCCTCTGTAAGTTGGAATGGAGTTGATGGCATGAGAATGAGGAATTATTGCCAAACTTATTGCCAAACTATTTAAACATCCTGGCTCAGTCAAATTGACATAAAACAAGCTAATACACAGCTCTTTTTTGCTTTGTTTGTTTGTTTGTTTGTTTTTTAGTGCTTACAATCAGTAAATCTTTAATGAACACACTTGGAATTCATTTACGGAGTGCCTCAATAACCAAGTAGTGGCTTTTGATTATTACACCGTCTTAAAGTGGCATACATGAAGGGATTGGTAGCTTCATGGCTTTGTTATAGCTCCACTCCTAATGAGAAGGCCATCCGTACTGAGAAATGGAAGCTTCGTGTTCCCTCAAGTCAAGAGTTTGAGAGAGTTGTTTTTCTAGTTGCGTGGACATGGAATTACTGAACATAGCCCTTCTCTCCATAGTCCTTGTAAATTCTGCCAAGTGATGGGGTATCACACAAATAAATAGGGAATGTGAAACTCGAATGGAGGGGACTGGTCACTTTTGCCATTCCACTGGATATATATACTGCGAGCCATTTCAGAAGCAGGAACAAAGAATCCCCAAGACCACCAAGAAAGAAGAGCCAGGAGTGAAGCACATCAGATCCCTGCCTGGAAAGGTAGCAGAAGAGAAGTACCAAGACCGTGAGACAGAGCAGAGAGCTTCTGGGCTCAGAGAATGAGTACAACTGAGTGCATTTTGACGGGAAGCTGGTTGCAGAGTGAAGTCCTCTGTGGGCATTATCAGTGCTAAAGGAACTTTGTAACGCTTGCCTGACCAGGTCAGAGGCTGGGGGCCATGTGACTGAAATCAAAGACCAGAGAGTTGTGTGTGTCAATATGGCCAAACAGAGGAGCTGCAGACATAAGAATATTTTGTAATTTGTTAGCTTCCCTAATAAACCTCATAATTATGAGTATTGTGTGTGGCCATTGCAACAGATTTTTTTTAACACTGCAGAGAAGTACAGTGCTTTGAGAGGGAGGGTGGGTGTCAGAATAGGGTAAACATGACTGGAAGACAGAGGCATACCTGACCTCCACCTCACTGGAACCATCCTTGGGCAGATGTGGCGCTAAATTCTGTTTTCCCCTTGCATCGCTGGAGGAGGTCAGACACACCATTTCCTCACTGGCTCTCTTCCCAATTCCATGTTCCCTATCAATATTTGAAAGATGGTTGGTTTCCTATTTAAGTGTGATGGGTAGGGATTATGTCAAATTAACACATTTGGCTAGGGGTGGAGTCAAACCTGTCAATCAAATCACAGCCTGGTGACACCTCCTTGATGTCATAAGCCTTTTGTATAAGAGCAAAATGAACAGAAATTATCTTTCTCTTTCTCTGCCATTTAACCTTTCTCCTTGCTGGGACTTCACTGGGCCACATGACCTTGACAGCTGTCAGCACCCTGCCATGTTCCCACTAACCTTGATCCACAGGACACTGCACCCACTGGCCCGTGATCCTCTTACTTCCTACTTCACTTTTCTGTGTTCCCAGACTGCAGCTACATGAGTCTCAAGAGGGGCTTATGGACTAGCATTGGGTTTATGGATTTGAATTGAACTGGGCTGGGATCCCTTCTTGATAGAATTATTTAATGATATAAAGCTCTATATTACACATATATGAGTGCCACTGGATTTGTTCCTATAGACAACCCAGCCTAACACAGCAAGTTAAGCTACAAGGTGAGCCACATAGATTTTGAGGGCTGTGGTTCCATTCTTTGCTATCAAAAGTACACTCTGGTTTTATGCATCATAAGTGTGGTGGATATAGTCTGCTTCTCAGCGATGGGCATAGTCCATTTTTTAACAGCCAGATGCTCTTTATTTATTTTTATAAGTTTTATTAGCACTTCATCCACATGTCATACAATTCAATAATTCAATCATATCAAGAATTGTACAATTGTCATCATATTCAATTATAGAACATTTTATTTTTTCTTATAGTCATTGTTATTCATGTAATTTTTTTCTAATTGTGGCAAAAATACACACCAGAACATTCTCCAATTCTATAACTTCTACATGTATAATTCAGTGCCAATGATTTCATTCTGTTGTACATGGCGGTTGCTATGAATTGGAGCTGAGTAGACAGCACGTACCAACAGCAATACTGATTATATGTTGTGATATTTTGGTTATATTGTGTTAATATAATTCTAAAACTAGTTTCACATATTTCTTATTATAATTGTAATATGACTTCTTGTTGTTAGGTGTCATTGAGTTAGTTCCAACCAACAGCAACCCTACATACAACCGAAGTCAACACTACCCAATCCCATGCCATCCTCACAATTGTTATGGGCGAGCTTATTGTTGGAGCCACTGTGTCAATCCATCTCCCTGAGGGTCTTCCTCTTTTTCGCTGACCTTCCATTTTTACCAAGCATGTCTGTCCTTTTCCAGAGACTAGTTTGTCTTGAGAGCACACCCAAAGTACACGAAGCAAAGTCACACCATCCTCATTTCTAAGGAACATTCTGGCTGCATTTCTTCCAAGGCAGAACTGTTTGTTCTTTTGGCGATCCATGGTACTTTCAATCTTCTTAGCCAACACCATAATGAAATGCATCAAGTCGTTTACAGTCTTCTTTATTCATTGTTCAGCTTTCCCATGCATATGAGGCAATTGAAATCAGCAGGAACTTTTGAGTCATATGCACCTTAACCCTTAAAGTGACATCCTTGCTCCTCAATGCTTAAAGAAGTCTTGTGCAGCAGATTTGTCCTGGCAATCCATTGTTTGATTTCTTGACTGCTGCTTTCAGGAGCATTGATGGTGGATGCATGCAAAATGAAGGCCTCCACAACTTCAAAAATTTCTGTTTCTCACAACGTTGTCCGTGGGCCCAGTTGTGAGGATTTTTTGTTTTCTTTACATTGAATGGCAGTCCATCCTGAAGGCTGCAATTCTTGATCTTCTTTTAAAAATTGCTAATTAAGTGGCGGTTTACATTTCAGATCATCAGTTTTGCATTTACCAGTGTAAACAATTTAGCAAACCCCCAATGGCTTGCTCTGCCCTGGCCCTGTTTCCCCCCACCCTGTTCCCTCTTGCAGTCCACTATCTTCCCCTTCACCAAAGTTACATGTTACACGCTCCTTTAAAGTTACTGTTGCTGCATGGTACAGTCCATGGACCCATTTCCCTGAACTGACTCTCTACCCTCCTTCTTCCCCTTCCTGCCACCACCCAGAAAACTGCTGTTCATCCTCCCAAAGTCCGCTCTGATGCATGAATCTTTTTCCCTCTGTGCTTCAAACAGGCCTGTTTCTGTCTCAGGAGCTTCACCTCACACATTCCCTCCCCTTAGAGCACTTTATCCTCAGAACTTCATAGACTCCCTTCTCCGTCTCCTTCAAGTCTCAACTGCCACTATTTCATAGAGGTCTTTCCTCCTGCACTTACCCATACCACCTCAGCAGTCATTTTCTGTCCCCTTAAACAAACAAGGAAACAAACAAACAAAAAACCACTGCCACTGAGAAAATTCCAATTCATAACTACTCTATATAGGATTTCAGCAGCCTCACCTTTCTCCAACAGAGCAGCTGGTGGGTTTGAACTTCTGACTTGGGGGTTAGCAACCAAGCACATAACCCACACGTCACCAATGCTCATTTGGTACAAGATAGCACGTCATAAAGATTGAGGAATGTGATCAACTAATCAATATCCCTTGCTCTGGAAGACTTTCCTGGGCCAGCAACCTGGGATAGATACACCTCCTTTGAACTCCCTTCATTTGTTGGCCATGGCTCTTTTTTTTTTTTTTTGTAGCACTAAAATGATACTGGAATTACTGAGTGCTATTTTTAAAACACTTCCCATGCATCTTCGCATGGTAGTGATCTTTCCTGGAAGACAGGACACATATGAGAAAGTGGGACAGAGGAAGGGCAAGAGGTAACACCTGAGAGGAGAGCAGTGTCAGAAAGATGCTGGTTTATTAGGATGTGAAAGCAGTTTTAATCCACTTTCCAGGTGGGTCCGGAGAGCAGAGAACCTTTCCCAGGAACCTTGAGCCTAATTAGAACTACTGTCATTGTTCAGTCAGGTGGGGACAGGTTCCTGAGCCTCCCTTGGCATGCCTGAGAAGTGTTGAAGGGTTGTAGAAGCTCGCATGTCATGCAGAAGACAGCAGTTGAAATGCTAGCTGTCATGGTTGAGCAGTTTTGCTGAAATGGGGCTGAGTAAGCCTATAACTGAACGCTTCCAAATAGAGATTAACAGCCAGGGGACACAGGAATGCTGTGGAGAACCTGAAGATTGTGTAACACGAGTGAAAGCCAAGGTGGAGGCCATACCACCAAGGGAGACTAGAACAGGCAAGGCACCCACATGTCGGCCTGAACCCCTTCTGCCAAGGCAGCAACAACTGGGTAACTTTCTGTAGAACTGGACACCACCTCGGGAAGTAGAAGGGTTTGGAACAAACAACTTACTCAGAGAATTATACTTTGAATTACTGAATATGTAGACAAAATAAAACTCTTTAATCATCATCCCCGAAGAGACAGAAATACTTTTACTTGGCAAACTTAACAGGTTTCTTCCATCCCAAATTCTCCTACCCATTGTCAGGTGAAATAAAGGCTGGGAAGAAGTTTAGATTTCTTATAAAAGTTTTAAAGATAAAAATTTTCCATTGTACTTTTGAATTGTAGCATGAACCCTAGCCCCTTGCCATATGTATTTTTCCATTCTTCCCTCTTCTTGATCCTTTGCATTGTGAGCTCTTTGGGGACAAAATATGTCTTTCAATTATGCAGTCCTGCTACCTAGCACAGAGCGACCCTGGTGGTATAGTGCTTAAGCACTGGACTGCGAACCAAAAGGTCAGTGGTGCCAGGTCACCAACAGCAAGGTGGGAGAAAAGACCTAGCAATCTGCAATCTCTCAAGATTACTGCCCAGGAAACCCTATGACACAGTTCTACTCAGACAAATAGGATCTTCATGAGTCAAAATAGACTCTACGACACACACCAATTATCTAACACCAATGGGAGCCCTAAATGGAAATGACGTACATACTTTTCACTTTTCCAGCAGTCACATGGTGGCCACTGTTTCTTCGCCTTTTGAGTCCTGCTCCATCAGCAATGAGAGTCCTGAAAGCTTGACCCTGTCCCCATCATCACGGTTCACGCTACTTTGAAGAGGCAGCTCTTCCCCAGTCATCTTTCCAGTGCCTTCCAGCCTGAGGAGCCCTTCTTCCCGCACGGCTCTATCTCTAAGAAGGCTTTGCTGCTATTCATAACTTTTCTGAGTCTAGTCTCTCTGAAGGTGACAGTCTACTCTTTTTAAAAAGCCTTTCTTTGACTGGAAGCTCCACTAAGACGTGTTCATCTTGGGTGACCAGGCTGGTATTTGAAAAACAGGACTCTGAAAAGGATCAGAGGAAGGTTCATTAAGACCTGCTATATGCGAGTGACACAACCTTGCTTGCTGAAAGTGAGGAGGACTTGAAGCACTTGCTGATGAAGATCAAGAACTGCAGCCTTCAGGATGGACTGCCATTCAATGTAAAGAAAACAAAAAATCCTCACAACTGGGCCCACGGACAACGTTGTGAGAAACAGAAATTTTTGAAGTTGTGGAGGCCTTCATTTTGCATGCATCCACCATCAATGCTCCTGAAAGCAGCAGTCAAGAAATCAAACAATGGATTGCCAGGACAAATCTGCTGCACAAGACTTCTTTAAGCATTGAGGAGCAAGGATGTCACTTTAAGGGTTAAGGTGCATATGACTCAAAAGTTCCTGCTGATTTCAATTGCCTCATATGCATGGGAAAGCTGAACAATGAATAAAGAAGACTGTAAACGACTTGATGCATTTCATTATGGTGTTGGCTAAGAAGATTGAAAGTACCATGGATCGCCAAAAGAACAAACAGTTCTGCCTTGGAAGAAATGCAGCCAGAATGTTCCTTAGAAATGAGGATGGTGTGACTTTGCTTCGTGTACTTTGGGTGTGCTCTCAAGACAAACTAGTCTCTGGAAAAGGACAGACATGCTTGGTAAAAATGGAAGGTCAGCGAAAAAGAGGAAGACCCTCAGGGAGATGGATTGACACAGTGACTCCAACAATAAGCTCGCCCATAACAATTGTGAGGATGGCACGGGATTGGGTAGTGTTGACTTCGGTTGTATGTAGGGTTGCTGTTGGTTGGAACTAACTCAATGACACCTAACAACAAGAAGTCATTTTAAATTTATAATAAGAAATATGTGAAACTAGTTTTAGAACTATATTAACACAATACGTATAACCAAAATATCACAACATATAATCAGTATTGCTGTTGGTACATGCTGTTCACTCACAATTGTTGCTATGTTTGAGCCCATTGTTGCAGCCATGGTGTCAGTCCATGTCCTTGAAGGTCCTTTCTTTTTCACTGACCTTCTACTTGACCGAACATGATAGACTTCTCTAAAAACTGGTCTTTCCTGGTAACATGTTCAAAGTAAGTGAGACAAGTCTCCTCATCATTTCCAAGAAACATTTTGGTTGTGCTTCTTCCGAGACAGATCTGTCTGTTCTTTTGGCAGTCATGCCTTAGTCAATATTCTTTGCAAACAACATACTTAAAATGAATCAGTTCTTCTTTGGCCTTCTGTTAGGTTTCTGGAGTGGGTAGTACCTCGGTTCTTTGCTTCCATTGATGAAAGAATTCACGCCGAAGCACGTTTTGTGAACCAAGTGCGTTTTTACGATAGGCAGAACAACTTTCAGGTTTTACAGTCTCAAAGGGGTTCACAACTGGACACAAAAAACCATGTGGAAAAGAACACCCACATGTACAGAGATCCCAGGGACCGAGTGGTCGACGGAGCAAGGGGCAAGAGAGTGAGGGAGCGAGAGAGGCTGTGGGCGCGGAGTAGGCCTGGAGTGGGTGCATGTGGCCCCAAGCAGGCCCCGGATCAGGCCCTGAGGGGACACACCTGGGCAGCGTGTGTGCACCCCCACTCTCTGACCTGCACTGATCAGGAGCAGAGTAAAAGAGAGCAAGGCCTTCCCACAGCCAGGATATTTCAAACCTCTGGCTTGTGAGGTATGGTTGATGGCATTGGTTGACCTCATTGGCTAAATTAAGCCCACCTGGGCGATGTCATGATCCTGGGCCTAGTTTGGCCCCCCAGGTTTGGCCCCTCCCACCTGGCTCAGGGGCTTGAGCATGAGCGTGCTCAGTTTGGAGTCTTCATAGGTATCTTCAATGGTTGCCTGGTGTCCTTCCATCTTCCTTTATGGGGGCCTTTGCAGGCAGGGGAGGGACAGCCCCCCTGTCCCTAAGCTAACTACATAACACTTCCTCATTCTCTGTCCAGATTCCACATGCATATGAGGCATCAGAATTGGAGGAAGTCTAATTAATGTGCTGTATTCAGATGGCATAATCTTGTTCACTGAAGGTAAAGAAGACCTGAAGTGCTTACTGATGAAAATCAAAGTGTACAGCCTTCAGTGTGGTTTATACCTTGATATAAAGAAAACAAAAATCCCCCAAACTAGACCAGTAAGCAATATAATGATAAGCAGAAAATATTGCAGTTGATAAGTTTGTTAGGGTTCTCTAGAGAGATAAAACCAAATTTCTGGTAATTTAATATATTTATTTATAAAGATAATTAGATATATAACAAGAAATGAACTGTTAAATCATATACAGATAAATATATAATATAAGAAAGAAACAGTTAAATTATAAAGCACTACAAATGGCTCAATCCAACTCACTCCTGTGAGAGAGTTGTGAGAGACTAGCAGTCCTTCAAATCTAGTCTGCTGCCAGATCTTCCTCTATTTATAGAGAGAGCTAGGCTATGTCAGCACAGCAGCCAATCAGAAGGCAGGTCACCAACTGCCAGTCCCCAGCTCCAGCGATGTCTGAAAGGGACCTCAATTTACAGCGACACAGTCCACAGGCTAGGCGTCCCACAGGTAGCGTAGCCTTTAAATTGAGGCACAGGACAAGCAAGGCAGCCGCACACTGGTCCGATGATCAAAGAGCGAGGGACAAGAAAGGCGAGACTCACCAAGCCATTCAGCTCTCTGCCCTTCAGATAATCCCACTTGTGTTTATCGGCCAGGCTGGCACAATAAACTATCTCAATAAGGATTTCATTTTATTTGGATCCACAATCAATGTCCATGGAAACAGCAGTCAAAAAAATCAAAGGTCAGAGGAGCCCCAGTGGTTCAGGGGGTCACCACACAAGGTCAGCAATCTAGACCCACCATGGCTCAATCAGACAATGTGTCTTTCTCTTTTATCACTTTTTTTAAATGTCAAACCTCATCAAGTCTTGAAGAGAATGAATATCGTGGCCTTTTTTTTCTATTTAAAAAAATTCATTTTATTGGGGGCTCGTACAATTCTTATCACAGTCCGTACATACAACCATTGTATGTCAAGCACATTTGTACATGTGTTGCCCTCAACATTCTCAAAACATTTACTTTCTACTTGAGCCCTTGGTATCAGCTCCTCATTTTTCCCCTCCCTCCCAGCTCCCCTCTCCCTTAGTTACCCTTGATAATTTATAAATTATTATTTTGTCATATTACACTGTCCGATGTCTCCCTTCACCCACTTCTCTGTTGTCCATCCCCCAGGGAGGAGGTTATATGTAGATTCTTATAATCGACTCCCCCTTTCTACCCCAACTTCCCTCCAGCCTCCCGGTATCACCACTCTCACCACTGGTCCTAAAGGGATCATCTGTCCTGGATTCCCTGTGTTTCCAGTTCCTATCTGTACCAGTGTACATCCCTTGGTCTAGCCAGATTTGTAATAGAATTGGAATCATGATAGTGGGTGGGGAGGAAGCATTTAAGAACTAGTGGAAAGTTGTATGTTTCATCGTTGCTACACTGCACCCTGACTGGCTCGTTTCCTCCTTGAGACCCTTCTGTAAGGGGATGTCCAGTTGCCTACAGAAGGGCTCCGCACTGCCCCTCCTTCACAATCATATGTTTTTTTGTTCTTTGATGTCAGATACCTGATCTCTTCGACAGCTCGACACCTCATGATCACACAGGCTGGTGTACTTGTTCTATGTGGGCTTTGTTGCTTCTCAGCTAGATGGCTGCTTGTTTATCTTCAAGCCTTTAAGACCCCAGACGCTATATCTTTTGATAGCCGGACACCATCAGCTTTCTTCACCACATTTGCTTATGTAAACAATTGTCTTCAGTTACCGTGTCTGGAAGGTGAACATCGTGGAGTGCCAATTTAATAGAACAAAGTGCTCTTGCATTGAGGGAGTACTTGAGTGGAGGCCCAATGTCCATCTGCTACCTTAATACTAAACCTATAAATATATGCACATAGATCTATTTCCCCATCCTCATATATAAATATATTTACATATGTACATGCCTTTATTTAGACCTCTATAACTGCTCTTTGCCTCCTAGTTCTTTCCTCTATTTCCTTTTACTTTCGTGGATTTTTTTTTGTAGTTCACTCATGTATATGATTTTATTGTCTAGGCAATTATTACTTAGAAGGTTTTTACTATATGGAAATGTTTGTTCTAAATGCTCTACATTAATCATTCCAAGAGGCTCATAACATTGTTATCCTTTTAAAAAGAATCTCTTCATGGTCACACAGTTAGCGAGGGACTGAGTCAAATCCAGTAGTCTAACTCTAGAGTTCATGCTTACTCATCAACTTTGGCCCAGTATTTGACCTAGTCAATGCTCTGTACATTTGACTTTTACCCAGTGTTATACTATACTTACGAAAAGTTGTGAACTTTTTTTTTTTAGTAACATGTTCCCCCAGGCAACTCATGCCTGAAAGTGGTTCCACTTCTAGTTTACTAGGCTAGCATCCGTAGCAATTGCTATTGTGTTGCTATGGAGTTGATTCAAACTCATGTGTATGTGAGAAGTGTGTGCCATAGGGCTTTCCAAGACAGTGATCTTTTCAGAAGTTGGTTGCCAGGTCTTTCTTCTGAAGTACCTCTGGTTTGTAGCCACTAGCTTAATAGTGCTTGACCCTTTGTACTGCTCAGGGATACCATGGGTTTACTTCTGTGGTGGCTAACACATTTCACATGACAGGAGTTGTGTGCTGAATAGAATTACCCTGACTCTTTAAGTCAGCGTTTGCTAGGTGATCATGAAGTGGGAGAGAGACAAAGCATTTGAACTTCTTACGACCCCCACCAAAACTAGTGTTATGATTTACCTAACTTGAAGCAGAAATGAAGCAGAGCTACAGTCTAATTTGTGGTTGCAAGCGACTTTCTTTGGATTCCTTTAAATAGCATTTCAGTAATTTTCTCTTGCTCAAATCACTTCACAGGCAGCCTTGGGTTTCCCTGGATGGTGCAGTGGTTAATTGCTGGACTACCAGCCCAAAGGCTGGTGGACCAGAGGCACCTGGGAAAAGGCCTAGGGATTTGTTTCAGAATGGCCAGTCTTGACAACCCTGTGGAGCAGTTATCTCTGCACACCTGGGCTCACCATCACTCCAAATGAACTCTAAGTTCAAATGATACCAAACAAAAGGTCGTTCTTATGCCATGCGTTCCCCTTCAGTCTTTCAACAGCTTTATGCTTAGCGCCTACATGTCCACGGAAGATACTGCCACTGGTCAGCTGGAGTGACTTCCTTCAGAGAACAAGACCTAGCAAAAATTCTCCAACCCTGAGGATCTTGCTCAGGGAAGACCTCCACCCTCTCACTATGGTCTCACCCCAAACTATCCTGTTTTAGGTTTAGTTGGGCAGTAGGGAGGAAGTGTCCCAAGATAGTCTTTTCAAAAGTCAAGTTATTTCTACAGTATTGCAGTTCTCGGGGAAGTATTCAGCTCCAACTTGTGATACAGGCTCACTGTGAAAGGTGGAAAACGTTGAAATTGAATTCAGATAAAATGTTTCGGAAATTTTATAGGAGATGCTGGACTGTAGTTGCTAGGCAACCTGACAGACTCTCAAGCGGGGACCAGCTCACCTCCCACACTTGACCCATCTCTCCAGTGGTGGGACGCAGAGTCCCTATTGGCCTCCATCTCCTCTCCCTGCTCTTCAATTGGTCGGAGAACCACTCACTCCCTTCCGGTTGGCTCTCGCCGTCTCGCGCCTCTCTGTCATTGGCAGGCGGCCTCTCTGGCCACTGCACGTCACTCTCTCACCCCACTTCCTTAGCCCTCCGACTTTGTCCCCGCCCCTTCCCCCACCCTTCCAGCCACGAGGGAAAACCCGAGACCGTCCCCACTTCTACTCTCCTTCCGATTGGTCGAAGCTAGACTGGGGGGCGGGCACAGCCGAACTATTCTGGCGATTGTGATTGGCTGCTGGTGTCACAGTCCCGCCTCCCACCGACTCCCGGCGGTGCCGGGGGGTCGGGTGAATCGGCGGCTATAAAGCTGGTAGCTGAGGGGAGGTGCCGCGTACTGTGGGTTCGCGGCTAGCTTCCTCTCCTTAACGCTCTCTCAGTCACGTTTGGGTGAGTGTCTCGCGTCGGGGAGGAGGGCTGGGCAGCCAAGGCGTCGCGGGCGGGGTGAGGGCCGGCGAAAGCGGTGTCCTTGACTAGGCCTGAAGGAGCTTGGGCTCCGGGGCAGAACGGAGATGTGGACGGCGGGGACGGGGCGCCGTCAGTGAGGCTCGTGGAGGTCCTCGCTGTCAAACGGTGGGGCCCGCCACGGTCAGTCTGAGCAAGGGGCCCAGGTCATTGGGATGGACCGGCGAGTCGGAAGCCGAGAGGCAAAACGGCCTTGGGGGTCGGGTGTTGGAGCGACGGGGTCAGCTCGGGAGGGTGCTGTGTCTGCCGTGAGGGGAGTCGGGGCGTCGTGGGCTTGGGGTGGGGGCACCAGGAGGGGAGAGCTGGGCTGCCCAGGCATTTCCTGCGTTCTGGCGGGTTAGGGCTGGACGCCGAAGGATGGGGACGGTCAGGCTTAGGTGGAGGCTTGCCGGTGGCCAGGGGGTGTGTCCTCAGGATGCCACCCAGGGAGAGTTGGTGGAGTGAAGGGAAGTGGTCCGTATGTTTTTCTCCCTTGCTCTGAAGTGCAAAAAGGCATCACAGCCGAGATTGAGACCTGTCTGCTGTGCGGCCCTTGGCCCTGTGCTTGCTTTAAATCTCACACAGTTCTCCATCCCACTTTCCACCTCCAGGTTTTTGATGTCCAGCCTTTTTTATAATAGGCTTCCACCGCGCCTCGCTCCTGATAATTAAACATCGGGCCAGGAACTTTCATGATGTGATATGGGCAAGCCCTCTAGAGCCCACAGGCACACAATGGGTTTAGAGTTCAGCCGATGGTGTCTGTCTTTAAAAACCCTTTCCCCAGCCCTAGGCAAAGATAGCGAAGGGATTATTCTACCACACCCTGCTGAGGGATTTGGGGAACCAGGTGACAGGCGATGAGAGAGGGACCCAGCTGCCCATGATGGCCTTTGGGCATCACTAGCTGCTATCACTGCCCCCTTCTCTTCAGTACACCCCCCTCGGCGCGCACGCCCAACTCCAGTGTTCTTGCTGCCCTGCTGCAGTAGGTCGAGGTGTTCTGGGCTGCTGCTTTAAAGAACTAACATGCTGGAGTGCAGCAAGAAAAGGACTGTCGAGATAAATGATGAACTTAACGGGAAATTGATTTTAGGCTTTCTTTGCCGAGTCTAGTCTAAGGAAGGCAGACAGAACGCCCTGATCATGTTTCTGTGCCAAATGCTCCCTTGGAGCATGAGATCTCTCAGGAGTTTTTGTTCTTTCTTTGATCAGACCGCTAGCAATTTTTATTTTTGTTGTTGAGAACATGATGAAACTTCAAAAAGTTCCTGGAAAAAATGGAATGAGAAGATCATGGGCTTTTTCCATGAACCTTTTGAAGCCCTCACTGTACATAGCAGGACCGACACCAATTCAGCAATTTCTACATGTACAATTTAGTGACATTGCTTACATTTAAGTTATGCCACCACCCTCGCCCTCCTTGTCTGAATTGTTCTCCCCCATTAACATTAAACTCACTGCCTCCTAAGTTTCCTGTCTACTCTTTTTTGAGTTGTCAATTTAATCTCATATGAATGGTTCATTTAAAAGTCTAATGTTCAAGCAGATATTTATTTAAGGTCTAAAGATTTCTTTTAAAAAAAGTACGTGATTTTTGTGTGACAAAGAAAAAGCATAGGGTGCTCACTTCAGCAGCACATATACTAAAATTGGAACGATACAGAGATTAGCATGGCCCCTGCGCAAGGATGACACGCAAATTCGTGAAGCGTTCCATATTTAAAAAAAAAAAAAAAGCAAAGGAATAGATGGGGGGAGGACCTTTATTTTCTGTCTAACCCTTGTCCATTTCTGTCCTAAATTTGTAATAGGCCCTTTATTTCTCTAGATCATTTATACTTTAATCAGTAGCCCCAGCTTTCAGAAGTGGCTCTCCATGAGGACAGTTGTATGAATATTATGTTTGGGGGCCTGCTTTTGATTTTCTAAATAAGAATTTCTCCAGGGTGCTTTGTCCATCATGCTTCTTTTAAGTGTGGAACTGATTTTGAGATTTTTTTTTTTAAACTTAGAATTTAAGTAGTTTTTCTCAGAGGAAATGCTCAACCCTCAGATATGGGTGTAATTTTTATTTCCTGGGTCCTTTGGGATTATTTGGAGCCCCGGTGATGCAGTGGGTTAAATATTAGGCTGCTTACCTCAAGTTTAGCAGTTCGAATCCAGGAGCTGTTTTGCAGAGAAAAAGATGTGGCTGTCTGCTTCTGTAGAGATTTGCAGTCTCAGAAACACTATGGAACAGCCCTACTTTGTTGTGTAGGGGGTGTCATGAGTCAGAATTGACTGATAGCAATGGAGTTATTCTTGTTGTTACTGTTTAGGAATATTTAAAACCTAGTTAGGGCTTCCATAATCCAGTGAAATTAGATGTTGGAAATGTGAATGGAAGATCATGATGGGTCATACAGCAGAATCTCTGAATATTTGTTTTATCTGGAAAGTTTTATAGTTTTCTATTGGGTGACCAAAATACAAAATGTCACATAGAAGGGTGTGATATTTTTTTATTTCTCAAGAAGGTAGTGCTATGGAATAAAAATGTTGAGAAACATTACCTAATTGGATGGGCGGGTGCCATGACTGGATGCTTAATAGTCTTTTCACCCTCACCCCAGGACTTGGCACATGGTTCTGTCTACTGAGTATAGTTAGAGCAAAAGAGAAGCCTCATCTTGTGGAGGAGGGTGTGTGTGTGCGCGCGCGCGTGTGCGCACACACGCACGCACGCACGCACGCAGGCTTTTCTGATCCCAGTTAGACACCTTACTTTTTCTGTTTCAGATTGGGGAATAATTGAGACCTACTATTTGAATAGCAATACAGAACCAATTTCCTTCAACCCCTGAACACTATTTGGTGCTGCAGCTCCTTTCTAAAGTGTTAACACAAAGAACATCTTCCTGGTGAGGGCTACTGAAATCTTTATTCTTAACAGAATCTGTCCCCTATTTTTTATAACCTAATTCTAAATTAAGCTCCTCACACAATGTCTACGACTGCAGTTGAGTGTCCTTTACTGAAAGATCCAACAAAAACAAAAAACAAAACCAAACTCACTGACTTCAAGTCGATGCCAGTTCATAGTGAATTGGGTAGAGATGGCTTCATCTTTCGCCCCAGGAACTACTGGTAAATTCTTCCAACTGCTAACCTTGCTGTTAGAGCACAACGCCAGGAGCCACTGTGCCATCAGAGTTCTTATGCCACTTTGCCAACAGGGAACCATGACTTAGTTGAGATCTGAACTAGTTTTCCATAAACATGAGCATATAAGACTTCGTTGTGAATGACATACCCTACTTTAGGAGTACTGGGCCTTGATTAGATAATTCACTTTTCTGTTTGCTTGGGAAGCTTCCTTAGAGCAGGATGTTGAGATAAGTATCTGATTGGCAGACACGGGGAAGGCCCGCAGTCATGTCTATACTTTTTATGTCTGGAATTAGACCAGACAGTATAGGTGTGGGCAGAGCTTTCTTAATGCTGGTTCTTGCTTGCGTACATGGGTAAGAAGAGGTTGTCAGCTCCTTCTCACTTTCCTGGATTTCTTATTTTTAACAGTGAAAAAGATCAGCAGGGAATTGCTTTTAGTTTTGTCATGTACCAAAATGTAGACTGGTTGAACTCCTCTGACTACTTGCTTGAATCAAGGCTTAAAGAGGGAGGCAAAAAGAGGAATTCAGAACACTGAATGATCCCCAGAAGAGCCCAGATTTACAAATACCGGAGACAGCATCCTTGCACAAATCTGATTGGCCTGAGGCAGGCTCACCTTTATTCCATTTGAATCTTGACCAGACTTGACGCCCTATTGTGTCTCAGGAGTTTCCAAATGGGCTTTCTGGTAACTGCTCAGAGGTTGCCAACTATTAAGTGCTTCCTAACACATGCTGCTTTCCTCTCTCAGGTGCTCAGAAACTTTGTATTAGAAACACACTTGAGTAGTATTAGTTTAGTGAAAATCAAGACCTTTCTTTGCAGATGAGAACAGAAAGAGACCTGTCACTGAAAGCTGAATCCTACTCTAAGTCTTCCTCAACATGGCAGTTATTTTCTGCCTTCATTTCCTTTCCTGGTCTCCCATCCCCCTTTCACCTAAGAACTTCTCTTCTCGATGATCAGATGGACTTTGATCATGTTGTCCTGTAGTAACATAGCAGACTTCTGTACATCTTTTTTCTTCTGCTCTTTTTCCCTCCCTCTTGTTGTTGCTCTGGTGTTCTCCCCCTCTTCCACTAATGCCCCTCTGCAATTTAAATAAAATTGAAGGAGAGGTGTACAATTGGCATTTCAGGGGAAATAGCGTCAAATATATATGCGTAGTTGAAACTTGGAGGACTTGTGCTTTCCCTTGGGAGAACTGTGGTTGCATTAGAAGGTATAATTTGCAGATTGCAAAGCATATTTTGAGATAATAAAGAACAATGTTATTTTTTCAAATTGCGTATACAGTGAACCCTCGCCACTTCGCGCTTCGACTAACGCGGCTTCATTCTATCGCGGTTTTTGCATAACAGCGCATGCTCTGTCATTACTGCCACTGGCTCATACTGTACACGCTTGATGCCATAAATAATATAATAAATAATAAATGATAATTGTAACGTCCAGAATGTTACTGTATTTTCCCTTTTTCGTTTAATAAATTGGGTAATATGAGTGTAATGGTGACTAAAGGGTGTTTTTTCATGTCCTCTAT
Organism: Echinops telfairi; assembly: GCF_000313985.2. NCBI lineage: Eukaryota > Metazoa > Chordata > Mammalia > Afrosoricida > Tenrecidae > Echinops > Echinops telfairi. The sequence continues at coordinate 107,149,302 of NW_022111373.1, forward strand.
GCTCTAACTACGAAAATATTTGATTTACAAATAAGGAATCCTACTTCGCGGAATTTCATTTATCACGGTAGGGGCTAGAACCGATTAACCGCGATAAACGAGGGTTCACTGTATAATGTCATTAAAGGGAGGCATTTTGGGAATGTAATAGCCTTTTCCTTCACAGCTCAAGTTTTTAGAAAATGTTTTAAATTTTCTTTTTTGTGTGTGAGTTGGGAGGTTATTAAAGCAAAAGGAACTAAGGCTATGAAGAGTTCTAAATGAAATGACCTAATCATTTGTGGTCGCTATGAGTTGGGATAGACTCAATGGCAGTGAGTTTAATCATGAAAAGGAGTCCTTATATCGATGTTGAGGAAACATTGCACTGTTAAGGTCAGTGGTTCAAACCCACTAGCCCCTCCTTGGAAGATTAAAAAACGAGGCCATCTGCTCCCATTCAGTAAAGCCTGGGAAGCTTTCTACAGACTCCTGTGAGTCATAAGTCAGAATGTACTTGATGATAGTAGGTTTTTTTATTTTATTCATGTAAAAGAAGTAAAGAAATAAAAAACAAATCAAAACAAACACCCTCCTGCTGTCAAATTGATTCCAACTCAGATACTGATTCCAACACAGATGCTACAGTTTTCTCCCAAGGAGCGACTGCTGACCTTTTGCAGCCCAGTGCATTTCCCACTACACTTTGACCAGGCAAACCCGAGAGGGTGCCTTCTATAACCTTTACCAAATTTAGCACCTTTCCTTGCCTGATTAACTAGAGGAGATGGTGCATGTGTTAAACAAAGGTGCTATTGTCTCAGGCTCCGGTAATTAACCCTTCAAAACAGATGGACTGAAGAAAATGTGCCAAATTCACCTGCTTATTTTATTTCAACTTAATTAAATAAGATTTAATGCTCCTTTGTTTTGACATTGTAAATGCTTATCTATCTGACACACAATTTTTAAAGGTTAGAAAGCACAGGAAAGGTACTAATATTGAAAAATAAGATAATCAGATTAGATAAATCAAAATGACTTGGTCTTTCTAGAAAGAAACATTTTGTCCAGAAAAAAAAACCAAACAAGACTTAGGAGCCCTGGTGTAGTGGTTTACTCATTGGGCTGCTAACCACAGGTCCACAGTTCAAACCCATCAGTCTCTTTAGAGAGAAAGATGAGGCTTTCTGTTCCTGGGTAGATTAAGAATCCTTGGAAACCTCCAGGGGCAGTTGTGCTCTGCCTGATAGGCTCCCTACATTATCAGAATGGACTGGATGGCAGCGATTTTGGGTTTTTCTGGTTTATTAGTGCTTCATGTTATAATGAAACATTATTCTGGTACCATGCTTTTCCGTAAACACTACATGTACATTGTTGTTTTCCTATCAACTGTGCACATCCCCTAAGGTATTTTCCACAAGCATATCTTGCTAATGTGTATGCTTCCAAAAATACCTTAAGGGAAGGATGAGGCTGGCAAAATTCATGCGGATGTGTCCATTTTTTGTTTATTCATTTCTCTTAAAGTTGCACAGGGCAAGCGTACGCTCCCTGTTATAGATGAGGAAACAGACTCAGAAGCCTTGGCTGGCTAAAGCCCCAAGCTTTTAGATCAGTGTGTCTCAGCCTGTGGATCGCGACCCTTTTGGGGGTCAAATGACCTTTTCACAGGGGTCACCCGATTTATAACAGTAGCAAAATTAAAGTTATGAATTAGCAACAAAAATCATTTTATGAGTGGAGGGTCACCACAACATGAGGAACTGTATTAAAGGGACACAGCATTAGGAAGATTGAGAACCACTGTTTTAGGTGGAAAGAGTAGCCCCTTGACCCTTTTGGTCTTTTACTCCAGACCTTTGCTGTTTTGCCAGTGTGAGTCCCTCAGAATTGGTGAGATCTCAAATTTCACAAAGAAGACTGCAACATGCCCAGCCACATGCTTGCCTTAAAGTTTCTCCTTTGACTTGAGTATCGTGATTGAATCTGTAACACTATAAAAGCTAATAGAACAAGGAAATGCTTTATTTTTCACTTTGATTTAGGCATCTGATTTGAATTCCTGCGGTGATTTATGACTTTTGACAGACGTTCTTATTTGAAATTCCTAGTGCCTGCAGGCGGAAACAGAGAGAGACCTGGAGACTGCAGTTCTGTCCCCTTCTCACAGGTACACCATGCTGCTCTGCTGCTCTGTAGGGGTGCAGTGTGTGTGGCAGGGAGGAGGGCTGTTATTCTCAAGCTATTAACTGTTCTGATACATCGTACAGTTTTAAAACCCCTTTCAGGATCATGTCTTATCCTTTAAAAATCAATTAATGACAGAATGCTTCAGGCAACTGAGTGTCTTATTTTGTGTTTATTAGGGTAACATGCGTATAAACTTAAACAAAAATGTACTGTTTACTCAAAAGGAAGAAAGTGTAGATATACACGATGTGACCACATAAACTCATGAAAGTAACAGGTAAGCATATTCTTTGCAGGTAGAGATGAAGTGTCAGGTTTGCCTTGGGTCTTAGGTAGGTTCTTAATTTAGGTAAGACCTGTGTGCAGATAATGCTTTTAAAATTATTGCCTCAAAAGTTATGCATCTGGGTTATGAGTGACTGTTTAAATTATGTGAGTAGTTAACTGAAGGCACCCTAGTGATACAGTGAGATACAGATTGGGCTGCTGAGTGCAAGGTCAGCTGCTTCTATGGGAGAAAGAATGCTTTCTGCTTTCATAACGATCTACTGCCTAGGAAACCCACGGGGGCAGTTCTGCCGTGCCCTATAGGGTCGCTCACTATGGGTTAGAATCGAATCGATGGCAATGAATTTGGTGTTTTAATCAGTAAGCTATTGTTTTTTCAGTATTTCTCTTTCTTACACCCATACTTCCTATGACTCTGTTTTTCCTTTCTGCCTTTTTATTTCATTTACTTAACATTCAGCATTGACTATATGCCAAGCACTAGACTGGGTACCAGGGACCCAAGGATAAGCTTTGAAGGGGGGTTTAAATAGCATCTTGACAAAGATCACATACATGTTTTGGAAAAAGGTCTATTGGCCAGGGGATAGAAGGGGCTGAGGACCCTGGTCCAAGTTCCCCAATTTCTTTTTTCCTTTGTCTGCTTCCCTGACATTCGCAGATTTTAAAGGTCTTTGCGAAATGATATTGTCCCCCAGGGCTTCCCCATGACCAGTGAGTTAGTTAGTTTATTGTGCCAACCTGGCAGATAAACACATGTGGGGTTAATTGAAGGGTCTTGCCTTTCTAGTTCTCAGGTCTCTTGCTGTGTGGTGGTTGCACCAGGGTGCAGCTGCTTTAGCAGTACCTGATTCAGCTTGCAAGGCTGACTTCCTACAAGACATCCCCAAGGAGAAGGCACATGGACCTACCCCGATGCAACCCTGGGTGCTGGAGCAGCCTTGTGGAGACCCCTACCAGTGCTGAGATGCTTATACATTCGCTGACTCGGCTTTCCTTCTGCAGTTGGCATCTTTGTGTCTGTTTTGTGAGATGGAGGAGGACTTTGTGGATTGGTGTCGGACATATGGGTTAATGTTGGACTTGTGGGCTTGGGCAGCAGTAGGTTATGATGTTTTCTTGATGCGCACTTAACCTTTATATAAAACTCTCTCTTACACATGAGTTTCTGTGGATTTGTTTCTCTAAAGTACCCAGACTAGCACAGCCAGCTTTGATGACTAGAAACTTTCCACCAGAGACGGTGAGCCATCACTGTAGGGAGAAAAGCTCTAGTGCTTTTGTTGGAAGATATCTTTGCAGTGTTTACAGAGTTGTGGGGCAAAAGTGGACCTTCTGCCCACTGCCATTAAAAAGAATGGTGTTAAAAAAACACTTACTGTTTTTGCTACATCTATGTAAAAAACTCACCACCAGCAAGTCAGTTCCAACTCATAGCAACCCTATTTCCATTCATTGTGTTTGTTTCTCACTAAAGCTTAGATTCAAAATTTTTTTTATTGCTAATACAATATTCTGGAAAACAGTGAGAATCCCTCCTTATTGCTGTAGATTACAAAACATGCAGGTTATTATTTTAGCTGTCTGAATTTTAAAAACTATATCCTACTTAGAAAAATGTTGTGATATTTAGAGTAGTGAATTATCCAAAATAACCCATGCAGTATGTTTTATTTGTTGTTGTTGTTCTAACTTATATCTTGTCTATCAGAGAATTTAGAGAAGGTCAAAGCACACATGTAATAAGATACAAGCAAAGATTACAGGCCAGAAATTATGTCAACCTCTTCTGTTCTTTGAAATGCCCTAGAAGCAATTATTTCCATGCATTAATTTTCCTTAATCACACTCCTTGATTTCAACCAAAGTACAAGTTGCCCTCACTGTCTGAAAGGAGAATATTCCTATGAAATGTTTCACAAACTCAAATGCTGTAAAATGAAGAAACAATTACCATTAATTTATATAGCCCCTAATTTCTTTTTTGTAGAAATCTTTTTAAAACAAAAATATCAAAATGTGAAATTCATGTTTTTCAGCATACCCTCCACCTAGGTCTATATCATTTATATATATTTTTAATCATATCACAATATTTCTATTTTCTCAAGAACTTACTATTTTATTTTACTTCCTTATCCAGCTAAATGCAATTATCTAGTGCTTTCTAGCTTATTTCTTTTAAACTTTCATTATTAATTGAAGGTTTACAGAGATCATCAGTTTTACCAACAATCCATACAGACATATCTTGCTTCAACTCATCCCTTGAAATCCCCTAAATGTACCATCGCTTATTCTACTTCCTTTCTCTATTTTCTTGCCTCCATCTCTCCTCCATTCCTATCCTCTGAATTTTGTCCTTGGGCAAATGATGTCTTTTTAATTAATATCAATGGTTGGTTGGTTATTCTAACATGAGGGGAGTTCCGTTCCAGCCCTGAAGGGTGAGTAAGGGCCATAGTCTTGAGGGTTCCTACCAGTCTCTAGCCAACCAGTCTCTTATGATCTGAGTTCTTTCTCACATTTTTCTCTCTCATTGTATTCAAGACCTTCTAATGTGATCCTTCCCATCACTCGTCTTTCCTCTGTACTTTATAGATGGCCACTCATGAGCTTTTTAATGATAGGGTTAGACAATATAAAAATTTTCCCCATACCAAGGCTTATTAGCAAGCAGGCAGAGAACAGAGCCAACACTTAAGTTCCGTGATTCATTTTCAGTTTGATGTGTTTGGGTGATTTATTAACATTTCCTTTTTCTTTTCCTCAAATAAAACCCTCTGAGAGATTTTTTAGTAATCGCATTATACCTGATTTCATAAGTACCATAAATACAAAGAACTAATCAAAGCTACTTCAACTGTGATAGATAATTACTAATTTTTAATTGATGTCTTGCATTATGGCTTTTAGAGAGAGTTGTACAGCATTACAAGGGTGTTTTAATATTTAGCCAGTTTTGCCCCTTGACTCTCTTAACAGTCTTCACTGAATTTAGTAATGAGCAAATCTATTATTAGCTTTTTTATACCTTTAGAAAGATTATTCGTACACAAATCCACTGTACTTCAGTGACAGTGGTTAAATGCTTGTAACCAGCAGGTTGATAGTTTGAACTCGGCAGCTGCTCTGTAGGAGAAAGACGGGATAGTCTGCTTCCATAGACTGCAGCCTAAGTAACCCTGTCGGACACATCCACTGTGTCCTGTACTGTTGCTGTGAGTTGGACTTACAGCTGCTGGCTTGGTTTCTTAGCATGTGACAAAGTGAAGGGTAGCCTTGTGGGGAGGCTGGGAAAGTGGTTTAATCTACTGGAATGACTTATGGGGTAATGTATGGAGATAACAAGTTTATGAGTAGATGATGATAAACTTGAGGTGTTCTGCCTGGTTTCAGAGTGAAGTTATAGGAGGTATATGTTGGCAGGTCAAGTGCCTTCAATTCACAAAGTCTGTCGTCTTTCATTTTAGTATATTTGAGATGTAGAAAGGGAGTTTATAGTTGAAGGGAACAGGAGGGTCAGAGTCTTCGCTATACCCTCTCAGCTGCAGGGCTTTCGCTAGAATAAAATTGCTTTTCCTGAATTGGGTACAGGACTGAGCTGAGTAATTTAGAGGTTATGGTTTGTACTATCCAGTCAGTTCCAACTCCTAGCAATTCAGATACAGCTGCTGCCTTATAGGGCTTCCTCGGCTGACCTCCCTATGAGAGCTGAGGGCCAGGTCTTTTCTCCCGTGGAGGGGCTGGTCGGCTGACTCAAGCTGGTGGCTTAGGAGGCCGGGCTTAGACATCGCCATCGCATCAGCAGGGCTCCTTGTTGGAAACATGATTGTGTTGTGTCCAGCCGTTCTTTTGCCCAGTGCGGAGTTGAGTGTAGCAATGCATATACTATGCTTGCGGACATGGAGCATACGAGTTTAACACATTTTGTTGTGTCACTCTTGCACATTTATTAAAAAGGAAAATAAAAGTTAAGACATTGCTTAACTTTCCATATTTGGAGTGTGGTTCTCCTGAATTATTGTTATTTTTGTAAAAAACAATTTATTGGCTTATACTTCACCTATTATACAACTTTATCATTCAGTCATATTAAGAAGAGGTGTGCAATCATACTACAATCGATTTCGGAATATTTTCTTCGTGTTTTTGTTGTTGTTAGCTCCCCATTTCCCCCCATACTCTCCTGCCATGTCCCTAGGTAATTGTTAATTCAGGTACTGACTCTATAGATTTAACTAGCATGGATTTCATACAGAAAATCATAAAAAACAGAAGTAGGAAGCAAACCCCTCAAACCAATAACAATGGCTAGATAAAACAGAAAAACCTCAGTCGAAAAGAAAGCAGAAAATATTTAAAACAGAAACAAGATTAAAATGGGTCAAACGGGAGATTTGATGATGAGGTAGTACATTTAACCTAACTTCCTATGCCGTCATTGACTTTACAGTGCTCTCTGTCTGATAGCAGGTCTATTCACATCCCTTGACTGTGGTCAGTGGGGTTTCACGGGAGGCTTAATCCATGCAGGACTCCTGCAAATGGGTTGTGGGCTTCCGCTGTCATCCATAACTGTCTGCAAACTTGTGTTCATAGTTTACGCTCTGATACATTGTCTCTTGAATTTGGCTTTTATGATTTATAATTTTGGGATCACACACAGACTGGTGTGCATCCTCCATGTAAAGTTAGTGGATCTCTCACATAGATGGTTGCTTTTTTGAAGACAAGCCTGTAAGACCCCAGACATTAGTCTTTCTGATAGCTACCACATTTTGCTATTGCACCCATATCTTCAGTGATCTCTCCATAAGGGCAAGTCTTAAGCAGGACTGTGTCATAAGAATGAATCATCTTAAATTGGGGCTAGAATTAAGTGCAAACCTAAAATCCATCTCCTGAATTAGTTTTAATTCAGAGTTGTGCGGTCTGTAGTTTTCCACATACCATGTGGTGATAAGACATTCTTGTTATGAGTCCATAATAAAAGAATGAGAAGGTGTGGGTGCTGGTCTTTGGATTTACAGTTTTGTTAACCAGCCCAGTTTGATTCCTGCTGAAGGAGTTGCCACCTTCCATTCCAGTTTTTAGACCATTTTGATGTTTGCATGTATGATTGATTAATTAAAATAGGAATCCTGATTTCATCAGTGACCTGGTGGCCCACTGGACACATGCTCAGCTGCAAGCTGCAAGTTTGCAGTTTTAACCCACCGGCCACTCCGCAGGAGGAAGCTGTGGCAGTCAACTTCTGTGAAGATACATAGCCTTAGAAACTGTGGGGGACAGTGCTCCTTTGTCTTATTGGGTCATATGAAAGTGTTTCGGGCACTGAATAAAACAGTGTGATGAGAATGGAGAGAAGGTTATTGTAGTAAATAGTTGCAGATGAGGGAAGATTGGATAATAATACTTATTATTTTCCTTGATTATTAACTTTAGCATAATTCCCTGTGTTGGCTTTTTAGTGCCAGGTGTATAAACCAGAGTTATGTAATTTTTTAAGAGTTCCTTAGAGGATGAGGGAGATGGGAAACCCTCACTGGGAAAATGCACATAGGTGTTGAGTGATGTGACAGGGGCAAGGGCAGCTTGTCTGAGCATGTCTGTCTTCTCAGGGGTGTTTCTGTGACAGAAGGCATCTGTGTTTGCCTGGAAGAGTAGAACAGAGTGAGAGAGGCTCTTCTGGTGAGGCAGGCAAGCCCCAAAACAATTGAGGCTAGAAATCTGGGAGTTATCCTAAACTCTTATCTTCCTCTCCTAATATTCATGCAGACAGTTCCTGTCAGGGTTTTGGCTTCTTACGTGTTAGCTGAAGCTATTCCTTCTTTATCCCTCATGTTGCAACTGCTTTGATTTATGACCTTTGTCTTATCTGGACTCCCATACCAAGCTTCCCAGTTGGTGTGCATGCCTTTGGGTCTTTCTCTTTCAAATGCGTTCTCCCACCCTGCACAGACAGTGACTGTAAGATGGCTTTCAGACTTTTGGGACGTAAGAAACATTTTATTAAACGGATTAGAACAGATACTATACTTGATCTTAGCCAAAAGGCTGGGAAGTGATTTTTTTTTTAAATAATAATTTTATTGGGGGCTCTTACAACTCTTGTTACAATCCATACATCAATTATATCTGACGTATTCGCACATAATTCCATCGTTTTTTCTAGATGTTTACTTTCCATTGAGCCCTTGGGATCAGCTCCTCTTTTTCCCATCCCTCCTCCCTGCCCCCCACCCTGGTGGTCCCCTGATAGATTGTAGATTGTTAATTATTCTCAAATCTCACACCAACCGTTGTCTCCCTTCCCCTCTGGTTTCTGTTGTTCTTCCCCCTATGTGGGGGAGTGTGGTTATGTGCCATACATTGCAGTCGGTGCCCCCCTCCCTCTCCACCTTACCCTCACTTCCCCCTACCCTTTTGTTATCTCTATTAAGGAAAACATTTTATATTGCAACCCAGTATATGTGTGACTAGGTGGCACAAAGGTTTCATGAAAAATTATTTTTTTATTACTTAATTTATTTTAAAAATCATTTTACCTGGAGCTCTTACAGATATTATAACAATCCATAAATCAGTTATATCAAGCGAACTTGTACATCTGTTGCCATCATCATTTTAAAGACATTATCTTTCTACTTGAGCCCTTTGATATCCCATCCTCATCCCCCCCACCCTCCCGCCCTCGTGAACCCTTAGAAAATGATATCTTATTATTTTTTCATATCTTACACCATCCACTGTATCCCTTCACCCACATTTCTGTTATTAGTCACCTTGTGTGTGTGGGGGGGTGTTATACATCCATCATTGCTATCAGTCCCTGTACCTTTCTAGTAACACTACTCCTCTTATTCCTGTTACTGTTTCTGAGGGGTTTATCTGTCCTGGACATGTTGAAAGCACTTATCTTTATGACCGTACATATTCTGGTCTAACAGGATTTGTGAGATAGAACTGGCGTCATGATAATGGGGAAGCATTAAAGAACTCGGGGCTTGTATGTTTTGTTGGTGCCATATGGCACCCTGGATGAATCATCCTTTCCATATGACAATTGTGAGGGAGTGTACAGTTGTCTCCAGTTGGGCTCTAGGTCTTCACTCTGACCCCGTACCTTCACATCAATATAATTGTTTGTTTTTTGATCTTCAGATACCTGATCCTGTTAACACCTCGTGATCACACAGGCTGTATGCCTCCTATGTGGCTTTGTTGCTTCCCTGCTGGATGGCCGCTTGTTTAACTTAAAGCAGTGATTCTCAGCCTTCCTGATGTTGCGACTCATTAATATAATTCCTTATGTTGTGATAACCCCCTCCAACCATAAA
>NW_022111373.1:107161111-107162283 GCF_000313985.2 Echinops telfairi
CTTTTTTAACATTTTATTAGGGGCTCATACAACTGTTATCCCAATCCATACACACATCAATTGTGTAAAGCGCATTTGTACATCGTTTCTCAAGTATCTGCTGACTTTTTTGAGTGTCCCCCAACCAGATCTGGTGGGATGCCAAGCACTGTCCCTGAGTCCCAAGTCCATTTTCAGGTTCCTTGGGGACTTCTATTTTCTTCTTGTTTTATTTAGAAGATAAACTCTAGCTGTAGAAAATATAGGCTGTTGCATTTGACCCTATGATGGATTTCATAGCTTGTCTTTGCTTAACACTTTAATCGTTTGGGTTCTCTCTTCAGGATTCTGTGAAAGGGTAGAATTGGAACAGCCAAGGCTTTGTACACATTGCTTTGGTGGATGTGGATGTTGTGGTTTCCCACTTCCTGGGGTGCTTTGGATCTACAAAGTATGTAATATTGTGTGAGCTCATCATTATATAAGTCAGTGGCTATGCACAATCAGTATATCTATGCTGAATGAATGACTTAGTTAAGCTTTCTTGGCCAAGAATAGATCAGATAATTGAGTTCTGATTTGCTAGCCATATTATTAAATTACTACATTTTATCTTATACTTCTTTATAGCATAGAATACAGAATCTCATTTGAATTTTGCTTATATCTAGTAATCATGTTTCAAATTTAAATATATCCAAGTTTGAATAAAGAAAAAGCCTTGCAAAAGGGTTCTATATAATTTTAAAGGCAGTATCGTATTCATACTATAATTTCTCAGAAACCCTCAGGGGCAGTTCTACCCTGTCTTATAGGTGCACTGTCGGTAGGTTTTTGGTATAATTGCCAAGTACCAGTGAGTTACACATTGGGCTGCAAAATACAAGGCCAGCAGTTTGAGACCACCAGCTGCTGTACAGGAGCAAGATGAGGTTTTCCGCTCTCATGAAAGGTTGCAGTCTAGGAAAGCCACGAGGGCAATTCTAGTCTGTCCTAGAAGGTCATTATGAGTCAGAATTGACTCCATGGCAGTGAGTTTGGGTTTTTTTGGTCTTATAATTGTCCCTTCCCTATATTTAAAATGGACTGTCCTAAATAAAATATACTAAATTTAAAACTAAGCTTAATATTTCAGTATAGCTGAACTCTTAAATAGGTATTGTTTCTCAATTTGTTAACTTGAAAATCAACAA
>NW_022111373.1:107162398-107164248 GCF_000313985.2 Echinops telfairi
TTTACTTTCCTTCCCAGTACGTTGATCAATCAGAGCTGGAAAAGTATGATGGTGTAGACGCTGGAAAGTATACCATTGGTTTGGGCCAGGCCAAGATGGGTTTCTGCACCGATAGAGAAGATATCAACTCTCTTTGCTTGACTGCGGTTCAGAATCTTATGGAGAGAAACAACCTTTCCTATGACTGCATTGGGCGTCTGGAAGTTGGGACAGAGACCATCATCGACAAATCAAAGTCAGTGAAGACTAATTTGATGCAGCTATTTGAGGAGTCTGGGAATACCGATATAGAAGGAATAGATACAACGAATGCATGCTATGGAGGCACGGCTGCTGTCTTCAATGCCATTAACTGGATTGAGTCCAGCTCCTGGGATGGTATGTTACATGCTTCTGTTCCAAAAGAAAGCAAGTTACCTTTGAATTAATGCTGCATGCTGACTCCTACCAGTTAAGTTGTGTAAAGACCATGGCTTTCACCTTACCTGAATTATGAATTGGTTAGCTTTTTTCTGTGGGACAAAATGATCAATTCAAACTCTTGCTGGAACACTTCCCTTTTTTAGCCAAAGAATGAGAAAGGATATTCTGGGTAGAATATAGCACACTTCAATTTACATGTATTGGTATAGCGTGAATCATATTCTTGTGTGTGAGCTAACTGAAAATATTTTGCAGGACGGTATGCCCTGGTAGTTGCCGGAGATATTGCTGTATATGCCACAGGAAATGCTAGGCCAACCGGTGGAGTGGGAGCCGTTGCTTTGCTAATTGGGCCAAATGCTCCTTTAATTTTTGAACGAGGTAAGTGGGAAAGATTTTTATTTTTAACACAGTATGCTGAGAAATAACATATAGAGAACAACTAGTCCTTCCTAAGGATTCATTAAGTACAGCAGGCAGTACCTGCAAAGTGCTATGTATGGGTTACGTTACTCAATCCTGTGCAGTAGGTGGTATCATCCCCATTTCAGAGAGAAGGAAAATGGGTTTCAGTAGGCCAGAGTAACTTGCCCATGGTCACCCAGTAAATGCCAAGGGAAATTTATTGTCAGTTCAGTAGAGCACTTGTGATTTGTCTAGTTGGGTTTGTGACACTTGAATGAAAACATACCAAAGGAGTCTTAGGCCTGTTCATGGATACTGCTGTGCTTCGTGTCAAGCGCTCCTTCATTTTACCTAGTGCAGAGGGTTGACTTGATAGTTAAGGAAGGCCCTCAGATAATGCAATGTCCTTATATACAAATATCAAGATGTAAAACTACACTGACCTCTTCCTTTTCTGTGTATGCTAGGGCTTCGTGGAACCCATATGCAGCATGCTTATGACTTTTACAAGCCTGATATGCTCTCAGAGTATCCTATAGTGGATGGCAAGCTCTCCATACAATGCTACCTCAGTGCCTTAGACCGCTGCTATTATGTCTACCGCAAAAAGATCCGGGCCCAATGGCAGAAGGGTAGGTTTTACCTGTGTTCGTTGGTTTTGGTATTTAAAGAGGGCAGCATAATGTGCTGGGTGTCTGTAATGAGAAACAAATGTGTGGGTCTCCTTCATTAGTAGCCTTTAACCATTTTCCTTCTGATCTACCAAAGGGCATTGCCTTAGAGTTTCTGGGAATGTGTAATTTAGGAAAAGAGGGAAGCCTTGGGAATGAAATGTTGCTACAAAAAAATACCTAGTTTGATTTTACCCCTCATAAGAAAATTGAAGTCAAGGAAAAGGAAATAACTTAAGTTTTATTGATCTACTAAAGGATCTTTTCATTTTTAACCTTGATCCAGAAAAATCACACTGAACTGATCCATTCCTGTCCTTCCTATTGTCTGTTTGGACTTGATCTGGGAAT
>NW_022111373.1:107164923-107166622 GCF_000313985.2 Echinops telfairi
CAACAAAGCCCACATGGAAGAAGCATACCAGCCTGTGTGATCAAGAGGTATCGATGGGATCAGGTATCGGGCATTAAAGAACAACAACAACAAAAAATCATATTGTGAATGAGGGGGAGTGCAGAGTGGAGACCCAAAGCCCATCTGTAGGCAACCTGACATCCCCTTATAGAGGGTTCGTGGGAAGGAGACGAGTTAGTTAGGGTGCAGCATAGCAATGATGAAACATACAACTTTCCTCTAGTTCTTTAATGCTTCCTCCCCCCACTATCAGTATCCCAGTTCTACCTAAAAATCCAGCTAGATCAGAGGATGCACACTGGTACAGATAAGAGCTGGAAACAGGAAATCCAGGACAGATGATCCCTTCATTACCAGTGGTGAGAGTGGTGATAATGGGAAGGTGGGATAGAAAGGGGAAACTGATGGCAAGGATCTACATATAACCCCCTCCCTGGGGAACAGACAACAGAAAAGTGGGTGAAGGGAGACATCGAACAGTGTAAGACATGAAAAATAATAATTATAAATTATCAAGGGTTCATGAGGGAGGGGAGGGTAAGGGAGGGAGGGAAAAAATGAGCAGATACCAAGGGCTCAAGTAGAAAAAATGTTTTGAGAATGATGATAGCAAAAAATGTACAAATGAGCTTGACACATTGCATGGATGCATGGATTGTGATGAGTTGTACGAGCCCTCAATAAAATGATTTTTTAATGATAAAAAATTAAATAAAAAACAATATTTAATTGCATAATGGCTATAGATTAGGAGCCAGGTTTGCAGTATGTAAAATATGTTAATTGTGTATATTCCATAGCTACATTGCATTTAGGATTCATACAAAGTGACTTTTAATTTTGCAAATGTATGCTAAGCTGAAACAAAAAGGTAATGAAATTACATATTTACTCTGTAAGTTATTCTATTGTGTTTTTTAAAGATTATTTAAAAATAAAGCTGGTCCTTACTCATTACATTGATTACATCATCCACTACTTGATTATGATTCTTAAGTTTGAAAAACCTCTCAGCTGTATATATGATTTCATCCCTTGATTGTCTTTTTTATATACAATTTAAACCAGGGATGCTGTTATACAGTATATTTCTGGATGCTTCTCCATTTTAGGCTGTTGAAAGATATAAGAACGCCCTAAGCCAAAATCTAACTTTCAAAATTAGTGGCATGTATAAATTTGACCTTCTTCTTGGTCTTCTCTTTCAGAGGGAAATGATAAAGATTTCACTTTGAATGACTTTGGCTTCATGATCTTCCACTCACCATATTGCAAACTGGTTCAGAAATCTCTAGCTCGGATGCTGTTGAATGACTTTCTGAATGACCAGAACAGAGATAAAAATAGTGTCTATAGTGGCCTAGAAGCCTTTGGGTAAGAGGATCTGTTGTACTTTTTGGTTTGGTTTGTTTTTGATATCTGTGAAATTATTTGTATAGATTTCAGAGATTTATTCGTGTGAAAGGCTCTTAGAGGTCATCTAGTCTAACTCCTTTATCTCCTCCATAAAGAAACTGAGCTCCAGAAAGGCGCGGCCTCCTGGCACTACTTCTCCAGTCACTTTTACACAGATCAACTTTTCTACTTACTCCTTCCAGCTCTATTCCCACTGCCAGCATGATTATGTATATATATGACTTTATACGTGGCCATAGTTACTAAAACATCTTCTCCACGC
>NW_022111373.1:107166964-107171273 GCF_000313985.2 Echinops telfairi
GATGGAGGCCAGTTCTACTCTGACACATGGGGTCACAATAAGTCAGGAGATCTAAAAAACCAGCTCCTGAAAACCCGATGGAGGCCAGTTCTACTGACACATGGGGTCACAATAAGTCAGTCAGTTCGACAGCTTTTTAGCATGCTGTCAAGTCAAGATTCATTCTATTTCTCCCTGCCTGTGTCCATTTCTTTTCCATTTGGTAAAATTCCATTCAACTTTTAAGATTTGCCTTCTTTGGTATTATGACTTTTTCTAACTAAATAACCCTATTATGGACTTGAATCAGTGTTTTGTGTGGTAATAATAAAGCTCTGATTGATTTATTAATACATTGAGATCAGTTGGCTAGACATTGTGAAAAAACCTTTAAAGGTGGACCTCTCTCTTCACATTTTCCATAGCAGTTAGCATGCTTCTGGGTATCTGGAAGAGTGGTTTTTAACTACTGGGGAAACAGAAGAACCATAGACTTGACTTTTAATTAGACCCTCACTATCTGATATAATAAAATAATATGTTTAAATACTGAATTTACCTTTAAAAAATTTTTTTTAATCTTTCAGGGATGTTAAATTAGAAGATACTTACTTTGATAGAGATGTGGAAAAGGCATTTATGAAGGCTAGTTCTGAACTCTTTAATCAGAAAACAAAGGCATCTTTGCTTGTATCAAATCAAAATGGAAATATGTACACATCTTCAGTCTATGGTTCCCTTGCTTCTGTGCTAGCACAGTAAGTATACATTTCAGCCGTATTACTCCCCTCACTTTACTGTGTCAAACTTGTAATATTAATGCTAAGTCATAGGATATCATTTTACTTCCAGTCTCTCTAAATCTGTTGTTGTCTATAGACTGGAAAAACACACGGGTTGAAGTTAGGGTTCTTCCAGAAGTATGTCTGGTCTCCCTGACTTTCCTGGCCACTGTTTAATTGGGTTCATTTTTCATTCTTGACTTTTGGTTGAACCATGTCTTACTTATCTAGTGCTGCTAAAACAGAAATACCACAAGGCGGGGGATGGATTGAACACATATATTTTCTCACAGTTTAGGAGGCTTAAAAGTCCAAATTCAGGGTGCTGACTCTGAAGAAAAAGGCTTTCTCTGTCAGATCTAGAGGAAAGTCCTTGCCTCCTTTCAGCGTCTGTGGGCTCAGCCTTCCCTGGAGATACCCCGTGTCTTGATATAACTTCCCCTGGTCTAGGAGGTTCTCCCTAAGTCCAAAAGATAAGCTTTGATACCAGTTCGTCTCTCTTCCAGTCAGGTCTTTTACTCCTTTCCCTCCCCTTGGGTGCTTCATTCCACTTTATACCTGTTTGTGTATGCACTCACAGAGATGCTTATATTGTCACTCTCAAAGAGGTGAAAACGTTTGCTTTCAGTGGGCTTATGGTAAAATTAAAGCTTTTAATCCCTGAGGCTATAGTATGACATTTTCTTTCAACTTTTGTGGCTTTCCATGCATTCGTTGTTGATGGCTCTATATTTCCCCATGCAGGTACTCACCTCAGCAATTGGCAGGCAAGAGGATTGGCGTCTTCTCTTATGGTTCTGGTTTGGCTGCCACCTTGTACTCCCTTAAAGTTACACAAGATGCTACACCAGGTGAGTGCCAAGTGTCAACTCCGTTGACAGCTGGTCAGGTAAGCACTGGGACCTATCCCATAGATTATTATAACATTTTCATCTTCTTTTAATACAGGCTCATTTTTGCTCTTTACCCTAAATATTTGCCTGAACTAGCTAAAGGGCAGGACTCTGCTTGAATTAGAGTTGTTGTGCTTTCTTCTTAGGCCAATAATGATGTCTTTTTATTTATTTATTTTTCACTATATGTAGTTAGGCCATAAAGGTGTGTAGGGAAGGTATATTTTTAAATACAGCCAGCATGTGAATATTTACACTTATGATTACGTCTGATGGTATGAGTGAAAAATAGCAGAAGCATTCCTTTTTAATTTTATTTTATACTAAACTAATTTTTATAGATAATGACTCTATAAGGAAACTTTTATGCTGTTGCCGAATGGGAAAGAAGAAGAAAAACTGGAAGATTGGACATTACTTTAAAATTATACAGTGGATTAACTGTAGGAAAGCTACATAGCTTCAAATCTCCCCTGTGTCCTAACTTGTTTATTGGCTAATATTGAAACATGTAGTCAGAGGTCATAGAAAACGGGGATCAATTAGATCCCATATGTATTAGTCTAGGTACTTTGGAGAAACAAATCCACAGCACCTCACGTATAAGAGAGAGTTTTATGTAAAGAAAGTGTGCATCACGAAAACATCCCAACCCAATGCTGCCCAAGCCCACAAGTCCAACATTAACCCATTAACCCAACACCAGTCCACAAAGTCCTCCACCTCACAAAACAGAGGCAATGATGCCGACTGCAGGAGGAAAGCTGAGTCCGTGAACGTGTAAGCATCTCAGCACTGGCAAGGGTCTCCACACGGCTGCTCCAGCACCCAGGGCTGCATCGGGATAGATCCATGCGGCTTCTCCTTGGGGATGTCTTGGAGGAAGTCAATCTTGCAAGCTGAAGCAGGGAACTGCTAAGGCAGCTGCACCTGATACAACCATCACAAAACAAGAGACCCGAGAACTAGAAAGGCGAGGCTTCACCACCCATTTATCCCTCCGCCTTTCAACCAGACCCACATGTGATTATCGGCCAGGCTGGCACAGTTAACTAACTCACCATATTTTCTACTAACGAAGCAGTAGCCCTCGAATCTAAGAGAAATAAAAAATGTGTCTTTAATCTCTTTTGCAATAGTTTATTCGGGCTTCCTTGTGGCATGCTAGTTTTAGTCTCAATATTGAAATTATTTACTATTTTAGGGTCTGCTCTTGATAAAATAACAGCAAGTTTATGTGACCTTAAATCAAGGCTTGACTCAAGAACTTGTGTGGCACCAGATGTCTTTGCTGAAACCATGAAGCTCAGAGAGGACACTCATCACTTAGGTAAGAAAATTTCATCATGCATGTTTACACGTAAATATAGATCAAGCCTGTTGGAGGGAGGCGGGTGTCTTGGTGATCTAGAACTGCCGTAACAGATGTCACAAGTGAGTGGCTTTAACAATCAAACGTATTCTCTCCCAGTTTAGTTGGCTAGAAGTCTGAATTTAAGGCACGAGCTCTAGGGGAGGACCCTTGTGTGCTTCAGCATATATGAGTGTGACATTCCTTGGAGATCTCCAGGAATCTTTGCATCAGTCTTCCCCAGGATCTAGGATGTTCTCACTGTCTGGACTCTGGGTCCAAAGGATGTGCTCCGTTCCCAGCTCTTATTTCTAAGTGGTAGTCAGGTCCCTCTTTCTCTGCTCACTTCATCTCTTGCAAGATAAAAGTGTGACTCAAGGAAAGGTAAGTCTTGAGTCAAACCTTGTTGTAAAACTTTGTGATTCAAGATCCAACCCATCCTTATCCTGCCTCATTAAGATATAGAGCTTAAGATTTACAGCACCTAACACAAAGTAGAGGATTATTACATCAAATCACAAATGGAAGGCAGCCACAGGATATTGGGAATCACAGCCTACCCGATTTGATAGATAGTTGAGCACCCACAATTCAGTCCACAACAGAGGGATAAAATCATGCTATTTATAAGACAGGGATGTCCACACTGGATTTGATAATTTTATGGGTAAAGATTTTAGGGAAATATTTTACCTTCTAACTTTGAGGTTGATTACCAATGAGTTTCATGACATAACAAATTTTTCATATTCTCTGCCTTTCTTGTAGTCAACCATATTCCCCAGGGTTCAATCGATTCACTCTTTGAAGGAACATGGTACCTGGTTAGAGTGGATGAAATGCACCGAAGAACCTATGCTCGGCGCCCCTCACCAAATGATGACACTTTGGAGGAAGGAGTAGCACTTGTGCATTCAAGCACAGCAACTGAGGTAAGCAGAGCTCTTTGCTGTCTGGTCATGACTGTAATGTGGTTCAGAGTACCCTATATAATCAAGTATAAGCTGACCTGAATATCAGCACACACAAAAACTACATTAAAAATGTGCTGAAAAACTCGGCTTATACACGAGTATATATGGTAGTAAAGTGAGCTGCCCAACATCCCAGTAAGTGTGAAGCCAGACTTTATAACCTTTAAGTGCATAGTCTTGCTTTTTGAGTGTTGTACAAATTAAGTCGCCAGCCAGGCCCTCAGTGCTTGAGCTGCCAGTAACAAAGCACTGTGCATGGGGAGGCTCGGTGACCTGCCTTTCTCTCGGGCTACATGGGTAATTTGCTAAATTCACCCTACAGTGAGGAAT
>NW_022111373.1:107171504-107173953 GCF_000313985.2 Echinops telfairi
AATGATGTACAAATGCGCTTTACACAATTGATGTGTGTATGGATTGCGATAACAGTTGTATGAGCCCCTAATAAAATGTTTAAAAAACAAAAGGAAAGAAAGAAAAGCTATATGGGACATATTGAGCATAAATCGCCGAAGTTGTTCTTTCTCAGTTTCTCTATAGGAACTGAATAACTACCTTGACTATTTCCAGGAGAAAAAAAAAGTCTTCAGAGCTCCAACAACTGTTTTTTTCTTTTCATTTTAGCATATTCCAAGTCCTGCTAAGAAAGTGCCAAGACTCCCTGCAACAGCCGCAGAACCGGAAGCAGCTGTCATTAGTAATGGAGAACATTAAGATACTTCTGTGAGGTGCAAGACTTCAGTATGGGTTGGGGTGGATGGGCTACAGGAACGGTTCGGGGAATGGATGTCTGGGGAAAATTGTAAAGGATTACATGTTGCCTAAGTTTTTATGTAACTGACGTGGAGCCTGGAAAAGGGTCGTGGTCTTTGGAAAGTCTTAGCTAACATTCTCCTTGCAGTGGTATAGCCAGTGCTAAATGTACTCAAATGATGTCAAGGGCTCTGTAAAACTTCATACCTCTCTGGCTATGTGTATGCATGAAGGTTAGCTTTTAAACGTGCTATAATGAATAGTGTGCTTCTGACAGAAGAAAGCAGAGGTATTAGTCCCCAATTTTTAAAAAAAAAATTCTGTTTTGGGTTTTTTGAAACATGCAAGAATTTTGTAATACTTTGAATAAGTAAGATTATTGAAAATGCCCCTAGCATGGGGAAATGTGGTCTTAAAAGGTAGTGTGCACAAGCCCTGCTTAAATCCTGCTCTTTTTCTAAAACTTGTAGACCTTGAAGGGGAGGCGAAAGAGTTAGGATGGTAACACTGGTTCTAGAAACGAAAGCTGGTTTCTCTCTAGCCCAGCAGTGACAGAAAGCTATTGTGATGACCTCTAGGAGCAGAGTGATGCTAGAGCAGAGTCTTCTGGGATAGAAAACATGGTCCAAATCAACCCCAGGTGGCCTAGGCCGAAGAACATCCTGGAGATCTCATTGGAGCTGTACCTGAGGAAGTGTTTGTGGTTGCATCCTTCTTTGGTCCTTATTTTGAAGGACAACTGGAAACCTTTTTCTGGATACCTTTTTTTTTTTTAATGTAAAGCAAAAAGGTGTAGGCGTAGGGCATTCTTAGTGACTTCCGATGCTTCAGTGTTATAAATCCAACTTAAAGACTAACAACCCAAAGTCATGGTGGTGTAAGTGCTCTTTCTTTTCTTCCTGTCTATATGTGGCCGGTGAAAATAAGGTACAGCCCACATTTTTACACCGTCTGCTGAGCCCAAAAGTGTAGCTACTTCAAAGTCTAGAAGTAGAATTTATCGAGCATTTTCTCAGATTTTCACCTTCAGAAAAAAGACCAAAAACCCAAACTATCATGAGATGGATAAGAACACTAATTAGACAGTTTTGCAGATCTTTTTGGTGCTGAACATGACATGAGCCTTATAGATTGTACAAATAGGGGTAGTTGGAATTAATGTACAGAACTAAATTTTAAACTTTATCTGCTGTTAAATTCTGTGAAGTTTCAGTTATCAAAAAGTAATTTACATGAATATGAAATGTAATGTTTCAAATTGCAAGGTAATGTAGTGTTTGTAAAATACTCTTGTCTAATATTATCCAGTAGTATCTTGATTTGTACAGTCACACTTTGTTAAAATGACTTCGTTTTAACACCCACTGATATGGATTAATAATGTAAGTTCAGATTTAAAATTGATGGGAACCAGTGCATGTAATACTTTTGCAAGTATTGGGAGTTCGGTATGGTTTGAAGAGTAATTTAACTGTTAGATGCCAGGAAATGAGTTTTCTCAAAATCCATTGCCAGCAATGGGCAGGCCTGTACCTGGCACAGAACATTAACTGTACACCTTATTAACAGAGAGGTGAATAGCTTTGAAATAAAGTTTTAAAGAAATATTTCAGATATTTGAGTAATCTTTTTGTCCCCTAATGAAATAAGCCTAATATACGTGTTCCTTGTTTGTTGGTTTGTTTTAAATAAAGGACATTAATTTTATTTCATTCATTCAACACTCAACTCCTTTTATTCATCAAACATTTGAGAACCTAATACATGGGCATGACACTCTGATGTACAAAGTGTATAGTCTTCAAGAAATTATGAGTCTAGTATGGAGCAATGTATACTAAAACTTTACTCCAAACAAAGCAATTTCCCTAATGGACTGTAAGCATGTGTAAACTTTTGCTATAAGTATTCATGAGATGAGTTACAGAGTTTCCTTAAAAACAGAACCCAGGGGGAAAAACAAACAAAACAGAACCCAGGACTAGGGGTTGGCAATTAAAACAGCTGCAGCCAATATGGAACTGCCTACTACCTGCTAGACCTGGGGTCCTCAAACTTTTTAAACAGGGG
>NW_022111373.1:107174837-107178718 GCF_000313985.2 Echinops telfairi
TTCTTCATGGAAAAACAAGACATCCCCTGAAAATAAGACCTAGTGCATTTGGGGGAGCAAAAATTAATGTAAGAGACTGTCTTATTTTCAGGGAAACGGTAGCATGAATGCTTTTCCTAATGAAATGAGACACACATCTCTGCCCACCAGGTGGCAATGTGGGTTAGGTAGGGATTGGGCTGTTCTGTGTTAGCCTGTATAATTTTGGACAAATGGGTATACTTGTGTAATCCATACCCTCTGATGATTAAAAAAAATACCCATTTTGATTTAATGATTCCCCTTGAGGTAATGTTTTTTTTCTTGGCTACTGTTTTCATGGGCACTAATTGTGGAACAAGTAAAATGAAATCCTTAATGACATCATTAATTTGATAATGACATCACTATCATGATGTTGCTTATTGGTCTAGTTGTGAGGATTTTTCTTAATGTTGAGGTGTAATCCATACTACAAGCAGTTATCTTTAATCTTCACCAGTAAGTGCTTCAAGTCTTTGACCTTCAGCGTGTAAAATGTTATCTGCATATTATAGGTTAATGAGTACAGTCTTGATGTCACATTCTTCATAGAGTTTAGCTTCTCAGTATGTAGACTGAATAAATGTGTTGAAGTGATACCACCCTGATGTATACAGCTTTCCTGATTGCAAGCCTTGCCATACCCACGTGTCCTATTTGAATAGTAGCCCCTATGTATAGTTTCCACATGAGCACAATCTAAGTGTTCTGGACTGCCGAATCTTCACTATGTTCTCCATTCTTTGTTAGGATCCACACTGCCCCATGTCTTTGCATAGTCAGTAAAACAGGTAAACGTTTTCTGCTTTCAGCCAAGATCTATTTGACATCATTAACAATAACACTCATTCCACAGCCTTTACTGAATCCAGCTTGAATTTCTGGAAGTTCTCTGATAGTAAGTCATGAGCGGCGCTGTATCTCCTGAGCAACTGTTGCCATAGCAATGCTTTGAAATCATACTGAGGTAACAGGTTGCATCATGACCATGTTTATCTGTGACGTTTTTGCAAGAAGCTGAGGGGTGATGGAGAATGCTGATGGACGACGATTCGCATCAGTTGTAGCTACAGGGACTGTGGAATCGTTGTGGAATTTCTCTGGATTTTATAATGTGGCTTTTGATTTAGAAAATGCATTCTTGATTCCCATAAAGGTGGATCAAAAGTAGTTCATGTTTATCTAGGATGGACAGAGATTTCTCACTTTTTGGTCCCAAGAATATATTAAATCTGCTCTGTTACAATCTAATCCGATGATCTTGATCATCTTGACATTTCCACAGATCATGCGACCACTATACTGCCGACAGAGTGCTGAGTTTGGCTATCAGAACTTAACAAATACTCCAAACACACAAGTAAAACTTACAGGTGTCAGTGTGGGCAATAAACTTCATGAACAACCAGGGACCTCTGCCCCCTTGATATTTTAAGAGGACTGACTGGGGGTATGATCAGATATTCCTTCCACAACATTAAGTACCCTACACTAGCACCAGGAGGCATGGGGTTTAGTAGTCCTATTTGGATTTTGGAAGCACATATTTTACTTGCATTATTTCTTGAACCCATTTACTAAAGCTGCATGTTCCAAGTGGATCACACAAAAGATCTACAATGGTTCCAGACTTCATCATGAACTGCCTTGCAACTCTGGATGCCCTGAGATTTATACAGCCAGGGTACTGTGTCACGTCAACGAAACACAGCATTCCATAGTTCTTTAATGCTTCCTCCCCACACTATCATGACCCCAGTTCTACCTTACAAGCTTGGCTAGACCGGAACATGTACACTGGTACAGGGAAGAGTTAACACGGAATCCAGGACAGATGAACCCTTCAGGAACAGTAGTGGGAGTAGCAATACCATGAGGGTAGGGGGAAGGTGTGAGGAGACAGGAGAGAAAGGGGGAACCAATTGCAATCATCAACATATTAATACAACTACCCCCTCAGGGGACAAACAACAGAAATGTGGGGTGAAGGGAGACAGTGGACAGTGAAAATAATGTATAATTTGTCAAGGGAGGTAGGGTAAAAGAGCTGATTCCAAGGGCTCAAGTAGACAAAATGTTTTGAACTGGTAATGGCAACATATGTATAAATGTGCTTGGTACAATTGATAATACAGATTGTTTTAAGAGCTGTAAGAACCCCCAATAAAATGATTTATTAAAGAAATTTAAAAAATAGGAAGTCTTGTCAAAAGGATAGGTCAACTGGAGAACTCCTATTGGCCAAAGAATGGATAATTTTAACAGCAAAAAGAATGACTGCAATGGATTTCAATACGTGACATGTGAAATAATTCATGAGTGATACTCTAAAAGATCTAATTGAAAATGAATTTTTATTAAGGGGAAGAAAAAAAAATCCTGTACTTGAGCAAGTTCTGGTAGAAGGTTACAGCACAGACCTGTGGGCCATGCTTTCTGCAACACAGTACGACTCAGGTCCCTAGATGTTATGAGACAATGCGACTAAGCTCCTGGGATCATCTCCTTATGACTTAGGTACTATCAGATCTATGGAGTCATAATTTAGATGGGAACAGTGTAAATCCACTGTATAATGGAAATAACTGCATTCAGGATCGTACAAGTAAATGACATGAACAGGTGACCCCGACTCCTGTAGCACTCACCTGTTACTCTATTGTGTCTTTGTTGTTACTCTCTGTTGTATCTTGTCAACCCATACCTATGGTCTCATGGGGAAAAGGCAGTTTCCTGCTACCAAGTGACAACAGATAGCTCTTGGGACTGGTTCACAGGTGGCATGCTATGTTGGCAATGGTTGTAAGTGGACTGCTGCCACATGATCTCATTCAGCCGTGGTGCTTCTAGTGGCAGGCTGCTGAAGGGACATCCACCCAGTGGGCTGAGATGTGAGCTGTACATTTGGTCATCCACTTTATGTGGAAAAAGAAGCATTCTGGAGAATAAATATATTCGTGGTACAAATAAATGGCTTGGCAGGTTGATCAGAAACTTGGAAGCTGCCATATGGAAAGGTCAAAGGCAATTCTGAGGTTAGGGGTTGGCACAAAAGCTATGCCCACTGGAGAGCATCCACGAAAGGAAAGGCACTCAGCAGTCAAGTAGACCCGCAGTGATGTCAGCTCCTCTCATCAGTCTCCTTGATGTAATAGACCCATATATGGAATGGTCCTATTGGCAGGATGGAAGCGCTACATAGGCCCAGTATCATGGACTTCCTCTCACTAAGGCCAGTGTATGGTTTACTGCCACTTCCAAGTGCTTACCCTGCCAACTGTAGCTTTTGATGTTGAGCCTTCAGGATGGCACTATCCCTCAAGGACAGCAGGTTGATTCCTTCGCCAGCACTGGGGGGCATTGATTTGTTCTCGTTGGAATGAACGCCTACTCTGGACATGGAAAGGAGCCCTGCCGGGATAGTGGGGCTGCTAACCACCGAGTCAGTTGTTGCAACCCACCAGCTGCCTGTTGGGAGAAAGATGAAGCCTTCAGCTCCCACAGTGATCTACAAGCACAGAAACCCAGTAGGGCCGTGTCTATTCTGTGCTACGGCAGGGTCACTCGTCAGAATCACCTCCATGGCAGGGAGTTTGCTTTCGGATTCGCTCCTTGCATGAACCACTTCAGAGCCCTTTAGCCGCACGTCTTCCTCCAAACTCTGAGGGAGTGACCATTTCTTTTTTCTTTCTTAAATCATTTTATTGGCGGCTCGTACAACTCATCACAATCCATCCATCCATCCATTGCACATTGGTACATTTGTTGCCCTCATCATTTTCAAAACATTTGCTTTCTACTTGAGCCCTTGGTATCAGCTCCTCATCCCCCCCCTTCCTACCCCCACTCCCTAACGAACC
>NW_022111373.1:107180696-107189941 GCF_000313985.2 Echinops telfairi
ACCTATCTTATCTAGATAGACGGTAGTGACCGTTTCTGTGCAGGTCTTGACAGCTTTGTGCCAGCTAAGAGCAACGTGTCCTAGGCCAATGCTGTGTACCTCTTATGTCGGCTCCAGAGAGTCTCTGGCACGAAAGCATGGGGATTATGGGGAACTCATTTGGCACACAACAGTACAATCTCCACATGTGGGGCCAATGACATGCACAGGGCCACATTCGACCAATGGGCGAGAGGAACTGATGGGCAAAGGCTGTCCCTATGATTGCTGGGCAGATGCCTGAGCTGTGTTTCCTCTGGCTCCTCAGAAGCCCTGCATGAGTGACCACGAGACCACCTCTTGATCAGGCATCTTCGTCATCGACTTGCCCTGCTTGCCCTGCTGCTCACTCCTGCTCTCTGGAATAAACGGCTGTACATGGAGACCTCCCCATCTCAAACGTCATGGCTGCCTAGAATGTTCTTGGCCTGCTTTTCAAGAGCGACCCGCTTCTCACTCAGATCTCAGACGGCCATCGCCTCCCTAACAACATACTCCAAAGTAGCAAGCCTATGAATATCAGATAGCCCTTTTAAAAATCTCTGCACATCATTTTGGATTAGCAGCGGTTTTTCTTTAACAAAAAGTGTGTGTGTGTGTGTGTGTGTGTGTGTGTGTGTGATTTGTTGGGGTCTTTTGCACTCAGATGTCCTACACACAAGAGGAACAACTTGGTCTCTCTTAGTCTCTGCTGTTTTCCCAGTGCCTTAAACACTGCCTGCCACATAGTAGATTCTGATTAAATCAGTGCTGGTTGAATGACAATCCCAGATCTTGAGAGCAAGCCAAGGTCCCAAGCAAACTAACATCGGAACTAAAGGACATCTCATGGGTGGTAGGGTGGTGGTAAGAAAATGCATAGCTCAAAGGCATCCATTGAAATTTATTTAAAAATTACAAAATGTCTCCACAATCAAGTTGTCTGTGAAAAAATTGAAAAGCAGTCACAATGATCTTGGTTCATTACCAAGCGTCTAATGCAATTTATAAAATTGAACAGAATTTGGACGTGTGCCTAATCCCTCGGTAGACCCGGAACCCCTTCTTGAGGTCCCTTCCTTTCGGGTCTGGCAATATCAAGACTGGGACGCCTTCCAGGGCCTTTCTTCTTTGGACTCGATGTAAAACGATTCGGTAGACCCCTGTGATGGCGCTGCGAGCGTCCCTCCCTCCGTTATTTCGGATTTGCTCTTCAGTAATCCCCAGGTGCTCTAAAGTGCTTTTGACCTCGTTTTCTTCTTCTTTGAGGACGCTGGCTCCGGACAAATGTTTCGGATCCAGCTGGAAGGGTTCTAAAGGGATGGGATACAGCACCCCGTGCATCCACTCGTGGCTCATGATGCAGTCGATCCCGTATCTCTCCGTGGGAATGGGCTGCAGGACCCCTCGGATGAGCCGGTGGCAGGGCGCCGACACGTGCGGAGGCACGCTATAGGTGCCCTCCAGGATGCTCTTCTTCAGTTTGGTCACGGTCTCCGCCCGGAACGGCATGGTGCCAGTCACCATAAAGTACAGCAGCACGCCCAAGGCCCAGATGTCCACGTAGACGCCCACGTAGTGCTCATCGCGGAAAAGCTCCGGCGCAGCGTAGGGAGGGGACCCACAGAAAGTGTTCAGCATCTCCCCTTTCTTGCTGACCGTGCTGAATCCAAAATCGCCCACTTTCACACACGCGTTGCTGGTATAGAATACGTTTTCTGCCTTTAGATCTCGGTGAATAATTTGGTTTTCGTGCTGTGGAAGAAGACGCAAGGGGAGAGTTGCCATTTTCAAAGGGAAAAACTAACAAAAAAATATTTAAACAAACAATCATCAATTGCTCAGACACACAAACTCAGTGGCCATCAACTTGGCTTATGTCAGCGAAGCTCCAGGCAGTGGTTCTCAACCTTCCTAAGGCCTCGACTCTTTAATACAGTTCCTCCTGTTGTGGTGACCCCCAACCATAAAATTATTTTTGTTGTTACTTCATAACTGTAATTTTGCTACTGTTATGAATCAGGTGACTGTTGTGAAAGGGTCGTTCGACCCCCAAGGGGGTCACGACCCACAGGTTGAGAATGGCTGGTCCAGAGCAGCACTGTCATAACCTTTCGCCAAAGGCAGCACCTACACCCCCTCAAATCAAGCAGAGATCCTAGTCTGTGGGCTGAGGGGCTGCAGTTCGTTCCACCATGTGCTCTCAGGAATTAGTGCCAAAAATAAGGACTGGCTCTTACAAAACTGCACATTGCAAAACACAATGAAACCACCGTCCTTGGTGTTTTAGGCCATATTAGAGTTGGAGTTTGGGTGGGAGTGGGAGGGGGGTTCTTCTGTTTGGGAAACAGAAAGATTTCTCCCAAGTCTTCTCTGCAAATATATGTTAGACTTGGGACACTGCTTGCAGCTAATGGTAAATGATTGTCAAGTTACCTCTCTGAAGGCAGTCAGTTGCCAGACTGCTATCTCATCCCACCACAAATAGGGCCCACACCCTGCTGTTAGGGACAATGGGCTACTTCTGCCTAAAGGTTTGCAGTCACCAGTTTGGTCCCTAGAGGGTGGGGTTTACACCCTACTAATAATGGTTTCAATGGAGAGCCAGAGAACAGGTCAAAATTGCTCAGTGACATCCAAAGTTAGGTTGCCATCCTGAATCTAGGCGCCGCCCTTCTTGTTACATGTGTGCCCCCAATCCCTCCTCTTCCTATTGCATGTATATCCCTAGAGTGTCCCCCTCTCATTGCTGTATAACCTATAGTGCAACCCCTTCCTGTGACGTATGTCTTTACTTGTAATTAGGGGGTTTGCATGCTCCCCAAAGGTATATAAGCCTGGGTTAGCAATAAAGAGCTCTCTCGGGCTTCCCTCTTGGCCTCTCATTGGCTCTCCCTCCTCTCCGGCCCTCGCTCCCCTGTTCTCTTTCCCCTTGTCCTCCTTCCCCTCCCCCTCTCTCCTGCCCTCTGGCCTCCCATCTCCACGTGGACCACTGAGCGGGCCTGAGGTGAGCATGCTACCATGAAATGTGTCTGACTCCATTATTTCAATCTCTTATCTCTCATGCTCTCAATGACTTTATTTTAATATTTATATATCTCAACCATACAATTTTGCCTTTCAAACCCACAATTAATTGTGGAGGGCTGGCCTTTCCCCCACACTCCTGCGTGAGCAATGTCTTGACGGGCCAAGACCCGGGCAAGGTTCTAACACCAGATCCCACGCAGGTTGTGAGCCGAATGCCCTGTCCCCACCCCAACCCTGGCCTGCTGAACCTGGATAAATGACCTGAGAATTCTTGACCTGTTCCGTCTCAAGGGCTCGTGGGAAATGGTTTCATGTTCCTCTTCCCAATGAATGTCCTGGGATGCAACTCCAGGCTTTGTAGCCTGATGGCTTGGTTAGTTCTAGGTGCAGCTATGCGAGCTGGGTAATTTTAGTGTCAGTTTCTTCCTCTTAAAGGCGGTTGAGAACCACCTCAATTGGTTGCTATGAGAACTGTAAACGCTGCTGCAGTTACAGTGCCTGGCATATTCCTGGCACATAGTCTGTGATTCACTCTTCCGTTTCTCAGAGAGCTCGGAGGGATGGCATGATGCAGTGCCTCAGGGGACTTGAGTCTTGGACCTGATATTGCTCCGTTATTTTTTGCTCTCCCACCAGAATCCTTTTCCAAGTAGAATGTGCAAGATTCTTTGTCTACCAGTTCTCTTTGCTTGGTTTGAAGGTTCAAACCCCAGGAAAGGTCACTAAAGCACCCATCAAGTCAATTCACAGTGACTCCACCGAGGAGACTAGAACTGTCCCTGTAGAGTTCCCTAGGCAGTCATCTTTAAAGACACAGTCACATCATCCTCCTCCCCTCCCTCAGCACCCAAATCCCAAACCCGCGCCACCAAGTCAATTGGATTCATATTGATCCTATAGATTCCCCAACTTGTACATCTTCACAGGAACAGATAGCCTTCCTTATCTTTCTCCCTCAGAACAGCTGGTGGGTTTGACCTGCCAACCTTGCAAGCAGTTAGCAGTCCAAGGTTTCCCTGATGGCCCTGCCAGGCCTCCTTCCCCTCTGCACAGGGTCACCGAAGTGACAACTGGTAACAGGTCTGAAATACTCATCACCACTATTGGGCCCCTCTGTCTTGATCCATTCTTTTTCCCCCTCCATCCTTATTTATTGCTATTTTGAGGCCTGTAGGTCACTAATTCCTCAGTGGGTGAATTTTTGGCCTGACTACCGGTCCGGTTCTTACATAACAGAGCAGAGAACTAGAAACCTTTCAACCAGCACAAGTGTCTGTTTTCTGCTAGATGGACAGACCACTTGGAACAAGATCTGGGTAAAGTATGTATACCAATCATGTCTGAAAGCCAGTCCTTCTGTGCGCCTAGCAATGTGAGTCCCAAGAGAGAGGCTACAAAAGCATCCATTCGCAGAAAACGAAGGTGTCTGCTTCCGTGTTACAGATTTGTCTAAGGAATCATCAGAGAACTACAATAAGCATGCCATCGTGGGATTTTAATCTGCTGGGCAAGGAAGGAGTTCACCCAAGGCAGAAAGCGCAGTGAGTTGACATGAGATTAAAGAAAGTGCCAGAGAGAGAGAACTAAGCTGGGTCAAGAAGTATGGGTAGGATTTGGAATGTTAGAGAAGATTAGAGGGCAGAAGACATCCTAGAGGTAAGAAGGCCAGGCCTGGAAGCAGGGCGGAGCCAGCTGTCCTGTTACTAGATGAGGTTCCAGAGGTGAGCTTGACCACAGAGTGAGTGACATCCATCCTGGCCCCTTGAGGGATATAAAAAGACTTTTCCCGAGCTTTGTCTCCCTCAAATATATGCCAAACATTAGAGGCTGTTTGCCAGCACATGGTGGGAGGTCAGATGCTTAGAGATATTCTCCCTGAAGGCATCTGGTCCACTGTAGGTGGGGTTCACACCCTACTGATAATGGTTTCCATGAAGAGCCAGAGAACAAGTCAAAATTGCTTGGTGACATCCAAAGTTAGGCTGCCATCCTGCATCTAGTATCTGCCCATCTTGTCACCTGTGTGCCCCCAATCCTTCCCCTTCCTATTGCGTGAACACCCCTAGATTGTCCCCCCCCTCATTACTGTATTACCTATAGTGCAACCCCTTCCTGTGACATATGTCTTTACCTGTAATTAGGGGGCTTCCATGTCCCTCAAAGATATATAAGCCTTTGTTAGAAATAAAGAGCTCTCAAAAAAACAAAACAAAAAAAAGAATGAAAGAAATAAAGAGCTCTCTCCCCCTGGCACTCTCACCCATTCCTTCTCCCCTGGTTCCCAATCCCTCTCTCTCCCCTGTCCTCCTCCCCATGTCCTTCCTCATCCTCCCTCTCCTGCCTTCTCTGTTGGAGCTGTACAGAGCTGTACACGGACCTGGCTGTTGAGATCATGGCCATCCAGAAGGTGAGCATGCTACCATGAAATGTGTCTGACTCCATTATTTCAATCTCTCTTCTAACTCTCCTTATTCTCTATGACTTCATTAATATACATATACATATTTAACCATACAATTGCGCCTATCGAACACATGATTAGTTGTGGGGGGCTGGCCTTCCCCCACAGCTGCTCACAGGTGCTTCCTGCCAACTTCCCTAGAAGTTCAGAGACTGCTGTGTCAGTGGACTGCCCTGGCCATTGCTTCACAGGCCAAGGTTACCCTCCCAGCCAGACTTGAGACACTCACAGAGAGAGGAGTATCTGTCTGCCCTTGATGGACTAAACTACTCAAGCAATCAATGATGACAATTTAAAGCCCTACACTCCTAATGGGTTTGGCGTGGGGGCAGGCCCACTACTCCCAGGGCCCGCTGCTCACCATGTGCTTCACTGCCGATACAATCTGGGAGAAGATGTGCTTGCTTTCTGGCTCTGAGAGCTTCCCTTCAGTGCTAATTTTCCCAAAGAGCTCCCCACCCCCCGCATACTCCATCACCAAGTGGAGCTTAGAGAAGGTCTCCACGACTTCGTAAAGGCGGATGATGTTGGGATGGTGCAGTTTTTCCATGCTGGAGATTTCTCGGGATAGTAGCCTTTGGGTTTTCTGGTCTAACTTGGTCTTGTCCAGGATCTTAATGGCCACCTTTTCTGGAAGAACAGAAGAAGGGAAGAAAAATCAAAGTTGGTATGCCAATGATGAGGAGCAGAGATATTTAGAAGTGAAGAGATCTAGGCTGGGGCTGTCCATCTTACGGGGCACAGAGGCTGTTCCCCAGCCCACAGGACTCCTAGAGCAGCCCTTCAGTTCGCGAGCAGCACTTGGACCAGTGTGAGTCCTCCACACCCAGGCTGGGACACCAACTCCAGCCTCCCACCAGAGGTTTCAGTGTTTGATGATGCTGATCTAACTTTCAAGAGAAAGTTGGAGCTCTAGAGAAACCTTCTAGACCAGACCCAACTCATCTCTGGTGCGTCAACTGCCATCATTCCACCAGCCCCACCTGGCTGTGCTCCCTTCAGTCCAACTGTCACAGAACTTTTTGCTCTGAACATTCATGCCTGAGAACCTTTCCTCTACTTGGTTCCTTCTCCCCATCACTCCTCCTCTGTTCTTTACTCTGTTCTTACCCTTCAAGGTTAGCCTCAGAGTTCACCTCTTCCAGGACCCTTCTGCCACTTACCCTGGATAGATCACATGGCCAGTCTGTGTATTCAGAGCTCAATGCATTCTAATCCCAGGAAGATGACCTACTGTCATCCCAGCAAGGTGACTCTCTGATCTGTCTCCCCCTTCTATATCCGTTCCCGCACAGACTATGCTTTATGTGACTTTGATCGTGTTTGGCACATATACAGTAGGAGCCCTGGTGGCAGGGTGGGTTGATATTGGGGTCAGCAGCTTAAACCTGCCAGCTATTTGAACCCACCAGTCACACCTCAGAAGAGAAATGGAACTTCTGCTCCCATAAAGACTTACAACCTCAGAACCCCAGAGGCAGTTCTGCTCGGTCTGCTGTGAGTCAGAAGGGACTCGTTGGCAGTGAGAGAGAGAGATGCACCAGTATGCAGGGCTTACAAAATGTTGGTGAGGGCATGAAGGAATAGCTGCTGATGAGGGATTAAAATGGTCCGACCCTTCTAGACTTTAGTTTGGTATTCTGCATCAAAAGCCTTAAAAAATGCTCACACCCTGTGGCCCAACCACTTCCCGTTTGGCAATTAATCTTCTGAAAGGAGATTGACACGTGTACAGGGATGTGTGACAAACAAGGTTGGTGTGACACCAACTATTACATGATCTCACTTATATGATATAGCTGGACTGGGCAACTAAAGAGAGCGCAACATTGACTGGTAATGGGCAGCAATGATAGCAGGGAGGAGGGGAAGAGTTTAGGATACTCAGAGTTTCTGTTTATGGCAGTGGATGGCAGATGGATGCTGGGGATGGGCGCACAACATGATTAGTGAAATGAGAGCCACTACAGTGCACCTCTGAAAAATCGTGATCTGGCAAACATGTTATCTATTTCTCCACAACAACTCCCCCCACCCCACCCCCCCTCCCCGCCTTCAGAACAAAAAGAGAAGCTTGAAGTACTAGGAGGAGCTCAAGAGAGGCCGTGGAAGCAGAGTGTGGTGCGTCTCTTGACTGGCATCTCCAGGAACTGTCCACCCGAGGATGCTGACCATTGTTTATTGAGATGAGAAGATGGCCAGCATTTAACAAGTGAGCAAAACACAAGCGTACATGTTCACAGCCAAAAAAAGATCTGGCCGGATTTTCTCCAAAATGTTGAGGGGCGTGGGTGGTGGTGGTGTTTACGCCCTTTATTCACATCTCATGGGCTGTGATACGTTCCCAGTGGGGCAGCACACACTGCCCTGCTACAGAATGGTTATTTTTCCACCGGGGTGGGGGAATCAGCAACAGTTTACCTTTCCTTGTTTTTCCTACTTATCAATTTTTTCTTTTTCTTTTTTTCTGTAATGAAATAGATGAATTGTGTACTAACCATGGCTATTATTTGAACACAAATCCATCTTTACTCATTTTGGGGGTGGCGGCGGAGGTTCGGGTTGCTGTCAGAGACCGAGGCCACCCAGAGGCACCTCAGAAGAAACACCTGGTGATCAGTTGTAAAATCATCAGTCCTGGAAAAACACTTCAGGGCACAGTTCTTCATCGACACTCCTGAGGTTGCGGGGAGCAGGGCTTGAATCCCTAGCAATGAGTTTTAGGTCTTCTTCATTTGAAGGGATGTTTGGTGAAGGCTTCCCTCTGGGCGTGGGGGGGGAGGGGGCTCGGGCAGGAATAGAATGGGGGAGTGAGAAAGTGAGGGCTTCCTTGAATTCTGCATGTTAGGTGCCTCTCTCTCTCACCTGACTCCAGCTCTGACCCATTCCCTCTACTTTGGGTGAAATTAGACCATAGGCATGTCTCAATGCATACATGCCGAATCATATAAAAATTGTACAAGCCCTGGTATCCAATCTTTCGTTCTGTGAAGGGCTCAGTATAAACCCATTCTTCTACAAACGAGAGATTAACATCAGTCTCCTAGACCCCGAGAGCAGAAGACCTGAATAGACGGTGACCAACACTACCAAGTGCTCAGAACAAGACCACAGGAGAGGGTCCTGGATAGACTGAGAGGAAAATGTGGACAAAATTCAAAATTATCAATGAGCTAAGGCTTAGTGGTCATTTACAGACTAGCGGAACCATCCAGACCATGGATCTGGAAATGAATCACCTCCTTGGGTCAATTTTCAACCAAACAATAGCCAGGTCAATTAGGGGAACAGTAACCCTAGTCAGGTGTACATGCCTAAGACTAATCAACCATTTGAGAGCAATGTAGTCCAGGACAAAGGTGGGTTACTAAAGGAGGAGGCACGGAAATAGGAAGTATAAGGAGAGGGCTCACAAATTGATCGTGGAAATGATTGCTCAATTCTTTTTAATATATTTAAATCAATGAATTGTATGATATGTGATTTGTATTTGTGTTAGACAGGGTTCTCTAGAGAGACAAAACCAGATTGCTAATAATTATATTTAAATCAATGAATTGTATGATACGTGATTTGTATTTGTGTTAGACAGGGTTCTCTAGAGAGACAAAACCAGATTGCTAATAATTATATATATATTTATGCAGATAGATATATAACACAAGAAATAAACAGTAAATTAAATTATAAAGCAGTACAAATGGCTCAGTGCAACTCACTCCCATGAGACAGCTGT
>NW_022111373.1:107204198-107205031 GCF_000313985.2 Echinops telfairi
CCAGATGACAGGGTCTGACAGTCCCCAGCTCAAGAGATGTAAATTCCAATTGTGTGGCGAAGCAGGTCTTGAAGGAACCTCAAATTACAGTGACACAGTCCATGGGTTAGGTGTCTCACAGGTAGTGCAGCTTGCAAATTGAGGCACAGAACAAGCTGCGCACTGGTCCAGTGATCAAAGAGCAAGAGACAAGAAAGGTGAGGCTTGCCGAACCATTTATCTTTCCGCCCTTCAATTAATCCCACATATGTTTATTGGCCAGGTTGGCACAATAAACTAACTACCTCAGTATTCAATAAAATTGTATTTTTGTTTTAAAATGATAATGTTCTTTAAAAAAGGAAACGAGGAAGTGGGACAAGTTACAAGGTCTGCAATCAAAGACATGGAACAAATGTGTGTGAATGATCGAATGGAAAACTGATGTAAGCCTCTGCCCAATTCACCATAAAGAGCTAAAAATAGATATGTAAATAAAGTGCAAAAATAAAATTTCAGCAAGCATGTATGAGATAAAACCAGACATTTTCAGTAGTTAAATAAAGAAGATAAACTGAAAACAAACCAAAACAAAAAATCCCTCCTGCAAGTTTGGGAGCATTTGGAAGGGATGGGGCTAGGAGAATGGGTTGTGCCCGGGAAGCTGGTGGCAGTGGTCTGCACACAAGGCTGGATGACACTAACATTGTGCTCAAGGACCTTGGGGAACTCACAATGATGCTGGGGACGAGGAATGAGGAAGCATGCCCCAAATCAGCCCAGGTGATAGGCAGGAGTCAGATCATCCAGTCTCGGAGTTGCTTTAGGAAATGTGATTTTGACTTGTAGCAATC
>NW_022111373.1:107206990-107214549 GCF_000313985.2 Echinops telfairi
TCTGACACTGGAGAAGCAACATGTTGTCTAGTAGACCATGGATGGAGTGAGAGAGAACTCTCCCTCCACACTGCACCAGTCCCCTGACAGAACCCTGAGGCTGCTTGATGGCACACCATGAAAAGTGAGTTCTAATCCTGTGGACAGCCACTCCAGTCTCACTTCTCCTCACGTATAGAGCAAGGACTAGAGGAGGCATTGTTTCCCAGTGTGTAACCACAAGATGATTCTGTGCATTGAAACAGCTTTAAATAGCACTGTATCACAGCAGCAGCAGCAACAACAACGGGTCATTTCCATCTCAGTTCTTCAGTTCTCCTAATTACGGCAATGAGAAAGCCGGGTGTTGGTTGACATGCCTTTTAAAAGACTTTCTGTTACGTGGTGCAATGTCTTTTAGATTGTTTGCATTGTATTTACTCTTACCAATGCCTTCTATCTACAGGCTGTTGGCTTTTACATTATTGTGGTAGTATTAAAGTTCTTTTTGAAGAATCTTTAGATAAACTTTAAAGTTGTACCAATGGTCCAGAATCCATTGCCTTCGAGCTGATTCTGACTCACAGCAATATGTAGGGATTGGTTCTCACAGCGATATGTAGGGATTGGTTCTCACAGCGATATGTAGGGATTGGTTCTCACAGCGATATGTAGGGAGCTGATTCTGACTCACAGCAATATGTAGGATGTAGCGTTATGTAAGAGGGTTTCCGGATTGTACTTCTTCCAAGACATGCTTGTTTGTTCTTCTGGAGGCAAAACCTTCAACTGAAGACTTGGCGGATAAGAAAGAAGGCGAATACATCAAACTCAAAGTCATTGGACAGGATAGCAGTGAGATCCACTTCAAGGTGAAAATGACAACACATCTCAAGAAACTCAAAAAATCATACTGTCAAAGACAGGGAATTCCAATGAATTCACTCAGGTTTCTCTTTGAAGGTCAGAGAATTGCTGATAATCACACTCCAAAAGAATTGGGAATGGAAGAAGAAGATGTGATTGAAGTTTATCAGGAACAAACGGGGTCATTCAACAGTTTAGATATTCTTTTAATTTTTTTTCTTTTCCCTTAATCCCTTTTTATTTTTAAAAATAGTTCTTTTGTAATGTGTTCAAAATGGAATTGAAAACTGGCACCTCTCTTGCAAACATCTGGCATTTCAAATCCTAGTGCTCAGTGTTCATTAGCGTTTTCTCATTGTGCTGACATTTGGTGATCAAACCTCAGCCCCTCATAATGTCCTCCTCTTCTTCACAGTGACCTGTGTGCACAGAGAGTCCCCTTGTCCAGGGCTGTGCATTTGCAGGCTTGTGGAATAAATAAGACCGACCATTGCAAGTGTTCCCAATGACTTTCCAATTGGCCCTGAAGTTCTAGCATTTGATTGCTTTGCTCCTGGACTGTGACTTTCAGTGGGAGATGGAAGTTCTTCAGAGAACCGAACTGTGGAAAATGACCTTTCCTGAACTTTTGAAGCTACTCTGAAAATCTGAGAGTCTGGACCAAAAGAAGAGGCCTCTCCAATTAGAGTCCTGGTGACAAATGGAGAGTAGTGACTAGCTCCAAAGATGGCGTCACTGAAGAGATAAAGCGTTTTAAGATGGAGATGAAAATCTTGTCAGAAGACCCCAGCAAAGTTCTAAATTACATTAGCAATTAATAAAGCTATTCAGGCAGCTGTGTATTCAACAGAACACTGCTCTTTTTTATTTTATTTGTACTTTTTGGCCTGGGAATGGGTTTTAAATGGACATTATCTGTACCAGCTTCATTAAAATAAACGAAAATATTTGTTAAAAAAAAAAAAAAAGAGGGTTTCCACGGCTGTAAATCTGTAGAGGAGCAGATGCCATTTATTGAATGACTACTATGGGTATGTGCTCCATAGGTTATTTCTAATTTTCCTAGCATTATTATTTCTATGAGATAGCCGAGGGGATTATGAACCAAAGAGATGAAGTAATACTTGTACATACAAAACCGGATGCCTAAATTACTGAATGGTAATTTGAAACCAAGTTTGTGTAATTCCAAAGTTCATACCATTTCCATTCTGCTACTGTGCACCGAGGGTTCTAACATCAGTCACCCTCTTGAGAAACAGCTGAAAGTTGGCCTCTGCTCAGACTTGCGACTGGGTGACCCCTCTGCAGCATTGGACACCCTCTCTTTCTGCCTTCCGCTCCTAGTTTCACTTGATTCAACTTCTCCTCAGCCTTTCCTAATGACGGCTTCTGTCTCACTTTCTGGCCCATCCTCTCCCTATGGGTGCTGTTATTTTTTTCATCTTTTATTCTTACATCCATCCCAAATATATTTGAGTTACAGATCTGGGTCTAATTTTACAATGAAAAAGTCTAGAGTCATCCCCTCTCAATCTGAAGTTATGTGTGAAAAATATTAAATATATGCCCTGTGACCAAGAGAGCAGACTTCTTGGGAAAAGATCATCCTAGTGGAAAGGCGATACATATGAAACATGCTTCTCAGTAGCATGTTATCCAGAATTTATTATGATCCACATAGTCAAATGTGTAGGAAACAACTTTCCGGTACTCTGCTTACAGTCAAATTCCAACTCACATGCAATGACATCCTTAGGCCACGTCCTCGTCTGAATCCTGCTTGAATTTCTACAGCTCCCTACTGATACTCAGCTGCAGCCATTAAAAAAAAAAAGATCTTCAACAAAATGTTACTCCTTTCTGCCTCTGGTGGATCACTTTTCTTTGGAATGGGCCCCCATATGGATCTTTTCCACTCGGTGAGCCCAACTTCTTGGCCTAAACTAGTACTTCCAGTTTTGCATCTGTTTGTTGAGACATCTGAATTGTCTTTCGTCAATTCCTGGTTCCTGATTTTCATCAATGCCTTCAGTGCAGCTTGGATTTCTTCCTTCAGTACCACTGGCTTTTCAGCATATGTTCCCTCCTGAAAGAGTCGAATGTTGACTAATTGCTTTTGGTACAGTGACTGTATATTCCTTCTATTTTCTTTTTATACTTCCTGTGTCATTTAATTTGAGGCCCATATGGTTGTTGTTTTTATTAGGTGCTGTTGAATTAGTTAATCCCAACTCATAGTGAAACACCGCAGCAGCCACCTCTGACCTCCTTTGGCTTCGGTAGGGAGAAGAATCAGATCCCACACCAACTCAAGGCAGACTGCCGTAGGCAGAGGTAAGATAAATCTCTCTACTTTCTTTCTTTCTTTCTTTCTTTTTTTTTTACTATCCTGACACCAACTGTTCTTCCCATGTTCCTATATGTCTTCTGGATTCATTGATAATCAGTTGCAATAGCCAGCCCAAGCCAGGAACTTAGTAGGTTATCACAAGCTAGGATCAGAAAATATCAAGTATATTGTCTTTGGCCCATAGCAGCACCTCTTCTCAGCCAGCAGCCAAGTCTTTCTCTGGTCCTCAGCCTCTTAGTCACATTGGCCTCTACTCCCCGAAGCCAGAAAGCCCAACTGCTGTGCTGCCTCATTGCCCCATGGTCTCAGTAGCTCAGCTCCCCTGCTCGGTCTTAAATTGGCTCTTTTCTACTCTGTCAGGCAGGGATCTCGAATGTGCTCTCTCAGTGGCTCTTCTCCCTTGTTGATCACGGCAATTGTCTGTTCCTGTTTGTGAGATGACTCTTACTCTCAAAGGAAAGTTGAGACGCCCCACTCCCTGAGTTAGGTTCCTTTACACATATTTGTGTGGTCCTACCCAATCAGTTAGTGGGAGCTACAAGGACATAGGCAAGAGCTATAAATATGTATTTTCACTTCACCCCATGCGCCATCCTCACAGCTTTGACGTTTGAGCCCACTGGGGCAGCCCCTGTGTCAGTCTATCGTGCTGAAGGTCTGTCTCTTTTTAACTGACCTTTGACTTCAACAAGCATGATGCCTGTTCCATCTCACATAGCACTTTCCACTTTCTTGCTCTGTCTCCCACAGCACTCGACTTTTCAGTTAGGTTCTATAATCCATTGCAAATGGCCACACAGAACTCACGGAAAGTGCTCATGATAGGGGGGCTCATTATGAAAGTTCACAGGTTGCGATTCAGGTGAAGAAATGCTCAGGGTGGAGTTGTCCGGTAACCTATGTTATCAATGTCCTTCAGTGCCGCTAATAAATGTCCAAAGGGCATGGGACTCTATGAGAAGCCTCAAGCTGAAGGCAAGCTGCTCTGGTTGGGTCACGGAATGCACCTCCCCGAATTCAGTGCCCAGAGGCACCTCACTCTAGACAATCAACTTTACTTGCTCCGTGAGCTGGAAGTCCACTTCTCTGGCTTCTGGATCAAGGAGGCTCACTGTAGGGATTTCAGAGTCCCCCCAAAACACCCCACTACTGGCTTGCTGGTATTGAAATTCCCCAAAGGGGGTTGTGGGGGAGACAGCTCACTTTATACCCAGCAGAATGGCAAGCACAATGAATTCTGTTAACAAGCATTCATAACAGTCCCATACGAATCTTCCCCCCACTTTCTCATATATGATATCATCCTACAACTCATTTGCTCTTTGGCCATTCGTGTTCAATGTGGCAAATCAATCCTTCTTAAAAAAAAAAAGATTTTTAGTGCTATTGGTGAAAGCTTACACAGAAAATCAGGTTCCATTTAACAAAAGCTATGGTTGTAAGGTCAGAGGTTCAAACCTGCCAGGTACTCTTTGGGAGAAAAACGAAGCTGTAGGCTATTCTTTCAGTTTTTTAGTTTCAGAAACCCTATGCAGCAGGTCTGCTCTGTCCTGTAGGGGGTGCTATGAGTTGGAATTGATTGGCTGGCAGTGGTTTTTTAGTGGGGGGGAAAAAATCACCTTATTTATTTATTAATTGTTCAGTGATTTGGTTACATTTTTCACATTGTGTCATAATTCTCCATACTTCCATCCTGATGGTTCTCTTTCTATTAATCTAGTTCCCGTGCCACCCTGCTGCCCCTTAACGGCTCATTTTTGCTGACCGGCAAATCTATTCTTGAGATGGTCTCTCTATCCAGTGGGATATACTCAGGATGCACTTTGACTCGTGTGGACTTACATTAATGTTTTTCGGTTTTAATTTGAACTTGCATCTGAGCAACCATATCCAGTTCTGCAGGCAGCCTCTGGCCTTGATTGATTGGCGATCCTGAGTTTCTCCTTTGTCTCTTTATACAGGTGAACTAGATTTGAGCCCTGTCTATTCCATCTGGTAAGTGCAGTGTGTAAGGTGACCATAATGTTGTTGAAAAAATATTTTCAGTATGTCAGTCTTTGGTCTTGCAAAATTCTATCATTTTAGCTCCACCATAATTTCTTTTACCAAGGTCATATTTTCTAACTACTGATCCTCCTTGTTTGTTTCCAGTGTTTATACTGCAATCACCAGTAATTTGCAAAGCACCTTGGTATATGTTTAAGCAGTTTCAGATTGCAGAAGTTAGTAAAAATCTTCACTTTCTTCATCTTCGGCATTAGCGGTTGGTGTGTAAATTAGAAGAAGAATAGTCATGCTTTTCCTTGTAGGTATACAGATATTACCCTGCTACTGAAAAGACTGTACTTCAGGAGAGATCTTGAAATGTTCTTTTTGATGATGACTATCATGCTATTCCTCCTCAGTTTGTCATTGCCGGCCCCTAGACCATATGATTGTCCCATTCACGAGGACCAATACATTTCATCTCAGTAATGCCTACAGTAGTGAGCGTGGTGCTCCATGTCATTTATCTGAACTTCCAGTTTCCCTTGATTCATATTTCCTACATTCCTTCTTCCAATTAAGAGTGGATGTCTGCAGCTGTTTCTTCTCGTTTTGAGTCGTGGCACTGCAGCAAATGAAGGCTCTGGAAGCTTGGCTCCATCCACATGCAGGAAGCAGCAGTAGTACTTTGAGCGTCTTCCAACCTGAGGGGCTCACCTTCCGTCACTAGGAGAGGGTTTCAAAAATTTCATGGAAACATGGAATGAAAAGAGGGAATTTTCCCACAAATGGTTTAAAATCCTCTCATATGTCAGGTAATGTTCTGTTGCTATTCATAAGGTTTCCACTGGACAGACTTGTTTTTAGAAGTATGCGTCTAAGAGACCTTCCTGGTCTGGAAGTTCTGCTGAACCCTGTCCACCATGGGTGGCGGTCCTGGGACTTGAAAGACCAAGTGGTGGTGAAATTGTGCTGGATGTCATGGTTTCAGTTTCATGCTTTTGCTTGACTTCTCCTTCTAACTAATCTCCTCTCTTGGCATCGCTGCTAACCCAAGACCCTATCCTTTCTAAGGCCCAGCTCAAAATGCACCTACCCCTCAAAGCTTTCCATTATATTCTCAAAGCGTGCGCATCCCCTTTCTGAAAACACACAAGCTTACCCTTACCGTTACTTCCTCTGTGCCACCGGAGAAGCCACATTTGGGGGCCTGTTTCCCTTAACTGTAAAATCGATATAAAATACAGACCCCACACCATCACTATGGACCTGAACGGGAGGTAAGGGTGAAACTGCTGAGAGAAGTGGGCTGCCCTGTCTCCAGGGCTCGGCCAACGGCGCTCCTAGGTCTGCCCCTACACCGGCTCCCAAGGCCAAGGGTGCGATCCTTGGGAAGTCAGATCCTACCTTTGGTTAGGGAGTGAATCCCGAGCTTGACTTGGGAGAAGTTTCCACTTCCGATTTCCCCTCTGATTCGGTAGAAGCCGATCCGTTTTCCCAGGGTGATCTCTCTGACCACCTTCTCATCTTGGGACATGTCCTGGGTCAGCTTCTCGAAGGGCGTCAGCCGGTGGCGCCGCCCTTCCTCCCCCTCCTCGTCCTCCTCCTCGTCCTTGGTGCCCGCGGCCGCACGGCCACTGTCCACGCTGTGCCGCCGCCCTCCGCGGGCGCAGTGCGGGCTCCGCAGGCTGCCTCCGTGCGCGCACACCGCCGTCATCGCCCCGGCGGGCTCACGTCTCCATGCCCGCAGGACCGCCAGCCCCCGGCGGGCTCCGGAGGAGGGGACGAGGCCCCGAGGGCGGGAGGGGGACACCCACGATGGCCAGGGCACAGGGTCCTTGAGGGCAGCCTCGGTCAGAGGAGGGCGCAGGCCAACTTGGCAGTAGCCAGCGCAGCCAAGCGCAGGGCTGCTCGGCTCGCTGGCGACATCTCACACCTGCCGCCCGGTGAACTTGCAGCCCCCTCCAGCGGTCAGCGGGCTGGCACCTCAAGCTACCCAGAGCCACCTCCCTGGTCAGTCTCTCTGGCTGCTCACCGGTCGGCCGCTCCGCAGTCACGGTCTGTATCCCAGGACAAGATCTCCGTTCACCGTTTCCTTGGATGACCAGGGACTCTTTGATTCGGGTGTGTGAGCGCCCGGTGGGGGCCCTCCAGTCCCTGCGGCTGGTGCTCATCTCGAACCTTCGGCATGTCGGCCTCTGCTTGCTTTGGAGTCACAGGCGCCAGGGAGCTGGTAAGTCTGGAAGCCCAGGAGAGCAGACAGGAGCAAAGCGGCCTTCTGGTCACAGGGCAGCGGAGAGGGATTAAGCCCCAGCAATGTCACTTGAGCTGCCTTTATTTAGACGAGCCTTCCTCTAAGCCGTGAGCTGTCTCA
>NW_022111373.1:107216187-107218332 GCF_000313985.2 Echinops telfairi
AAAAAATAAATAAAAAGAAAGAAGAATAGAGTTTCTGATATATTGTCATAATATGCTAATTCTAACCCCGGGTTGTTTCTGCATGTATAAAAGGAAGATGTCGAATAAACTCGGAGCTTCAGTAGTCACTGGTGCCCTCCCAATACTTTCTGTCTCTCTTTTTTTCCTTAATCCTCACTCCCCCTTTCAGGACTGCTGGACTTGTCGGCAGGCTCCCACAGGCCAGAATTTCAGTTTTGAAAAGTTCGTACATTTATTTGATGTAAACAACAATATGACCGACACTTTTATTTGCATCCACAATTTTCCCTGTACCAGTTGCTTCCACTATTTCTTTCTCAGATATTTTCTGACAAAGGCTAATTTGTCTTTTAGACCTATTTTCTCACTATTTCTGATCAGGCATCAACCTCCAGGCCCAACAGCCTATTTTGAAGATGTGGAAATGAAGCATAAACAGTCTACCACAGCCTTAGAGACTGGAAGGAGCCCTGGTGATCTCATGGTTATGTATTGGGTTACTCACCACAAAGTCAGAAGTTTGAAACCATCAGCCCCTCTGCAGGAGAAAGATGAGGTTTTCTACTTGTAAGGAGTTGCCGTAACCATCTGGGAAACCCAAGAGAGTTCTACCCTGTCCTCTAGGGTGACTATGAGTCAGGACCAACTAGATGACCATGAGTTTGTTTGGTTGTTAGTTTTGGTTCGAGTCCAGAAATACAGCCCAGCTAGAATGCTGTTTCCCACTCTGCTCTCTAGTTGGAAATAATCACATCCTTCAGAATCTCACAGTATTGAGTGCATTTTCTCAAATGGTTTGTCTTTATGAAGATGGGAAATGGGTTTCATTCATGTGGATGCCCCTCTCCCTCTCCTTTCTTCTCAGCATGGAGCTCTGTGCTCTCCTTACGGACCGAAGCATCCAAAACCAAATGCTTAGATGAAAGCACGTGAGACAGTTTGGGGAATGTCATTGTCTGACTCCTGGTTATTACAAGGAGTCCTGATGGAACTGTGGGCTAGGCATTGGATTGCTAGTCATAAGGTTAGCAGTTCGAAACTACCAACCACCCTTTGGGAGAAAGATGAAGCTATTTGTTCCCATAAAAATTTGCAATC
This sequence comes from Echinops telfairi, assembly GCF_000313985.2. Classification (NCBI taxonomy): domain Eukaryota; kingdom Metazoa; phylum Chordata; class Mammalia; order Afrosoricida; family Tenrecidae; genus Echinops; species Echinops telfairi. Next base: position 107,217,307 of record NW_022111373.1, read on the forward strand.
CTGGAAACCCTACTTAGGTTCATTATGAGTAGGAATTGCTTTACTGATGGCACTGGGTCATATTGTGATGATGGTTAAGTGTAAGGTTGCCAAATATACATAAATAAAAGGAAAGAGGAGGAGGATGCCCAAGACTAGAGAGATTTTTGGATAGGGAGAGAGGAGGCAGGAGGAATAGTGAAGGAGCCACGTATCAGTAATTAAGCATGTCCCTAGGTTAGTCTGGTTCCAAAACCCACTATCATAGAACCAATTCTGACTCACAGTGAGTCCATATAGGGTTTCCAAAGCAGTAAACCTTTATAGGGCAGATACCTTCATCTTTCTCCCACAGATCCACCGCTGGGCTTGAACTGTTAGCACCACCTGGGATCCTTTCCCTTCCATCAAGTTAACCCCAACTCAGAGCGACCCTGTTGGACAAACTAGAATTGCCCACATTGGGTTTCTGAGACTTAAAATCTTGATCGAGCAGAGAGTCTCCTCTTTCTCCTGCTGAGTGACTGATGGGTGAGTTTGAACCACTGACCTTTGGGCTAGCAGCTCAATGTGTAGCCCTTCATGCCACTAGGATGCTTACTATAAAGCTCCTTTACTCAAAGGAACGCCACCAGTGGAGTAGGGTTACCAGTTGGGCTGTAAGGGTGTTTTAAAAGACATCTGTGAAATAAAGGATCTGAAGCTGAGGAAAATCTAAGCCTTGTGCTCTTGATCCTTTGGGACCCTAGATTCCTTTGTGATTCTAAGGAAAGCTGTGACATTATAGGGGGGGGGGAGCACACACTCAGAATGATGTGCATCCTCTTCAATTTAAAGGGCTTCATAGGCCCTCTGAAACGCACCCTGTAACTTCCGTTAAGAATCTCTGTGAAGGTGAAATTGTACAGGATTTCTTCAGATTCCTGGCTGAATGAGACTGTGTGGCTTTTGAGAGACTGGAAATGGGGCACTGTTAGGACGGAATTTCAGCTTAGCCTCATGAAAATGGGAGTGAGTTTTAGACAGGATGCAGTGTTTAACCACCTC
>NW_022111373.1:107218874-107226680 GCF_000313985.2 Echinops telfairi
ATCAAGTGTAGTAAAATCTACAGTCTTGGAAACCAAAAGTAGGGTAGGCAGGAGTTGGAAGTGGCTCAGCGGCACTGAGGTTGCTTTGATTTATTCTCAGATGCAGAGTGTTGTGTTGTGTTTTGGTTTTGTTCTTTGGTCCTGACCGAGTCTTACGGGCAATAATGAGAACTCAGAAACCCCACAAACCAAGAAAGATGGAGCCACACCATTGTACATCAAAGTCCCTGGAGGAGGCAAATGAGTCCTTTAATTATTAGCTGACTGTTGCTTCATGGCAATACATTAAGTAAGATGAAAGAAAAATGCTTACTGGGTGATTCATTTTCTTGACTTGCAACCCACTGTGAAAATAGTATCAAAGTGAACCATCAAGCCTTTGTTCTCTCTGTCTGAGTAAAAATTACCAAACTTCTGGGCAAGTCTCTCAGATAGCTTCTTCTTCGTTGGCAAGGGCAGGCCCTGGCTTGCTCAGAGAAAGGGGTGTCTTTTTTCTCTGTGGCAATAAGACTAATGGCAGCCAAGCCGAAGTGCAGTGAAGGGAGCCGGAGGGAGAGGAGGGATCATTAGCAAACACCCTTCATCTGAAAACCTATCTTATCTTTAAAATTCATGCGCACCTTCTTAGCTGTTCACTTTGGCTCTTTATTTCTCAACACAAGATTCTCATGGGGCAACTGTGAAGTTCATGAGATGAAGATGATCTGATATTTAAAAAAGGAAAAAGACCCCCAAACAAACAACAAAACCCCCAGCTGTCATCAAGTCCACGCTGACTGATGGTGAGTGACTCCACTGGGGCAGAGTAGACCTGGGTTCTACAGCATTTCCAAGGTTGTGAACCTTTCCCCCCCTTTAACTCGTAAGTGTGGGTTAGCTGAGGACAGAGCAGATCATCAGTGTTGCTTTTGACAATCATACACATTTTGTTTCAATGTATCCATCACAATCCCCTCAATACTCCATCACTTATTCCACCTGCCCCCTGGGCTTCCTATTTCCATTCCCCCTTCTTTCCTAACCCACTGTTAGTCTGGGTAGACTAGAGAAACAAATACAAGGAGACTCATAAGTGTATAAGAAAGTGATTTATATATAAGAACAGTTGAATATTGAGAAAACATCCCAGCCCAGTCCAGATCAAATCCATAAGTCCGATATTAGCCCATATGTCTAATACCAATCTATAAAGTCCTCTTCAAACTCACAAAACACATGCAATGATGCCAAATGCAAGAAGATCACAGGCTACTGAGTGGGAAGTCTTGTGGATCCAGTGGCATTGTAAGCATATCAGCTTTGGCAGGGGTTTGTTCCACGTGGATTCTCCAGGTCCAGGGCTCTGGCTGCATCAGGGTAGGTCCATGTGGCTTCTCCTCAGGGATGTCTCACAGGGAGTGAGCAGAGTGAGTGTGTCTTCCACCTCCAAGGAGGAAATACTGGAGTTCCCAGAATCCTCAGGAGAAGGCCATTCCCACCAGAGACCTCATTGGCTATATTTTGATTGACAGGCTAGACTCCACCCCTATAATCTTAATCCTGAAATTGACACCAGATTATGTAACTACCACACCCACGGAACTTCAGCTTTGGGTAAATGTTGTCATTTCATTCTTACATGGTTGATGATTCTAAGACATGTATGAGTTCAGCACCAGATCTGAAGGGTGACTAAGGGGCATAGTCTCAGGACTCTCACCTGTCTCTATCAGTCTGTTCCCTTTTATGATTTTGAGTCTTCTTCCACATTGTTTTCCCACGTTGTCTAAGACCTTCTAATGTGATCCTTCTCAGAGCAGTTGGTGGTGGTAACCAGGAATCATCTAGCTCATCATTTAGGTGTTCGGCTTGTGAAAGCTAAGTTTGCATGGCCCATGGTCCACTGGATTAATTGTTCTCATAAGTCTTTCGATTTTTATCACTATTCTTTTCTCTAGACAGAAAGAGACCAATACATATGCCTTAGCTGGTTGCTCCCCAAGTTTTAGACCTCAGTTGATACTCATCACAATAGACTATAGAACAAAGTCTTTGTGAACGATGTCAATGCCAATTGTCCTGGAGTCCCCAGAAACCATGGCCCTTGCCCCCCTTGGCTCAATAACTCATTCTTCAAGGTGTTTGGTTATGTCTAAGAAGTTTTCATAACTTTGCTCCTGTATGCCCCAACACATTCATGAATATATTCGCAGCAAAGGTAAATACACATATGCAAATGTCCTCTGTTAAATGGATATACATTTGTGAGTATGCACCTACTCTCCTCCCATACTTGTGCAGCCTGAGTGTCTGTCCACGCATCCAATCATAGATGATCACTTCTGCAGAGTTGGGTATAGAACAGTATTTGCCTCTGTTGTCTTTACCTCTTGAAAACCTACCACTGTTGTCCGTCATCATCATTTTTGCCAACTTCCCTATTATTGTATGCTGCCTTCCCTTTACCCCAAGTTCACACTTGGCTACTCTCTAGCCCATTATTTCCCCTCTTTCTCTGCCTCCTTCTCCCTCCCACACCTAGTAAAACATGAAAGAATATTTCCAACAGTGTGAACATCTTTTCTCACCTTTTTGTAATAGTAGTATCATAAAATAAATATCCTTTGGTGATTGACTAATTTCATTCAGCCATTTAAAGAAATAACATATGAGCAAGAATCAATGGTATTGAAAGAAGAAGTTCAAGCTTCACTGACATATTTGCAAAAACAAGGGTACAGGACTCGATGAACTGTCAATCGAAATGTTTCAACAAACTGATGAAGTACTGGAAGAACTAATCTGTGCCAGGAACTTTGGCCAATGGACAGGAAGAGATCCACATTTTCATCCGTTTCAAAGAAAGGTGACGCAACAGAATGCTCGAATTCTAGAACAGCATCAGTGATATCACATGCAAGTGAAATCTTGCTAAAGATTATTCAACAATGGTTGCAGTAGTACATTGACAGCGAGCTGCCAGAGCGTCAGGCTGGATTCAGAAGAGGATATCTAGAATACTAGAAAGTTATTTACTTGTGTTTTATTGACGATGCCAAGGCATTTCACTGTGTGGATCATAACAAACTGTGGATAGCCTTGAGAAGAATGGGAATTCCAGAACACCTCCTTGTGCTCCTGCAGAAATGACACATGCATCGAGGCATCTGAGTGGACAAAACAAGGGAATACTGCATGGTTTAAAATCAGAAAAACTTCAAGAAGGGATCACTGAAGATAAGGGTGCTACAGCAAAGTGCGGAGAAGAAAGCAGATGGTGCCCATTCTGGTTAATGGTTGAGCACTTAACTATTTGCACCAGCCATGAACTCCTTACTTCACCTCACAGGCTCCTTTTCCTAGCCACTCAGCCCAGGTGTCCCCACCCATCACACACTCACCCTCCAGGATCAGTCCATAAAGTATGATGGATTCAATGATATTAAGTTATAGATCAGATCTTTTCACACTGCGTCTTTTGATTTGAGAATCCCTGACACCAAGGTCACAGACTGGAATGTTGGAATGCCTAGGAAGACTGAGCAGATGTTCCAAATCAGTAAAGTTGGGCAAACTCAAAAAACCAAACTCACTGCCATTGACTCAATCCTGACTCTTAGCAGCCCTATAGAACAGGGTAGAACTGCCCCAGTGAGTTCTTGAGACTTGTTTTTCTTGTAACTTTTTAAAAATTAAAGTTCTTGTAATTTTTTTAATTAAAATTTTTTTAATAAATCATTTTATTGGTGGCTCCTACAGTTCTTATAATAATCCATACATCAATTGTATCAAGCACATTTGTACATATGTTTCCATCGGCATTTTCAAAACATTACTTTCTACTTGAGCCTTTGGTATCAGCTCCTTTTTGCCCTCCTTCCCTAACTCTCACCCCCTCATGAGTCCTTGATAAACACTATAAATTATTTTCATACTCTGCTGTCTGCCTTCACCCACATTTCTGTTGTTCATCCTCCTGGGCAAGGACGGGTTGTATATACATCATTGTGATCGATTTCCCCTTTCTCTGCCTTATCCCCCTACCTTCCCCCTACTCTCATGGTATCGCTACTCCCATTATTGTTCCCAAGGGGTTTATCTCTCCTGGATTCCGTGTGTCAAGAGCTCTTAGCTTTACCAGTGTACATGCTCTGGTCTAGCTGGACTTGTAAGGTAGAACTGGGGTCATGATAGTGGGTGGGGGTTGGGGAGCATTAAAGAACTAGACGGAATGTTCTGTGTTTCATCACTGCTATGCTTCACCCTGACTGGTTTGTCCCTTCCTTCTGTGAGGGGATGTCCAATTTTCTACAGATAGGCTTTGGGTCTCCACTCTGACCCCCGCTCGTTCACATCAATATGATTGTTTTGGATCTTTTGATGCCTGGTACCTGATTCTGTTAGCACTTCATTATCACACAGGCTGGTGTGTTTCTTCCATATGGGATTTGTTGCTTCCCACTAGATGGCTGCTTGATTAACTTCAAGCCTTTAAGACCCCAGATGCTCTATCGTCTAATAGCCGGGCACCATCAGCCAGGCACCCAATTTGACTTCAGCGATCATGTCCGGAGAGACTGTAAAATTTGTATGGTGGTAGAAAGCCTTGTCTTTTTTTTTTTCCACAGCGAGGCCTATAGTTTTTAACTGCTGACCTTGTGATTAGCAGCCCAAGGCATAACTACCACACACCATCATGGCTCGTTGACGTTGGACAGGTGCTCCATAGTAATGCAATGGGGTGAGAGCAGTGTCAAGTCCACCACCATCAAGCAGTCTATGCTGATTGCCCTGCCTGTGCAGTTATGTTGGAAAACCAGAGTTTTAACGTCTTTAAAGGGGACTGGAATACAAGCTCTCTCATTCCCTCTCTCTCTCTCTCTGAAATCTCTCAATTTTTAAATTATCGAGCAAATAGTTTAAAACACACTGTGTGACTAAGTGAAATGGATGTTAGGCTACTCTGAAGACTCTCTTCTAGGTTTTATAGGAACACCATGGAAACCAAGGGTGTCCATAGTCCAATGTCAGGAGCCCTGGAGTGGGGCTATGATCCGCAACGTGGGAAGCTCGAAACCACCAGCTGCTCTGAGGTAGGAAGGCTGTGCTTTCTCCTCCTGTTAACAGTTAGGGTCTCGGAAACTCACGGGGGCAGTTCCATCTTGTCCTATAGGGGGCTATGAGTGGGCACTGAGCCAACCCAGTGAGTTGGTTGGTTGTTCGGATCTTGGATTACTGCTTATTATCCTCCTCTGGGTACAAACAGTTCAAGTCCTCCCAGAAGCACCTCAGAAGAAAAGCATGACAATCAGATTCTGAAAAATCCATTGGAAAGGTCACTGAAAATCCTATGGAGCACAGGTCTATTCTGACACATAGGGTTACCATGCCCTAGTGACACAGAGATTTATTCTCTCTTCTTCTTTTGTTTTTATTGTTTTTTATTGGATCAAAAGTTTTACTGTTTTAACAGTTTTATTGGCACGTCACATATCACACCATTCCAGAGTTCAATCATATTGAAATATGATGTCCTTTGCATCGTCCCTAGAGATGATTACATTCTCCCATGCAAGTCCTAGATGGCAGAGACTAAGAGGTAGGCTATGAACCCAGAAGTTGGGGATTAAGAATAGCCATCGGTGGCTGGGAAGAACGGCCTGGAAATGGACTAGCCACAGGTCATAGCTGTGACCCCGATGGGACAGTTCTACTCTGCACTCACAGGGTCACCACAAGACAAAGGGATTCAATGGCAACTGGTTTGGTTTGTCATAAAAATTCCTATAGTAATAAAAATTATAAAATCATGATGGCAACATAGGTTCAAATGTGCTTGATACAATTGATGTATGGATTGTTATAAGAGCTGTAAGAACCCCCAATAAAATGATTCATTTAAAATAAGTAAAAAAAAGGAGAAAGAATAATAATTTAAAAATAATCCTTGCCACTGAATTGATTCCAGCTCACAGCAACCCCTGAGGACAGAACAGGCCTGCCCATAAGCTTTCCAAGGCTCTGAGGCTTTACAGAAGCAGACTGCCCCGTCTTTCTGCCTCGGAGCAGCTGCTGGCTTTGAACCACGAGCCTTCAGCTTAGCAGCCAAGTGCTTGACCCTTGTAATACCTTGCTTTAAAAACTGCGCACCTTGATTTAAACATAATGGAATGGATGAATGATCATGACAATGATCATGATCACCTGTAAGGTGAGGCCCTGCCACCCCTCTCAAGATATTAAAAAAAGCAACGAAAGCTCACGGAACCCTGGGGGTGCAGTGGTTCTGTGTGGGATTGCTGGCCAGAAGGTGAAGCAGTTTGAAACCACCAGTCGCTCCCCGCCTCGGTGAGAGCTGAGGCTTTTCGGAAACACACCGGGACTGTCTACCCGGTCCTCCAGGCTTATTCGGAGTCAGAATACACTGGATGGGGTGCACTCTTCTTCGAAGGCTGACTGAAATTCAGAAAGCTGTCCCAGAGTGTCCTGATGGTCAGCCCGTGAGCAGGGAGACTGGGTACTGAAGTACAGCAGAAACGCCAAGCTCAGGAGGTAGCCAGTGAGCGGAGTCTCACTAGGGACACGGCAGAAACTCAGTTCCCTTCCTATTGAGACAGTCGCTTTATTTACATTTCACTTCTAAAACATAAATCTTCCCTTCTTCTCAGAGGGAGTCTGCTGAACGAACGAGGAATGGATGACAATACAGAATGGGACCATGCATTGAATCACAAGCAGGTGGCGCTGGACAGAAACAAAACAAAACGTTCTTCACCTTCTCAGAAATAACTAATTTAGGAAACAGTGCAGGAACACTCATGCCTATTTGCAGCTCCTGGCTTATTTTTAGGGGATTAAAAATATTTGCAAGTCAAAGCAGAAACTGTTCTTTTACTGCCTGGTAATTTTCTTTCGCTCTCCTGTAGGACCCGTTCTAAGAACCAGCGCACAACACCGTCGTGGTGGTTGGTGCCCTTTGGAAATGCTAGGAACCACTTGCTGCTCTTCAACGGAGCAGAACTCGACAAGGGCTCTCGTGTCAGCAGGCTGGAGGAGGATGGGGTGCAGATGTGGAAAATGGTGTTGCAGAACAGCAGCTTGGACTTTCACCATCGTAAAAAGTGCAAGTGGACTTGAAACCTGGACTCAGAGCCTCCCACATCCTAACACTAGACTAACTGCGAGGCTATACAGGCTCAGCATAAAAGACTTGCCAATCTGCATCTGAAAAGGCACGGTCCTGAAACGTCTATGGAGCAGTTCTACTCTGTGACACACGGGGCTGCCGGGAGCCAGACTCTATTTTATGGTCCTGGTTTTAATACTTTGGAGTGTTCCTTTCACACAATATAAGCCAGCGCTGAGAATGTTTACACACTGCCCAGCAGCGGAGTAAGCGAGGGGTGGTCTGGCAGGGGACCAGGGAGAAGTTGTTACATACACTAGCAAACAAATGTCAGTGAGCAATAGCAATCTAGACTAACGGAGTAAAGATTTTGTTAAAAAGAGCTTCATAGGTATAAAAAATGAACATGGGAGAGAGGTAGCATTTCAAACCACCCGGCGCAAGATCAAGGATCCAATATCAGTGCTTGAAGGGGGTGCAGTCCTCAGCCTTGCCTCATATCAAAAGCACCAGAGTTTATTACAACTGCAGAAGCCCTGAAGATAAACAAACGGCCATCTAGCTGAGAAGCAACAAAGCCCACATGGAAGCACACCAGCCTGTGTGATCATGAGGTATTGACGAGATTGGGTATCAGGCATCAAAGGCCCAGAACAAAAAATCATATCAATGTGAATGAGGGGGAGTGTACAGTGGAGACC
>NW_022111373.1:107227158-107232492 GCF_000313985.2 Echinops telfairi
GTAGAAAGAAAATGTTTTGAGAATGATGATGGCAACATCTGTACAAATGTGCTTGACACAATGGATGTATGTATGGATTATGATAAGAGCTGTATGAGCCGCAATAAAAATGATTTAAAAACAAACAACTGCAGAATCCCAGGCCTCCAAAGATTTGGATATCTTTGGTATGGGGTTGGGTCACAGCAAATGTTTCTGCTTAAGTTTCCCGGTTGATTCTGACTTGAAAACCACTGTTCCTTAATCGAGTTGATATCCGCTCATAGCCACCCTACAGGATAGGGTAGAACTGCCCTATGGCTTTCCAAATCTAAAGGGAGAGAAGCATGCCCACCTTCTCATCTTGCTGGCTGGCATTTGGTTGTATAAGGGGAAATAGACATCTCAGTCACGAATAAAAGCTGTGTTCTGAGGATGGCAGAGTCACAAAACAGAAGGAGCCTGGATCTTGTCACTGCACAGCCATATTATCAGCCCTGGTTCACTTACTTGTTGTATTAGTCTGGGTACATTGGAGAAACAAATACACAGAAACTCATATGTAAAAGAGTAAGTGCACATCAAGAAAGCATCCCAACCCAATGCTGCCCAACCCACAAGTCCAACATTAGCCCATATGTCTGACACCAATCGACAAAGCCCTCCTCCATCTCACAAAACACACACAATGATGCTAACTGCAGGAGGAAAGCCGAATCAGTGAGTATGTAAGCATCTCAGTGCTAGCAGGGGTCTCCACATGGCTGCTCCAGCACCAGGGCTACATCGGATTAGGTCCATGCGGCTTCTCCTCGGGGATGTCTTGTAGGAAGGGAGCCTTGCCAGCTTAAGCAGCAAACTGCCTAAGGCAGCTGAACCTGGTCCGGCTTTCACAAAGCAAGAGACCTGAGAACTAGAAAGGCAAGGCTCATTGAGCCATTTATCTCTCTGCCCTTCAGTTAACCCCACATGTATTTATAGGCCAGGTTGGCACAATAAACTTTAACTATCTCACTTGTAGACTATGATGTAACAGAAATAAGGTCTTATCTTCTTTAAGCATCTCTTGCTTTGATTTATATTACAGCAGCCTAGTGTTTATACAAGGCATGGGAGGGGATGAAGAATATCTGGTATTCACATCTGACCTGTGACTACACAAAGGAGAAAAACCCAGCTTCACAACAGCCCAAGGCCACTTACCACCAAGCAGAGGTCAGCGAGTCCTCTACTTCAGGTCTTTTTTACCCTACTCTGACACCAGCCTGTCTTCCTACGGTACCCTGGTCCCTGAGTTTGTTGGCTTCCCCTCCTTTTCCCTCATTTCCTCCTCTCCCCTGTCCCCCTTGTACCGGTAACTTTTAAAGAAATGCTCATGACCCTCTTGTTGGAACTTTACCCTACTCTGCCACCAGCCTGTCCTTCTTTGCTGGCTTTGGTCATCTGTTGCAAGGGCCACCCTGATCACACAGACAACCCTCATGATTATGAGGGTTTATGAAGGAAGTCACCACAAACCAGGATCATTAAACATTGATGAGTCAGTATTGGTCCATCTCATGGAAGCAGACACCAGCCAACAGCCAAGTCGCTTTCTGGTTTTCAGTCTCTCACCCATGTGGTTGCTTGGTGTCTGCCTTCGTGCCTGGGCCAGGAAGCCCACCCACTGTTCTGTCTCCCCGCTTCAGAGGCCTGGTGCTGCTCTGTCTTATGGTCTCCTCTGCTCAGCTTCTGATCTCCCATTGTCATGGCCTCTGCTGTCCCCACCCCTCCAGGTGGAGATTTCAAATGTGCTCCACTGGTGCCTCTTCTTCCTCGATGGTCTCCGGAATTCTCTCTCTCTCTGCTTCTGAGATGGCTCTCTTATACCCAAAGGAATGGCCACCCAAACTGAGCAATCCTCTCTATTAGTATTTCACACTCCCTGCTTACAAAGTCCCATCCATTCACTTGGTGGGAGTTACAGAGACATAGATAGAAAAACCACATTAAGAAATTTCACTTCACCACTGGGGGCTTTCACGGCTTATTTTTATATGCTGCTGTAGTGTGTGAGTAATTTACACACAAATGATTATTGTTAGGAGCCCTGGAGGTAGTGTTTAAGCACTGATTCGAACAGTGGTTCGAACAGCCACTCCGTGGATGAAAGCCGTGGCATCTTTCTGTTTCCATACAGATCACAGCATTGGAAATCCGGTGGGGAAGTTTTTCTCTGTCATATAAGGTTGCTATGAGTTGTCATTGCAACGGGTGTTTGGGTGCATGATTACTTTGAGGCCAAGGACAACTATCAATGACAGAGGCTTCCAGTTTTGTCTTTCTGATATCTCCAAATATTTAAAAGTATGCATAGTGTCATGTGAGCGCCAGTGTCACTGTCAGGTAGCGTTGGATTGCTAACTGCAAAGGCAGCAGTTCACACCAACAGCTGCTCCTTGGGAGGAAGGGGAGGCTATCTGCTCCCATAAAGACTTAAGTTCCAACAAGAGGGTCATGGGAGTTTCTTTAAAAGTTACCGGTACAAGGGGGACAGGGGAGAGGAGGAAATGAGGGAAAAGGAGGGAAAGCCAACAAACTCAGGGACAAGGGAATAAGAGGCCTAGGAGGGCATAGAATGCCTGGTGGGGTTCCATCAGGTGCAATGCAGCTGAGAGGAAGTACAGAGGCCAAATGAAGGTCGAACATGATAGTGGGGCAGGAGAAAACTGAAAGGAAATAGCAGTGGTTCTCGATCTTCCTAATGCCTTCACCCTTTAATCCAGTTCCTCATGTTGTGGTGACCCCCCACCCCAAAAATTTTTTTCGTTTACTTCATAACTGTAATTTTGCTACTGTTATGAATTGGGCGACCCCTGTGAAAGGGTCATTCAACCTCCAAAAGGGTCGCCACCCACAGCTTGAGAACCGCTGAAACAGAGGAAAGAACTAGGAGGCAAAAGACATTTATTGTTATAAACATAGGCATGTACATATGTAAATATATTAATATGTAATGATAGGGATATAGATCTATGTTCATATATTTATAGGTTAAGTATTAAGGTAGCAGATGGACATTGGGCCTCTACTCAAGTACTCCCTCAACGCAAGAACACATTGTTCTAATAAGCTGGCATTCTGTGAAGCTCACCTTCCCAACACGATTGCTGAAGACAAAATAGGTGCATGAGCAAATGTGGTGAAGAAAGTTAATGGTGCCCGGCAATTACAAAATATAGCATCTGAGGTCTTAAAGGCTTGAAGTTAAACAAGCAGCCATCTAGGTGAGAAGCAAACAAAGCCCACATGGAAGAAGCACACAAGTATACTAACCCGTGTGATCATGAGGTGTTGGTGGGATCGGGTATCAGGCATCAGAAGACCCAAAACAAACAACCATTTTGATATGAACAAGGGGCTTCAGAGTGAAGACCCAAAGCTCATCTGTAGATAATTGGACATCCCCTCACAGAATGGTCACAAGGAAAGGACAAGCCAGCCAGGGTGCAGTATCGTACCAACAAAACAAACAACATTCCTCTAGTTCTTTAATACTTCCTCCCCTCTCCCCCACTCCACTATCATGACCCCAGTTCTATCTTACAAATCTGGCTAGACTGGCATGTTCACTGCTACAGATAAGAGCTCTCGACACACAGAATACAGGACAGATAAACCCCTCAGGACCAATTTTGAGAGCGATACCATGAGGCTAGGGGGAAGGTGGGGAGAGCAGGTGGAGAAAGAGGGAACCGATTGCAGTGATTGACATACAACACCCCCACCCCCTCCCAGGGGGACAAACAACAGAAACGTGGGTGAAGGGAGACAGCGGATGGTGTATAACATGAAAATAAAAACAATTTATAAATTCTATCAAGGGTTCATGAGGGTTGGAGGGTGGGGGCGAGGAGGGGTAAAAAGAGAAGCTGATACCAAGAGCTCAAGTAGAAAGAAAAATGTTTTGGAAATGCTGATGGCAACATATGTACAAATGTGCTTGATACAATTGATGTACGGATTGTTTTGGGGTTTTTTGGTATGGATTGTTATAAGAGCCCCCAATAGAATGATTTATTTAAAATAAACAAATATTAAAATAAAATAAAGGCTACTGGCACATTACCCAAGATTGAGAACCTCTGCTTTAGAAGGCAATTCCTCCAAATCAGAACCCCAAATGGGGACGTGGAATGAGCACTGACTTAGAGCCCGGAGAGGAGGTTAGAATTGTGGCTTCTCCGCTGTCTCTGGGACCTTGAGGAAGGACTGGCCCGTCTGGACTTCAGCTGCTTTACTGGCACGTGAGCACGTTGACCCCTACAATGTATATGGATCACTGTAGCTCTGACCTGCGGTCCTGGATTTAACAACAGTGGTTCAATTCTGAAACGTTTGTGGGGAAAACCATGAAGTCCAAGTGTCACATTGCCCCCTTCTGGACCTTTGCCGTATTCACATAGATAGATTATAAAACACTCATAAGCCTAACTGGCTGTGCTGAGGTATCATAGCCCAACACCCTTTCCCCACCTCACAAGCAAGTTAGAAAGCCGCTCTAAGAGAAGTATTAAAAGACAGCCCTCAGCAAGGAGTACAGGCAATGGTATATCAAAAGAGTAGGGTTGACATGATAGGTGAAGCTGGAGTCAGGATTACCCCCAGTTTATCTCCATTTCCCCCATAAATATTTCTAGCTGCCCTATATAAAGTGCCTACTGTGGGCAGAGGATCCTGGTGGTATGGAGGGTCAGGCCTAGGCCTGTTAACGAAAAGATGAGCAGTTCAAACTCAATAGCATCTCTGTTGGGGAGAGAGGAGGCCATATGCTCCCAGAGATTCCGTGTGTCTGGAAACCTCACTGAGCAGGTCCACTCCCCGACCACAGGGTCGCGATCCATCAGAATGGACGCATTGGTGTTGAGTTTTTTTGTTTGAATTCTGTGCCAGGAATCAAGTCTTATCTTTTTTTAACCAGTTCTTTTTAAAGTCTCCAAGTTTTCCCTGTGTGTCTGCAATGTGTCCTAAATAGTCTGTGCTTGTTCTTGAATTTCGCCTAAGACATATTTCCGATGGTCTTAGGAACCAAGACACAGCTCCTCTATTGGTCTCCAGGCCGGTCCGCCCACATGCAGATACGCCCACCTACGAGTAACCTGCGTGAAGACTGTTACCCATGCTACACCATGCTGCAAGACAAAATTTCATTCATTTGTCATTAGAAATAAGTATTTCACTATATAATTACACATTGTTTTTGTGATTAATCACTCTGCTTTAATTATGTTCAATTTGTAACAATGAAAATACATCCTGAGATATGGCAAAATACCCATTTGTAAACTATCAAGGGCTCATGCGGGAGGGGGGAGC
>NW_022111373.1:107232943-107260259 GCF_000313985.2 Echinops telfairi
GGTTTTTTCTGTTTCATTTGTAGGCATCAAGCCTTCCCAGAAGTTCTTCCTGCAAGTAGAATCTACACCAGCTAGCACTGTGCCGAGGACATTTTGCTTTCCAACTCAAGATAATTTTACCTTTGTGATCCATGTGGTTCCTCTTCAGGAGAAATGCAAATATATGCATACTTTGAAGAAGTCCCTCATATTCCACACCAGCAGCCAGCCGAAAGAAAGACAGGACTTTCTACTCCCATAAAGCGTTCCGGTCTCAGAAACTCGCAGGAGCAGTTTTACCCTGTCTGAAAGGGACGCTATGGCTTGCCATCAATTCACTGATGGCTGTGAGTTTGGGTTTTGTTAGATTCTCTAGTGTTCAGAGTATAGCCAAGCTTTGGACGTTCTTCTCCAGAGTCTTCCTCTCTTAGGGCAATAGTGTCCTCGTTGCTATGCGTTGTTGAGTGGGTTCCCATGCACAGCTATCCTGGGTACAACAGAACAAAGCCCTGCCCAATTTTGCACCATCTTCGTATTGCTGTTATGTTTGAGCCCATTGTTGAAGTCATGGTGCTAAATCCATCTCATGAGGGTCATTCTCTTGTTTGTTGACCCTTTACTCTGCCAACCATGATACGCTTTTCCTGGGACTGTTCTGATAGCATAGCCAGAATATGGGAGATAAAGTCCCACCATCCTTGATTCTAAGGAGCCTGATGGTTGAACTTCTTCCCAGATAGATTTGTTTATTCTTCAGACAGTCCACAGCACTTTTAATATTTTCATCCAAGGCCATTATTCAAGCACATCAATTCTTCATCAGTCTGCCTTATTCATTGTCCGAAGTTCACATGTATATGAGGCTATTGAAAATGCCATGGCTTGGGTCAGGTGCACCTTCATCATTAAAGTAACATTCTTGCTTTTCAGTATTCGAAGAAGGTCTTGTGCAGCAGATTTACCCAATGCAATGTGCCTTTGGATCTCCTGGCTGTTGTTTCCATGAGCGTTGTTTGTGGATCGAAGGAAAAGGAAAAGCCATGGCAACTTTAATCTTTTCTCCATTTTCCCATGATGCCATCTATTGGCCCAGTTTTAAGAATTTTCCTTTATATTGAGTTGCAATTCATACTGTAGTTGGATCTTTATCAGTGAAATGCTTCAATCCTCCTGGCTTTCAGCAAACAAGGTTGTGTTATCGGTATATGAAAGGTTGTTAATGAGCCTTCCTCCAATGTGATACCACGTTCTCCTTCCTATCTTCTAGATTCTCTTATTATTTGGTCAGCACAGAGATTGAATAAGTACGGTGAAAGGATACAACCCCGATGTACACCTTTCCTGATTTTAAACCATGGAATTCCCTTGTTCTATTCTAACATCTGCCTCTTGGTCCATGGTTCTGAATGAGCACAATGAAGTGTTCTGGATTTCCCACTTTTCTCAATGTTATCTAGAGTTTATTATGATCCACACAGTCAAAAGCCTTTGCATGGTCAATAAAACACAAGTAAACCTTTTTTTCTAGTGTTCTCTGCTTTCGGCAAACATCCATCTAATATCAACACAAGTGAACCTGTTGGTATTTGAAATACCAGCGACAGAGCTCCTAGTATCGCCTCAACATGCAAGCCACACAACATGAACAATTGACAGATGAGTGGGGGAGTACGTAAATGGTAATTCTTGGTAAATGACAACGGATCCTTCCAGCTTAAGGCAAAAGCCTTAACGTCTCTTTTCCTCTCATTCCTTTTACTCAACCTGTGAGCAAATCCTGTTGATTCTACCTCCAAAATACCCCCAGAATAGAATCACTTCTCTACCCATCATTATACAGAGTTCAGGTCATCATCTAAGGGTCCGTTCAAGTGTTACCTCTTGTCAGAAGCGTCTCCTACTCAAAACTGAGGTGGAAAGCGTCTACACTTACAACAACGGCGGTTAGTGCTATGCGTTTCTTCATTGCTGTGCACAATTAGGACTGTCAGGTTGTAGCTTTCAACAGATTTTTTTAAAGGTGGTGATCATGTTTGACTTATTTAGATAGTATTGCAAGGAGCACATTCTGTGGGTTTTACCTTCAAAAACCCTCTAGGGTAATTAGGACAATGTGTATAGCTAGACAATAGTTAACAAACTAGAATAAAGAGTTCAGAAATAGACTCACATATACAAAGAGACTTCCAAAAGCTCATAGGAAAATTCCATTATCTTTCATTCTACTTTTGTAGCACAATCATGGATCAATCCCACTACCACATAACCAAGTTATTGAAACATAGAATAAACACCCTACCTGTGGGAAACAGAAGGATTTCTCTCAAGCTGTCTCCCCCAAATATATACCAGACTTAGCTGCTTGAGAATGACTGTACACTTGGAGGTCATCAGGAGTGGATTGGGGGCCATTCTCCCTGAGAGTTATCAGCTGTCTAGACCAAGCAGACACCACTGTTTATCCCACAACAAGTAGGGCCCAGAGTTATCAGCTGTCTAGACCAAGCAGACATCACTGTTTATCCCACAACAAGTAGGGCCCACTCCCTTCTGATAAGGATAGTAGTTGTCTGTTTCCTTGTAGGAGACACCAGAGAAGTCAAACCCATCCAAGGATGACCAAGATTAGACTGCCATCATGAATCTAGGGTCCGCCCATCTTGTCACATGTATACCCCTGGACCTTCCCATTCCTATAGGCACACCCCTAGCTCATCCCTTCCTGTTATGCTTATGCCTATCATAGATCCCCTTCCTACAATGTATATGCCTAATGTATTGCCCCTTCCTGTGACGTGTGATTCTGTAATCATGTCCCCTTGAAGTGATATAATGTGTGGTTAGCAAGAAAGAAAGGAGCTCTCTCCGGAGCCCAGGAGGCTCTCCCCAATTCCCGGGGCTCTCTCTGGCTCTTGGGCCAGGAGAGGCTCCCTGGTTCTCAGTCCCCGAGGCTGCTCCTGCTCTCATAACCAGGTTCCCCCCACATGGACCACCAGGTGGGGTGAAGGTGAGCAATGCTACCATGTAATGTGTCTGACTGCATCATTGTAATATCTCGTTTATCTCTCATGCTCTCCATGACTTTAATATAATATATATATCTCAACCATACAATTGTGCTTATGAACCCGTGGGTAGTACTAGCAGCGGGTGGGGGCTGGCATTCCACTCCCCTCCAAATTTAACTTAATACTACACCTACCAAGTTTTAAAACCAACCATTATGTACGTATCTAAGCCTTGGTCCTTTCTGGGCTTCTGACCCTGTGATGATTTTCTTTGTCACACGGAGAATATAATTAACACCAGGGCTATAGTCCAGCCCATTCCATCTACCTCTGTGATATGAGTAGTCTCTGTCATTCAAATGACTGTCTATGTTTTTGTCTTTGTCTGTTTAAGGTTTAATAAAAGGGCCTTTGTAGAACTTTTTGTTTGCTTGTTTGTTTGCGAAATTAGCTGAAAATACAATAGTGGTGTTTTTGTTTTTCTAAATGGAACATACTGTATATGCTTCATTTTTTTGTTGCCCCAGTAATTCTCTCACCATACTTACTCAATCTGTATGCTGAGTAAATAATCTGAGAAGCTGAACTATATGGAGAAGAATGAGGCATCAGGGTTGGAGGAAGGCTCAGTAATAGCCTGTGATAAGCTGATGACAGAATCTTGCTTGCTGAAAGCCATTACGTTGAAGTACTTTACTGATGAAGATAAAAAATTGCAGCTTTCAGTATGGATTGCAACTCAATGTAAAGAAGACAAAAATCCTCACAACATGACCAATAAACAACATCATGAGAAACTAGAAAAAATAGAAGTTGTCAAAGATTTCAATTTGCTGGAATCTATAATCTATGCTCATGGAAACAGCAGTCAAGAAATAAAATGAAATATTACACAGGGCAAATCTGTTGCACAAGACCTTTCTAAAGTGTTGTTGAGCAATGATGTCACTTTGAGGACCAAGGTGTGCCAGACTCATGACATCATATATTCAACCACTTCACATGCACGTGAAAGTTGAACAATGAATAAGAAAGACCACAGAATAATTGATGTATTTGAACTATAGTTCAGAAAAATAATATTAGAGATACCATGGACTCCCAGAAAAACACACAATCTATCTTAGATGAAGCACAACCAGAAGGTTCCTTAGAATCGAAGATGGTGAGATTGGTCTTACATACTTCGGACATATAATCAGGACTGGTGAGCCTCTGGAAAAGGACATTATACTTGGGAAAGTAGAGGGTCAGCGAAAAAGAGGAAAACCCTCAACAAGATGGATTGACACAGTGATTGCAACAGTGGACTTGAACATGCCGACGGTGGGGGTCGTGCAGGACCAAGCAGTGTTTTGTTCTGTCATGCATGGGATCATTCCCATTCTCTGAATGGGAACTAGCTTTAGCACATCTGACATGATGGATGTAGCAAGATTCTATGTGACAATGAATGCCCCACATTCTTTTTCGCTTGTGTTATTCCCAGCATAGTAAATCATATGATTTTCTGGTTCAAAATGGTCAACACCAGTCCATTCCAGCTCACAAATGCCTAAGCCATTGATCTTTCTGCATTCCATTTCATTTTTGATGACTTCCAATTTTCCTAAATTCATCCTTCACACATTTCAAGTTCTGGTCATTAGAAGAATGGGAATCCCAGAACACTTTCATGAGAAGGATGGAAATTCCAGATCTTTTCACTGTGCTCATGCAGAACTTGTACACGGATCAAGAAGCAGCTGCGAGAACAGAACGAGGGTATACTGCCTGGTTTAAATCAGGGAAGGCGTGCATCAGTGTTGTAACCTCTTACCGTACTTGTTCAATCTGCATGCTGCGCAACTCATCAGAGAAGCTGGATTAGACGAAGAAGAATGTGGCATCAGGATTGGAAGAAGGCTTAATCACAACTTTGGATACGCAGATGACACAACCTTGCTTGCTGAAAGTGAGGAGGACTTGAAGCTCTGACTGAGAAAGATGAAGAATTGTAGCCTTCAGTATGCATTACAACTCAATGTAAAGAAGACCAAATTTTTCACAGCTGGACCAGTAGACTACATCATGGTAGACGGAGAAAAGATTGGTGTTGTCAAGGATTTTGTCTTGCTTGGATCCACAAAAAATTCTCATGGAAGGAGCAGTCAAGATGTGCTGCACAAGACCTTTTTAGAGTATTGAAAGACAAGGATGTTACTTTTGAGGATTAAAATTGTCCTGACTTACACCATGGTATTTTCAATGGCCTCACATGCATGTGAAAGCTGAACACGGAATAAGGAAGATGAAAGAAGAATCAATGCCTTTGAATTGTGGTGCTGGAGAAGAATATTGAAAGTACCACGGACTGCTAAAAGTGCAAACCGATGTCTCTCAGAAGTACGGCCAGAGTGCTCCTTAGAGGCAAAGACGACGAGACTTCATCTCACAGACTGTGGACATGGCGTCAGGAGAGACCAGTCCTGGAGAAGGACATCATACTTGGTGAAGCAGAGGGGCAGTGAAGAAGGGGAACGCTCTCGATGAGAGGGACTGGCACAGTGGCTGCACTAGTGGGCTCAGACATAAGAACAACGGTGAGGATGACACAGGACTGCGCAGTGTTTCGATTTGTTGCGCACAGGAGCACTACAGGGTGGAGCTGACCTGATGGCACCTAACCACAACATTCATTTTCTCTCTAAAACCAATTGGATTGGAAGGGATATTTTCTATTACAGATATCAAATAAAAGCTTGAGATAACCCAAGTGAATAACTTGCCTGGAATCTTGTGGGTCACCATGACCATCATCATTTATTCATTTGTCAATAACCTAAGAGTTTAGAGAAAGACTAAAATTATTGTAATAGACTATATTTATTATGCGTAGACAGGCAGCATCACCCTTGTCAGGAAGGCAATATGAAGAAAGTACAGTAACTGTGGGTTATATAAGTCATTGTTTGTAAGTTATCAGAAGATAACATCAAACATCTGGGCAGGCCACACACCCTTAAATAGCCTCTAGTCAGACCCAAGTTCCTGCTGCTTGAAGCTGGCTGCATATAATTTTCAAAATAAACTCCACTGCCTAAGGCAAAGTGTTCTTGGCTAAGCTGTGTACTAAGCTAAATTAGCTTCAGCGAACCAGTTCCTTCAAGGTTCTAAAGGTCATCTAGAGAGAATGGCCTAGGTGGGCAAACCCAACTTCCATGAAAGCCAGAGATCTGTATTCTTGGAGATTCAAAATTCTTTTGTCATATTTAACAAACATTAAACAAACACCAAAGGAGGTTTCATGGTACTGTGAGTTAAGCATTGAACTGCTAACCACATGTAAAGTGGTTGAAGCCCACCTGTAGCTCCTTGGGAGAAAGATGCCATTGTTTTCTTCCATAACAATTTACCATCTCACCAACCCTACAAAAGGTCGCTTTAAGTCAGAATGGACTTGATAGCAGTGAATGGGCATCTTAGACTGGGTTTTCTAGAAAATCAAAACCGTTAAGCTTGTATTTGTACTTATATTTATATATATTTGTATTTATATGCATCAGTATATATAGAGTGTTTATATCAAGGAAGTAGCTTACACAGCTGTAAAGATAGGCAAACATATGGATTGAGATAACAGTTGTATGAGCCCCTAATAAAATGTTTAAAAAAAAAAAAAAAGATAGGCAAGCTTCAGGCCCATGGGTCAGACGTCAGGCTGAAGGCTTCTCCTGACTCATATAGCTGCCAAGGACAATGAACCTAAAATCATCAATAAGTCATATGACAGGTCTCTTGCTCCAGAGACATATGAATCCAAGGTTGGCATTAAGATGACAGATTGTTGACATATCCCAGGAAGGGCAAGGCAATATAGCAAGTCAATGGCTTAAGTCCAAAAAGCAAGAGATCAAAGAGCCAGATACAGGATCTAGACTCAGCAAAAAGCAAACAAGACTTTCCACAGTGTCTACTTATATTAGAAGCAGGCCACACCATCAAAAAGATCTGATAAAAAAATAAAGATCTGATCACAGGGGATTACTAGGTCTTAACTGCCAAACCAATGAGAATCCTGGCCCAGTCAAGTTGACACAAAACCTTAATTACTACAGTGAGTTACTAGTCACCCTCACACCTCTCTCTCAATAATGAATTTATTGAGATCCCAATGTCCTAGACACCTACCAAGTGTGTGTGAGTTTTACTTAATAAAACAGGCAATATGATGCTGAGACAAGAATGTCAGACATCAAAGGTTTTCACTCCAAAGGGAAAGACACTGAAGATAATGAAGAGGCAAGGAAGAGCCTAGGGGAGGGGGAAGGATGAGGAGAAGAAAAGGGAGGGAATGGAGTGAAGGAGAGTGGGAAAAGAAGGATTCTCACACAAGTGGGGCGGGGGGTGTTACTGGGACACTATCACTGTTCTGATGTGATAGGCTGTACAACTATGTAAAGTACATTTTTCTTTGCATGTTTTATATTCCACAAATTAAAAGAAAAGTAATAAAAATAAATAAATTTGAATTAAATATATATATATATAAAGAGAATGTGAACAGCCTTAAAAACCCTCCAGACTTCAGACTCCATTATTTCGAAGTGCACAACATCCTTCATAGGCCACACCAGAAGGACTCGATGTTGAAATCCCACTGAGTGAACTGGGCTCTACCTCAAACTCACCTGTAGTCCTTGGACTTACGGCTGAAACTCCCTTGGGGGAGAAGCAGATGACTGCTCTCTCAGGGCTATAGAACTGGTGGTCATTGGGTTTGCGGTTGTATCTCTTGCCCAGAGGGTGCCCCATAAATGGTGTCCTGGAACTACAATATACTTAATATTTTAATGCCCTCCTTGCTTATTATGGTATTATGGTAATCTGGTAGGCATAGCTCTGCCTTTGGGAAATGAATATTATTGAAAGGTTTGCCCTATCACCAATCCCAACTGTTTGTGTATACAGTATTCAGTCACTTAGAAGTGTAATTTGTGCAAATCAATAATTCGTGTATTGCCATGCATAGCCAGCTTATACTCATATAATTTCCTTTTATCAATGGTGTTTTAAATTCTATACCATTGGCTAAATTAAAGATACTATCAATAGAATTACTTTTTGCCCAGGGGGATGATAGATAATGTTCTCTAACATAAAATGATAATATCTCTAAAGAGAACTGAAGACCATAGATACAGTAATGGATTGTGGGCTTGCATTTAATTCTAGCCCCAATCTAAGAACAGTTAGTTCTTATGACATGGTCCTGCTTAATGCTTACACTCATGAAGCGATCACTGAAGATATGGGTGCTACAGCAAAGTGTGGTGAAGAAACTAGATGGTGCACAGCTATCAGAATAAAGAGCATCTGAGAGCTTAAAGGCTTGCCTTCCAACAAGCAGCCATGCCACATTGAAGAAGTACACCAGCTTGTAGGAGCCAGCCAAGGATTGGAAAGAATAAAATCTAAAGCCCAAGAGAGAATGCTATCAGAGTTTAAATTGTGAACACACAGTTTGCAAAAGGCTATGGGTGACAGTGGAAGCCTAAAATCCATTTGCACGATCCACATACGGATTCAGCCTCTGGTGAATCCCCTCTGACCGTAGTCGAGGGATAGAAATAGCCTTGCTTTCAGAAAGAGAACATTGTAAAGTTGATGACTGCAGATGTAGTTCGGTTAAAATGTAATATCTTATCATCTGATTGCCCTTGGACCCATTTTAAATTTGTTTTCATTTTAAAACAAAAGAGTGAAGGGGAAATACCTGTGGATTGAGCCTCCATGAATTTCCCCCTGACCACGGACCAGGGACGTGAACAGCCTTCTAACACGCGCAGTGCAATGGGCAGTGAATCACGGCAAACGCAGTTAGGTTAAAATTCAACACCTGATCATCTGATTTCCCTTTTGACCCATTTAAAATTTGTTCTAGCTTTTAATATTTTCTGCTTTCTTTCTAATTGATGGTTTTCTTTGTTTTACTTTGTTATTGTTGTTGTTTTTTATTTGTTTGTTTGGGCATGTTTTTCTGTATTTGAAATCCAGGAAAGGTAAATCTCTAGAGACAG
Source organism: Echinops telfairi (assembly GCF_000313985.2). Lineage (NCBI taxonomy): Eukaryota > Metazoa > Chordata > Mammalia > Afrosoricida > Tenrecidae > Echinops > Echinops telfairi. Next base: position 107,241,990 of record NW_022111373.1, read on the forward strand.
AATTGGATTAATGGTTTCTCGGGGGTCTGGCAGGGGAGGTTGGGGAGAAATGGGGAGCTAATAACTGAGTACAAGAGAGGAGAAACTGTTCTAAAATTGATTGTGGTGATGTTTGTACAACTCCTCTTAATATGAATGAACTATTGAATTGTATATGTGAATTATATGCCAGTAAAACTGTTAACAAAACCTTCCTGATTCCTGATCCATCAGACATAAACATTGGTCTGAGTGATTATAAAAGGAAGAAAAGTAAAATTGAAACTGACATTCTTTGTGACACATGAGTTACTTTCAAACAAACAAAAACAACAACAAAATGGCAGATACCAACATTGAGTGTTGAGGTATATCTGTGTTCCTTCGAAAGGAACAAGAAATTCTACAGTCAGACCAGTGTTAATTATAAATGTGAATTGCACTTCAGAGTCCAAGAGGATGCTGGTGGTTTATGAAACACTTTCCGAGGGTGGGGGGAAAAGGTGTAGAACCTTGAATTCAGAAATAAAAGTACATCAACCTTTCTGCTGTCTCTTTCTAACCTATAGATTTGTCTTAAACCTCAAAGAGAATCTTTCACGCCATTGCAGCTTTGGGGTGCTAGAACCAAAGACGAACAGTCTGATTATGGTTTAAGGGCTCATACATTTTATATCAGAAACTACCTTTGATGCCTTTGATTTCTGAGCCCACTGATCCACCAAGGCTTTGTAATTTAAGGTAATGGGGAGCTGATATCAGGGGCTCAAGTGGGAAGAGAATGCTTTGAAAATGATGCTGGCGGCATAGGTGCAAATGTGCCTGACACACTGGAGGAATGTGTGGACTGTGATGAGAGATGGAAGAGCTCCCAATAAAAGTATTTTAAAAAAGAAAGAAATTTAGGGCAGAAAGTCCTCCTTACCAACCTGGTCTGAAAGAGAAGCAGCTACTTTCCAAGCCTCGGAGCGCCCTTCCAGGCCACAGAGACCTCCCACCAGTCATATTCTCCGCTTTTCTGGTCACCTCTGCACGGCAACTGGCTTTTCAAAAGTAGAAAACAGTTCTTTGCCATGGTAATCAGTCAACAAAACAAAATAGACATAGATCAAAAGCGTTGCTGATGCTTAACCCCCTCCAGACAAGGAACCCTGGAGGCTTGAACCCACCGACTGGGAGACATATGTGGTGTTCTGCTGCCTTTCTTAAAGATCACCACCGAGGAAACCCTATGCGGCACAAAGAAGGTGATTAACTTTTTCTACGCCATTGCCAGCCTCGCACATGGCCGGTGCTCAGCAGATGTTTGTGGACTGAATGGGTAAACTGCCAGGGCTTTTCTTCCTGCTTTTGTCACTGTCTACTGCTCTCAAGAGCCCTGGTGGTGCAATGGTTAAGCACTCAGCTGTCTCTCAAAATGAAGTCGTTTGAACCTACCCAAAGGCTCCGCAGGGGAAAGAACTGGCAAAACAGCAGGCCATCTGCTTCTGGAACCAGCAGGATTGTGTCTCTCATCCCTCGGTGTTCAGAGCACACGAAGGGGGCTGACCAGGCAGTGAAGGAAGTGGAGCACAGTGTGAGGAGAGTGGCACTATTCCCCCCAGCCTCTCCCCCCACAAAAGGTGGCCTTCAGCACCCCAACAGAGGCATGAACAAGCAGAAAAGGAGGCAGAGGTCATGTCCATATGGGGTGCACAAGGACAAGGCCACTAGACGGAACCGCTCATGGTTCCATGATCTGAGCCAGCCATAGGGGGCTTTCCCCAGTCCTTTCTCACTGAACACCTCCTGGATGCCAAGCTCCAGGGGAGGCAGAGATGCAGAAGACATCATCTCAGCGATGCAGGAGTAGCCTGAATGGCAAAGACGCTCTCTTCTCCCCTTTCCCTCGGAGGATCCTCTCTTCCCTGAGGGAAGCACAGCTGATTTACTCTTACTCTCTGGCTGTTTTCAGTAGGAATCGCCACACCTACTGGGACTCTCTGAGAGTTCCTCTGTTAACTTCTGTAGGGAAACCATTCTTCATTTATTTTTTCCCCATTTATTTCTATATTAAATGAGCACCTGCTATGAGGCAAACCCTGTTCTTGGTGCAACAGGCAATTTCTGCATTCGTGGGCCTTAGAATAGCCTCTGGGTCCCTGGGTTGCTTGAAAGGTTAAGGTTTGATTACTAACCAAGAGGTTTGGTAGTTCAAACCCACTCAGAGACACCTTGGAAGAAAAGCCTAAGCATCTGCCTCTGAAAGGCCGTGCGGAGCCTTGAAAACCCGCTGGGGGGCAGTGCCACTCTACACGCACAGCTACCGCGAGGCAGAATGTATTCAGTGGAGACTGGTTTTCTTTAGTTTGGGCTTTCTACTAGTTTCCAAATGTAAGCCTGTATCCACATTCTCTCCTCCCAGGCTATGACTCCAGCTTCCTGTGGCCTTTTGCTAACGGAACATCTAACCATCACTTCAGGACAGTCTCTGACCCACCTCAGCTCCATCCTGGGCTCGACTCCTCTACCAGCTTTGGAGTCCTTTCCCCTCGTTGTTCCACTGTCCTGGTCCAAACCGATGAGCAAAATAGGAATAATAATAAGAAATAAGATAAAATGTGTGTCACCCCCCCCCCCCATCAGCACCATCTGCCTGGTCTGGGTTTCTCTGCTCTCCTTTTGGATAATCCCCAACTTTGTTGCTCTTGCTGCTCCAAACGACCCTGTCTGCAGAAACGCTATTCCAAGCGGGGACAACCAAGAGGAGTGGAGTTCCTTGGCCCCGTGGTCATGGTTTGAAAGGTGCTGTCCAACAAGCGATGCTGAAGTCCTCACCCCTGGTCCCTGTGAGTCTGAGCCTGTTTGGAGATAAACCAGCTGCCAGGGATCCAACTCCAACTCACGTGTGTTGGAGAAGAACTGTGCCCCATAGCGTGTTCACAGGCTGGTTTTCCATAAACAGATTGCCACACCTTTCTTTCGAAGTGCCTCTGGGTGGCACTACAACTTCCCATTTCCCCATTAGCGGTCCAGTGAGTCCTGGAAAATGTGATCAGTTAAATTAAGGTGAAGTCATACTGCAGGAGGATGAGTCCTCATCCCATCTGAGCGGAGTCCTTATAAAGGAGAAGAGACCGACAGAGATCTAAAGATGCATCTGCACACAAGGGATGCCTGGGGCCATAAGAAGCTTAGAAAGACAAGAGAGACTCTTCCCCTAGAACCACGAGAAAACATCACTCTGCCAACACCTGGAATTCGGGCCTCTGGTCATCAGAACTAGAAAGTAGAACATTTCTGTTCTTATACACCATCCGATTTGTGGCATTTTGTTACAGTGGCCCTAGAAAAACAATATTCCCCAAAGAGTTCCCATTCATGGGGTGAGCATTCTACTCCAAGCACAGTAGACTAAGAACACTGGGTCCTGATTGCCGCACTAAAGTTTGCTTGCTTGTGGGCTGGAGGATCCATGTGGGCAAGCGATGAGCTGAGAAGATTACAGATGACCATCCCAGCTGCGGGAATACACCATGCCAGAGGAGGCCACTGTCCCCATTCCTGGCTCCAGGACAGAACAGAACTATACTGCCCAGAGGAGAAGCAGGTCATAAGAATACATAGTGTCACAGCTTTCTTCAAGGGGACTGACTTCATTTGGAACAGTGTTGGGAAGCTCGTGCTTAAGTGCATCATTGAAAACAATGGCTGTTTTGAGCACATAAGGGGAGGTTGTTAGCACTGTGGTTTTAGTAACAAGTAAAATAGAAGGGCAGACCAGTTAGACGTTCACAAGAGAGAATAACCAAGGAAGGAGATAGCCAAGAGCTCTCCTGCAGTTGGACAAGTCTCAAAGACAGGCCACATCCTAGCTCTGCACAAGGGCCTGCGACAGGCAACATCCTACCTTTTGATCTCGGTGTTAGCCCAGGTAGACTAGAGAAACAAATTCGTAGATACTCATAAGAAAGCTTTATATAAAAGAGCAATTGGAAATTGAGAAAACATCTCAGCCCTGTCCAGATCAAGTCTTTAAGACCGATATTAGCCCACATGTCCGAAAACAATCTATACATTCCTCTTCAGACTCATGAAACACATGCAATGATGCCAAAAGCAGGAAGATCACAGGTCAGTGAGTGGAAAGTCTTGTAGATCCAGTGGCAGTGGAAGCATCTCAGCGCTGGCAGGGGTCTCCACATGGTTCCTTCAGCTCCCAGGCTCTAGCGTAGCTCCATGTGTCTTGTCTGCAGGAATGTCTCACAGGGAATGAGCCTGTGTCCCGCCTCCAGTGAGCTATTTACCTCCCTAGCGCCTCCAAATGAGGTCATCAAGCTGCGACCTGATTGACAGACTAAATGCCACCCCTTCACTCTTGAGTGTAAAATTGACAACAGATTCTGTAACTCCCACAATCTCTATGGTTTCTGCTTCTGGCATCTCAGCTGGGGTAGCTTCCTTCCTCTCTTAAATAAGCAACAGTTCCAAATTTCTCTGAGGCCCAGCCAGGAACAAACACAGGGAAAATCCCGCTGGTTTCCCCTGAAAGACATCCCTTCAATCTACCTTATAGATCGCTATCCCTGAGTTCTTCAAAGAAAATCAATTTGGTAGATAAATACACAGGCATCTCTCCATTTATCAAGCGCTACGAGAAAAGAAATGGTACAGAGGGTATTTGTGTACATCTGTTTATCAGGAAAGGCCCTTCCCTGGAAAAGGTCGTCATGCTCGGTAGAGGGTCAGTTGAAAAGAGGAAGACCTTCATGGAGATGGATTGCCCCCTGGCTGCAGCCATGGGCTCAAACCTAACAACCACGGTGGTGCAGGGCCCAGTGGCGTTCCCTTTGTTAGTACCCAGCGTTGCTCTAAGTTGAAACCAACTAGATGGCACCAGACGGTAACAATAACAATAGGTACCAGCAACACAAACTTCAGTCATGGACTTGTTTTTCTTCTCCTAGATCAAACAAGTAGTCATCTGGATGGAAAACAGAAAGGGCAAGAAGTGCATAGATCATAAGCCGTCATTCTGGCTTTGTATGTTGAAGTAACACCCGCTTGACTTCTGAAGGGAGTCTGTAAACACTGTGAATTCATGAGGGGCGTGAATTGAGCAGTCAAGTTCATGCAGGCCTCCCTGGCTTGGAACTGCGGAATGAACTGCTCTGGGAGGAGACCCCAGGCCTCCCTGGCTCTCACGAAGGCTTGATGACTCCAAGGACCAGGGGGCACAGGCAGCTGCTCGGGACCTTCCTGGCTGAGGGCGAGTAGAGGCACTTTCTTCCCCGGTGCCCAGGAGCCCATGGGGGCGGGCCTCAGTGAAGAGGCTGCAATGACACACTGTTGGAGAGCGTTTTCAGTGAAGCTCACCAGGGAGCCAGAGGGCTTTGGGAGCCAGTTCTGAGAATTACACACTTTTCCTTGGTGCTTGCTAATTGACCCAGTATTTCTGGCTGATAAAAACTTCCCCAAGGAGGGAAGTGAATGTAGATAATGAGCCCCACTCATCTCCCAGGGCAGCCCTGAGACAGCCAGCGCTCAAGACACTAGGTATGATTTCAATTCAGAAAGCGGCCAAAAGACCACCGAGTGGACATGAGAGCATTCAACAGTGTGCATTGGGAGGTTTCAGCGGTGACCTCAGTCCAGAACTGACCCCTCCCTCCATACCGCTTATAATTCAGCTTTATTTTTAAAGTTTTTAAAAAATTACCTCTAATTATAAAGGCAAGGCGTGTGCTGGAGAATGAGGTCCATAAAATGGACACGTTTCTGAAGATGTATGCTAGGAGACATTATTTGTTTATATCTTTATGGGTCTCTGGGTGGTGTAAATGGTTGGTGAATGTCTACTAACCGGAAAGAGCTCTGGTGGTGTAGTGGTCACGAGTTGGGCTGTGATCTTAAAGATCAGTAGTTCAAAACCTCCAGCTTCCGAGAAAGAGGGAGCTTTCTACACCCACAAAGAGCAACAGTCTCAGAAACCTAGAGAGGCATTTCAACCCTGTCCTATAGCGTCGCTTTGAGTCCGCATTGACTTGATGGCAGTGAGTTTGGTTTTTGGTTTACTAGCCTGAAACGTTGGCCATTCAAACTAGCCCAATGGCGCTGTGTAAGAAATAGCTGGCGGCCCAACCATGAAGATTACCAATATGATATCCCTATGGGGCAGTTTTACTCTGTAACACCCGGGGCTCTCTTGAGTCAGAATCCATTTAAAGGCTACTGGTTTGGATTTTATATTCAAATATGTGGAGAGATGGATTTGCACAGACCAGGAGAAACTCTGGATGCTGACAGGAAGGAGGAAATGAGATGAAGGTGAAGGTGGGGAATTGAAGAAGTCTTCTCAGCTTACCCTTATACTGCTGTCTTGATGGTTTGCGATTACCACAGAAAGTTTCTTTCTTTTAAGATCTGTAAGTAATGGTTATGTGCTGGGCTGCGATCTGCAAGGTCAGCAGTTCAAACCCACCAGTTACCACGTAGGAGAAAGACAGGGCTTTCTACTCCATCATGAATTATAGTCTCAGAAACCCATGAGTTTGATTTGTTCGTTTGTTTGTTTGTTTGTTTGTTTTGGGGGTGGACCACCATCTGGGAATGTGGCCTGTCTATAAATGTGATAAATCTCTGAGGCTCTAAACAAAGAGGTAGGTTGGTCTAGTAAAGCTCTCCAAAGCCTCAATTTCCCAGATTTCTGCATCCAGAAATAAGATAACATAGAAAGACACACCATATAAGTCAAGTGGTTGAAATAGTTGCTTAGTTTACAGTTTACTACAGTCTACATCCCCAGGTGGGGGTGGATACTTAAACACTGCGGGTGAAAAGGAAGAAGAGTCGAACGAACGCTATCCTGGGACTGGAACAAGGAACAGGAGTCAAAGATCTAACAAAGACTATACCTGGCGTGCACTCTGAATTTGCTTTTCTTCAAGTCAGGGCTTTGGGAACTCTGAAGAAAACAGAGGGTCCAGAATGGTGGAGAATATTCTTTTCCCAACCGAGTCTCCAGTGCTTCAGCACATCCAGGAGCAAACCCAGACATGGAGTTAGCTGCTGCCTGAAGCCTCGTTCCCACATGGGCAGAGTTGGGTCAATTATACATGAAGTTGTGGGCTAGCTCCATCAGGTCACAGCTTTCCCTTCTGGCACTGAGCCAGATGCAATATCCCAGCGAGAGTACGGGAACCAGGTCTCCCCTGCAGGGGTAATCACGAAAAAGAGAAAGATCAAGAGCTGGGAGACAGAAAAGGGGCCCTGCTGACCCCTCCCATCCTGAGCCAAGGTGGTGTCTGGAGCCTCACGGTAGCGGTAGCGCTGTTCTGAAACTGTGGCTGTCAGAGGCCAGACCTGGCCCTGAGGCTTTTCAAAGTTTACCCTAACAGTTTTATTGACAGAGTCCACATAGCATACAATTGTATGGTTTCAGCATACTTTTTTTTGGGGGGGTGGGGGGTGGAGGAGACTTTATTCCCAATCAGAGACTTCAGAAAATATTTTCCCAGTTTTTCCAACCGGTGGGTGAAACATGACATTACAGCCGCATTGCTTTCTCCATAAAGGTGATCGTTTTGCGTCGGTGCGTGTTCTTGGTTTTGCTTCTCTAGGATCAGGGGAGGGGGCGGTCTGGGCATTGCTACCAGTGAAGAAACTACACTCCGAGGAGTCATCATCAAGAGTCTGACAGAGCATGGGTGGCAGCCAAGGTGAGAACTGGCCTTTCTCACTGTCACAAAGTGTTGGGGGAGGGCATGCCTGCTGGAAAATTCACTCAAAATCTTCCATGTTTCCTCTATGATGGATGGCTCAAAGTCGGAGATGATGAAGTAGTTGTTGGTGACCCATTCACACGGAGAACCCCAATCTCCAGACTGTTGCTTCAGCAGCTGGCACAGCAAATGGAGAGAAAAAGAACAGCTCCCCGTCTCCCATGGACCCATCTTCTGGCTCCCCAGAACCAGAACCTTTCCGAAGTAAGGGCTGGGCCTCTCTAAGTCCTGAGCACAAGGTGCCTTTGTGCTCTGCAGAGGATCACAGTCTTCAACATACTTTTAAAAAAAAGAATAGGGCAATCATCACCATGACCCGGGTTAGAACTTTTAGTTTCTTGTACTCATTATTCATCGCTGCCCATTTCCCCCCCGCTCTTCCTTGCCATAACCCTAAGACACCACTAAGCCAGTTACTATCTTTTTTTAAACTCATTTTATTGGGGCTCATACAACTCCTCACAATCCACAAATACATCAATTGTGTAAAGCACACTTATACATAAGTTGCCCTCATCATTCTCAAAACTCTCGCTTTCCGCTTGGGCTCCTGGAATCAGCTCCTCATTTTTCTTTTCGCCCCCACCCTCTCTCCACTTCCCCCCAGTTACTGTCTTTATAGATTACCTATCCTAGATATCATATAAAGAAGAAAAAACATACCCAAACAAAACAAAAACAATAACAACAAAATAAAGAAAATAAATGTCTATTGGAAACCAAGAAAAAATAATAAAAAAGAATAAATTAGGAGACCTGAAGCTTTCCTGGTGAGTTCTGGTTCTCACAGGTTTCACAAAAGGATTATGTACCCCAAAGATTTGAAAGTGGAATGTAAACAGATAATGGCACATCAGAGCATGTACCTGCGCTATTTTCAATAGCCACAGAATGCAAACAGCCTACGTGCCTATCAGTCAATGGATGGATACACAAAAGGTGGTACACAATGTAGCATTACTCAGTCACCCAGTGTCCTGGTACATTCTACAGCATGAAAGAACCTTGAACACATTGTGCTGAGTGAAATATGTCAATAACAAAAGGACAGATACCGTGTGCTACCACAATAAGCAAATAGAGAGAGACCAAAGTCTATGAGTGGTACCACAGGTGACTGGGACAGGGAAAGGAGGAGACAGTGCTTAGAACACTAAGCTTCTGTTCAGGGTGATGGTGTAATTTGGGAACGGGTAAGAATAATGCTTGAACAATGCGTTGAACACAGTGTCACATTTGAAGATTGCAAAATGATGTTTATGTATTTTTTTTTGGGGGGGGGAGACTACAGCACACACACAAAGTCTGAAAAGGGATTTATTTTGGGCTCTCAGATGAAGGCATTTTAAAATACCCATGGGGACAAGAAAAAAAATAAAATTGCAAAGATTAAAGACAAGAACAGACGGTGGAGGTGTGCCTGCCTAGGGAAGGGGCTCTGCCAGGTGTCAGGAATCCCAAAGCAATGTATAACCATCACTCTAGGTGCCATTCCAGGCTTAGCCTGCTCCCTCGCCCAATCTTGTTGATCTTCCCACTTCAATGCCACCTGCATTCTTTTTTTTTTCATAACAATATCCTTTTCATAAATGATCACAAAATCAGCAAAAAATATTACAAAGGAACAAAACAAGGGCAACGTTAGTTTGCCATTCCATAAGACAATTATAATTTCATATGTTTTATATAATTTTATATACATTCAGCTAAACAACCACACAGAAGTATTTAAATAAATCCTTTATTTTACATATATATATTTTATATATATAAAAAACCCAAAATAACAGTTTCATAATGCCTTAGAGAACACAATTTGATGCTTTGGATTTTAATGTGTTGTTAACAAATTTTCAAACTCAGGCAAGTTTAGAAATGTGTTCATATTGGATCCCTTCAACTCTGTATCCTTTGAAAGGGCCAGTTGCAATAATTACAGTAGCAGCCAAAGTCTTGCACTGATGCACCCGAGGGTGCCTTCATTCCCTCTGTAGCCATCATTTAAAACTAGAATCTGTCTTCCTGGTGCTGGTATTACTGTTTCAAAAAGACAAGACAAGTTTCAGCTTGTCTCCAGAACCAACCGTCTTTATAACAGCGATGTAGTTCTCCATTACTTCCTTCACAATACCGTTTTTCTTATTATATCTTTCTCCAAGTTTTTTAGTTACATTTTCCACAACGATTTCAGGCGGCAGCCAGTAGTCTGTGCGATCAGCTCTTTTCTTTTCCTCTTCAATCTCCAGGATTCATCAAGTGCACATTTCTTTTTCTTCTTTTCTTTTGATTGAGCTGAGTTCTGGGAAGAGCCTTTCCTTCCACCAAGGCTGTACTCCCTACTGCCTTCACCGTACCGGGCCCAGGCAACTTGGTTTGGATGTTGTTGCTCCCGAACAACATGCTCCTTCGTGCAAATGAAGTGTAACAACACTCTTCATCATTTTCCCAGCTTAGTTCTGTAAAAACAGGGGTCTCCTTCTCTTTCCCTTCCAGCCCTCTTCTCGCTGGTGCTTCAATCTGACGGTTTCTTCAACGTCGAGGTCTTGCTTCTTTTTGTCTAGTTTCAATTGTCGGCGGACTGTTTCTGGGTCCCTATCGATGTACGGAATATACCAACCGTTTGGTGTTTCATCTGCTTCGCACAAGCCTTCTCTGGCCAGCCACTTGGTGAGCACGCAGTCAGCTTCCCACTGAGCAGCATTCATGGGGATGTGCTCCCGATGGCAGAGACATTCATTAGAATATACGAGGTTGTTGGGGGCTCTCTTCGTGACAAAGCGCCTCCTGAGAGGTTCTAGACAGTAATATTATAATTCCTCTGTAAAATAATCCATAATTGCTGAGGGTTTTCTGAAGCCAGCAACAGTTGTTGCTGATGCGATTCGGACACACAGTGACACTGAAGCCATCCTCATCCCGGCACCGCTTCCGGCACACCTGGTAATGCCAGCGACGGTTCTGAAGTCCCTTGGACTTGATCCTGTTGCCGATAGCCCTGGGGGTAAGAAAATCTCATTTCCCCAGCGCAGCGATGCTGTGGCGAACTTTGAAGGGCTGCACCCAGGCCACCGGAAGCGGAAGGAGCAGGCTGAGTGGGCGGAACAAACACCGATTTGCTGAGCGATGGAACGAGGTGGACACAGGCCTCCCAGAATGCACGAGATTTCACTCTGCCATCGAGTTCTTTACCAACCCATCCCAGCCTCTGTTCACCATGGGCAGAGATGGATTCCACTGTCGGTAAAGATGTCCATGCCCAAGGCACCAGCAGGCCAGAGACAACAACAACAAAAAAATGGAGAAAATAACTACCTTAAAATATTCTTCATACGTAATCAAGCGGCCATCAAGCTCAGAAGCAGCAAAGCCCACATGGAAGAAGCACGCCAGCCTATGCAACCACGAGGTGTCGAAGGGATCAGGTGTAAGGGATCATCAGAACAAAAAATCTTACCATAGTGAATGATGCGGGGAGTGCGGAGTGGAGACCCAAAGCCCATTAGTAGGCCACTGGAGATCCCCTTGCAGAGGGGTCTCGGGGAGGAGATGAGCCAGTCAGGGTGCGATGTAACAATGATGAGAAATACAACCTTCCTCTAGTTCCTAAAGGTTTCCTCCCCGCTCCCACTACCATGACTCGAATTCTATCATGCAAGACTGGCTAGACCAGAGGATATACACTGGTACAGATAGGAACTGAAAATACAGGGAATCCACGACGGATGAGCCCTACAGGACCAGTGGTGTGAGTGGCAAAACAGGGAGGGTAAAGGGAGAATGGGTAGGAAAGAGGGAACCGATTACATGGAACTGTGTGTGACCTCCTCCCTGAGGGACAGACAACCGAAAAGTGGATGAAGGGAGACGTCGGACAGGGCAAGATATGACAAAATACCCATTTATAAACTATCAAGGGCTCATGCGGGAGGGGGGAGCGGGGAGGGAGGGGGAAAAAAGAGGACCTAATGTCGGGGGTTTAAATGGAGAGAAAATGTTTTGAGAAACGATGTACAAATGCGCTTTACACAATTGATGTGTGTATGGATTGGGATAACAGTTGTATGAGCCCCTAATAAAATGTTAAAAAAGAAAAAAAAAATTCTTCATACAGGGATCTACATGTGACCTCCTCCCTGGGGGAGGACAACAGATTGGGTGAAGGGAGACATCGGACAGGGCAAGAGATGACAAAATAATAATTTATAAATTATCAAGGGTTCATGAGGGAGGGGGGGCAGGGAGGGAGGGAAAAAATGAGGAGCTGATGCCAGGGGCTTAAGTGGAGAGCAAATGTTTTGAGAATGATGAGGGCAATGAATGTACAAATGTGCTTTACACAATTGATGTATGTATGGATTGGGATAAGAGTTGTATGAGCCCCAATAAAATGATTAAAAAAGAAATGATACAAAATTTTAAAAATCTTCATATTGGATCTTTTTAGTGCATCTAAATAATCATTATGAGAAGAATGTATTTATATTAGACTCATTTTATGGGCAGAAGCCCTGGTGGCGCAGTGGTTACAAGTTGGGCTGCTAACTGCAAGGTCAGCAGTTTGAAACCACCAGAAGCTCCTCAGGAGAAAGACGGGGTTTTCTACTGCCGTAAAGAGTGACAGTCTTGGAAATTCCCAAGGGCAGTTCTACCCAGTCCTAAAGGGTCACTATGAGTAGGCTTCAACTCAATGGCAGCGAGTCTTAAGTTGGATTCGCTAGATAAGCAAAAACTGTATTATAGATACTATATGTACATGCCTATTGATGTTTATCAATTCCACTCAATGCCACCAAGCCCATCAGACTCAAAGAAAGCCTGTAGGACAAAGTAGAACAGGTTCTTTGGGTTTCTGAGACTATAAAATTTTACTGGGGCAGAAAGCCTCCTCTGTCTCCTTGGAGAAGCTGGTGGTTTTGAACTACTAGCCTTGTGGTTAGCAGCCCAATGAGTAATCCATTATGTCACCAGTATTACTCAAGTATATATACCTCACCGCCATCTAGTCAATTCCAACTTATAGCAACTCTATAGGACAGGGTAGACCTGCCCCTGTAGGTTTTAGAGATCATAACTCTTTATGAGAGTAGAAAGCCTCATCTTTCTCTCAATTGCTGACCTTGTGGTTAGCAGCCCAACACGAAATGATTAATGTTTACATACAGAGAGGCTTATACCAAGGAAATGGCTCACACAGTTGAAGAGGTGGGCAAGTTCCAAGTTCTTGGATCAGACATTAGGTTGGAGGCTTCTCCTGATGCAGATGCAGAGGCTGATAAACTCAAGATCAGCAGGTCAGATATCAACAGGCTTCTGACTGCAGAGGACAATGGATCCAAAGCTGGTGTGTAAACTGGCAAGTTGCTGGTGACTCCCAGTGGTAGCAGGCAATATAGCAGGCTGCTGGCTCAAGTCCAAAGGGTCAGATGTCAAATGACAAGCCACATGCAGGGTCCAGACCCAGCAAAAAGCAAGCAAGCTTTTCCACAATATCTACTCTTGTTGGAAACAGGCCACACCTCCAAGAAGATCACATCATAGAGGATTACTGTATCTTAACTGCCAAACCACTGAGAATCCTGGTGCAACCAAGTGGACACAAAACTCAACGCTCACAAATACCTTTGCTTGAATTCTAATTGCATATGGGGAATGATGAGCAGTGATGTTCTTTAAGGGCCCGTAGCTGTTGTTAGGTGCTGCCAGGTCAGTTCCAACAAAACTGAACCATGCCTGGTCCTGCATCATCTTCATAACCCTCACAATGAAAACCAAACCAAACCAAAACGATATTCTCTGTGGGAAACTATTGTTGCAACCACTGTGTCAATCTAGTTCATTAAGGGTCTTTTTTTATGGGATACATTAATGAATAAATAATTTGTAAAAGTTTTTTTCTTAGCACAAGCTTTATTTAAATTCTTTTCTCTTTTTCTCATCACAAGCACCTCGTGGTTGAAATCCTCCCTATGACTACAAACCCAGCTAAATGCTCTTCTGACACCACAAGCAGAATTCAATTCCCCCTGAAGAATTTTCCTACGCCACTTAATTTTTCTCCAATACCTTCAAATCATGTTTGGTGAGTTTTTAAGAAGTAGGTCCTTGATCTGAATAAATTCAGGACTCTGGGCTGCTAGTTCCCAGGAGGCTGAACTGACTTGAATTATACAGATATTTTAAAGGTAGTTTGGAGTTAAGATGACATAGACATAAACATTTCTCTCTTAAAAGCCCTTTTGGGAAATACACACACACACACACACACAGACTGCAAACAATGGCTCTCTAAGTTCTCAGATGAAGAAGAGAAGGCAAAAAAAATTTAAGGAACAAACAAACCTCTCCGATTTATTCTCAGTTGAAACAAGAGCAGACTTCTTAAGAGCATCCCTAAGCAGGCTGGGAAATTTTTGAAAGGTTATAGCTTGAGGAGACATCCATTGCTTTTGCATAGCATGCTGAAGTTCCCAATGAAGTACACCTCAAATGTGGTGGTGGCAGGGAGGGCCTGGGGGCGGCATTCCTGAGAAGGCCATCAGAATTGGAAACATCGGGATGTTTACTGGCGGCGTTTGCTCCAATCCATAGACAATAAAAACAACCCGATTATGAATTCCCTCAGAAGATGATCACAGTAAGAGTAAAACCACCACCACCACCAAGCCTCTGTTTTCCTTCTCTTTTATTTTTAGGGTGTTATATATTTGCAACCTCCAGTAGAAGCTGGTTTACTTTACAGCATGAAAAATAGAGCCCTCATCTATTTCCAAGCCTGTCCCAATCCTGCCAAACAGTTCTGCAAACACACACACTAGTGTGCTTGCCTTTACTCCTCCTTAACTTCTTCATGTTGTGAACTCCCCAGGGGAGCCACGCCAACCCTGATTAGCAGGAGATTAAATGCCACCTCTTGGACACTGGAGGCATGCGAGGGCCAGAGCTCAACGGCTTACTGTAGAACATGCAGAGCTTGAAAGAAAGTTCTGAGAACGAATCAGTGATGCCACGTGTCCCCGACATCTGACCCACCCATCACAAAACACCCTTTCATGCCTAGGTCGACTGACATCGCCACTTTGCCTCAAGTGAACACTTGTCCATTTCCTTAGTTGTCTTTCAAGACCCCCCTGGAATGTCATCTTGGTGTTCCCTCCCTCCACTCCCCTGGAGAGTTTGTTGCTTGATCCTTAGCACCCCCACTCAACTCTGCTTGTACTTGTTGATAGCACTTATTAGTTCATCCTGTAGTTATGTTGGAACTTTCTAGATGGGCCATTTGGGGCTTATTTTATTTGCATTTTCTCACGATAACCCCAGCATCTAGTGAAATCTAGGATATGGCAGACACCAAATAGCTAAGTGTAAAAGAATAAATGCAAACATGATACAAGAAAGGTGCTGAAATGTAAGCTACAACCCTATAGAACTTTTTTTTCAAAACAATTTTATTGGGAGTTAATATAGTATTGTAAAGTGCTACCACAATCCATTTCAAAACATTCTCTTCCTTCTTGAACTCCTTGACATCAGCTTTTACCTTTTATGCACCACCACCACCACTGTACCCCCTAGAAGCCCTTATCCTACTTGCTCTCTCCATAGGTTCATCAGTCCTGGGTTTCATATACTAAAAACAGACAGACATTTGACAAAACTTCAAGAGGGTCACCCCAATGATTAGACACATCTGAGATAAATCCCAATATAAACAAACAAAGATATACAGAAAAGGTTAAAAAGCAGATCAGGCCTAACGGGCATCAGAGCAGGGATCAATTTACAAGGTTTTAACGGTTCAAGTCGGGTTTGGCCTTCTCTAGTCATCTCTCCAATGCACTGTTTAGTAACCAGTTTCTGCCCATCCCTCTAAGGACAGAAGTGAAATTACCAGAGGCTTAGTTCCTATGAAGTTCCCACAAATGTATCTTGGGCTCTTTGCAAACCAGATTCTCACAGTTTAGGCTCTGATATTATTCCCTCCTTTGGCTTCAGATTACCATATATACTCGTGTATAAGCTGAGCTTTTCAGCACATTTTTAATGCAGTTTTTGAGGTAAAATTAGGTGCCTTGGCTGATATTCGGGTCGGCTTATACTGGAGTATATACAGTATATGATTTACAATCCTTCATTCACTGCTGTTGGCATGCTTCTTCCATGTGGACTTAGTTGACATTTCATTCAGATAGCTGCTTGTTTGAATATAAGGCTGTAAGTCCCCAGACACTATTTTATCTGATAGCCAGGCACCATCTAATTTTTTCACCACATTTTGCTATAGCACTGTATCTTCTGGGAAGGACATAGGGAAATAGCTATTTTAGCATTTAAGCCAATTTAACAGTGAAAGTTTACTAAAAACTAGAACATTTCCTAGATGCCAGTCACTGAGCTACATGTTCTCACATTACCAATTCAATCATTATAACCATCCCTGTAAGACAAATACTATAGTCTCTACTAACAGGATGAGATAACTAACAGTTAGTGAAATGGAGGAATTTGCCCCAACTCAGAGATCTAGCTAGTGAACGGCTGGGCTGGCACAGAATCTGGGTGTCTCTGATTGCATCTGATGTTTCCAGTTGGTATGCCCCCCTCCACACACACACCCAAATTCACTGCCATGGAGTTAATTCCAATTAACAGCGACCCTCTGTGGGGTTTCTGCAGCTGTAAATCTTCATGGAGGCAGAAGGTCTCATCTTGCTCCTTCAGAGTGGGTGATGGTTCCCAGCAGCCAGGCTGATGGTTGCTAACAGCAGTTAGCAGCTCAACTTGTTACCTACTCTACCACCAAGGTTCCACCTCTGGTACACACTGGCATGTCATGTTGAAGGAATTGGTTGCCACCATGAAGTCCATGTTCAGTTTAGGCATGGCACGAATCATCAGTACTATAGTAGCAAGATCAGGAAGAAGAATCAGAGCTTCTTTTAAGTGCTTTGTTATTTGAATATACCATTGAGTCTGATTCATATACATGATAGTATAAACATAAAAATGAGACAATCCTTTATTTGCAACTTTGTAACAGAAATATTACATCACCGTTGCAAGTATCCACACTGCCTGAATAAAATTCTGCAAAAAAGAAAAACCCCAAACTCACGCCATCCTATGCCCTGGTGGCACAATGGTTAAGTGCTCAGATACTAATCAGAGGATTGGCAGTTCACACCCACCAGCTGCTTCACACCAGAAAAAAATTTGATCTTCTCCCATCATGAGAACAGCCTAGGAAACTATGACAACATACACAACTAAGGTCCAATATGGGTCATGAGTTTAATCACTGTTACTAAATGAGTTCAAATGGCTCAATAGTAGTTATAAATAAAATTTCAAAAACATGCTGGATACATATTGTGATGGATTGAATTATATCCCCCTTAAAAATGTGTGTCAAAGTGTCTGGGCCATCATTCTCAATATTATGTAATTATCCTCTGTTTTGTGATCTGATGTAATTATCCTGTGTGATATAAATCCTAACATAGATGATGTGATGATTACAATGAGGTAGGTTACAATCTATTGGATTAGGTTGTATTTTAAATCAATCTGTGATAGGTTTTATGTCAACCTGACTAAGCCAGCATTCTCTCATGATGTAACCTAACGTAACACAATCAACTCCACGATGACTTCTGGGAACAACCAAGCCGTTTAGGGAGGATTAGAGCACAGTGCTACCACCTTAATTGGGTCACAGTTTTGATAAAATTGAAAGGACGTTTCCTTGGGGGTGTAGCCCTATGGAAGCAGACTCTGAAAAGGCTTCTCCTTTATTCTTGCTCAGTCTAGATCCTGCATCTATCTGCTTGACCACAGGTTCCCTGGACTTGAGTCAACTGATTCAGAGAGTCATCAGGGGCCTGCCATTCTGCTTGCTGACCTGGTATTCATTCTCTTCTGTCTCCACCACCAGCCTGTGGTCTTCCTAGTTCCTAGTCCACAAGTCCTGGCAGTTATCTGAATCAGGAAATGCATCCAGCATAGCATCTGACCCACATGTTCGATCCAGACTGCATTTACCCGCTTCTACAACTTTGTGACCCACAAAGTTGGCAGAAGATGTCCTGAACATAAGGACATGCATAGAAGAAGCAGACATTGAGCTGCCACAGAAAGAAACGTTCAGAATGAGTCATACAGGATATGAGGGAAACAATACAGAAAAAGGATGAAATGATAGAGGAGATAAAGGCCATACACCAAAGGGAAATACAAGAGCTTAGGGAGGAGATAACAAATAAATAGACTCTTGATATAAATAAACGTTCTCTCTCTCTACACACACACACACACACACACACACACACACACACCAGGCTTCAGTATGGATTGCATGCAACTCAATGTTAAGAAAACCAAAGTCCTCACAACTGGACCAATAGGTATCATCATGAAAAACAGAGAAAAGATTGACACTGTCAAGAATTCTGTCTTGCCGTCGGACAGGGCAAGATATGACAAAATACCCATTTATAAACTATCAAGGGCTCATGCGGGAGGGGGGAGCGGGGAG
>NW_022111373.1:107261554-107263090 GCF_000313985.2 Echinops telfairi
AAACCAACTCGAATATCAGCTGAGGCACCTAATTTTACCACAAAAACTGCATTAAAAATGTGCTGAAAAACTCAGCTTATACACGAGTATATGCAGTATGGACAAATGTGCTTGACACATGGATGGATGGATAGATTGTGATAAGAGTTGTAAGAGCCCCCAATAAAATGATTTAAAAAAAAAAAAGACTTCATTGGTGTTAACACAGGGTGGTTACTTGGAAGACTAAGGTGTGACTGCCCCAAGCCATGGTGTTTTCAATTGCCTCATATGCTTGTGAAAGTTGGACATTGAATAAAGAAGATAGAAGAAGAATTGGGGCGTTGAATTACGATGCTGGAGAAGAACATTGAGGGTAGTGTGGACTGCCAAAAGAACAAACAAATGTGTCTTGGAAGTACAGGCAGAGTGCTCCTTAGAGGCAAAGATAGCCTTTATCTCACACACTTGGGTCATGTTATCAGGAGAGACCAGGCCCTGGAGAAGGATAGCATGCTTGGGAAAGTAGAGGGCGGAAGGCCCTCAACAAGACAGACTGACACAGTGACTACAGCAATGGGCTCAAACAAACGAACAATTGTGAGGTTGGCGCAGGACTGGGCGGTGTTTTGTTTTTGCTTCTTTACAGAACCCCGTCTAATGTACAATCCCTTTTAGAACATAGAAGACATCAAACAAGTGAACAGAGACGAGGGGGACCCCTGTACTACCAGAACCTTAGACCCAGAGTCGCTGGATTGTGAACCTCTTAGACCCAGGGGAAGCCTGAAGCCAAGACGCAATGGGGTCACCAAGGACAGCAAGCTCACAGATGCTGAAGGAGATAACTGCCTTCCCACAGCAATGGGGTCACCAAGGACAGCAAGCTCACAGATGCTGAAGGAGATAACTGCCTTCCCACAGCCCCGACAAGGTCACAGCCTTCCCCAGTGCTAGTGCTTCCGCTCAACTTCTCGGCTCCTTAAATTGATAGACAATAAATTTGCTTGTTAAACATTCCTGTTACAGTAGCACTAAATAACTAAGACACATACCACAGAAGAAACAAGCGATACCTCAGGGTAAAGTCACAATTCAGGCTATCTTGGAATAGAAGGTTTGTTGAAAACATAGCAGATAGAACAAGAAAGTGAAATTGCATGTTCATTTCACTATCTAAGAGAGATACCAACAAATGCAAAATAAAATATTACTAAATCACATCACTCCGATTTTAAATGTAATCAAGTATTGTTCTATTTTATAAAAATAAAATAATAAAATAAATGTGATCAAGCAGAATTAATACCCAAAATATAAGTGTGCTTAACAATAGAAAATGTGTGAGTTGAATTAAACCCATTATTGATTAGAAGAGTCTCTGGATCACCTATCCAGAAATATATAAAAGCATTTAATGAAATTGCACACCCATCCATGACCTGCCCCCCAGCAAAAAAATGTTAACACATTAGAACTTACCTTACTTAAGTAATGCTAGCTACCCAAACCCCACAAGTATTTGTAATAGTTTCATTGACATATACTTCACCTATC
>NW_022111373.1:107263426-107265632 GCF_000313985.2 Echinops telfairi
AGCAAAGCTACTTACATCTCTTGACTATAGTCAGAAGGGATTTATCAGAGGCTTAATTCATCCATGGACCCTTCAAATGGATTTTGGGCCACTGTAACTCATATATATACTTCCATAAAATGAGTGTTCATGATTTAAGCTCTAAGACCATTCCCTCCTTTAGATTTTGATTATATTATTTACAGCCCTTGGATTGCATAAGCTGGTGTGCTTCTACCATGAGAACTTAGTTGACGCCTCACTTAGATGACTGCTCGTTTGAAGACAACCATTTAAGACCCCAAACGAGTGGTTCCCAACCTTTCTAATGCCATGACCATTTAATACAGTTGCTCATCTTGTGATTACCCCCAACCATAAAATTATTTTCCCTGCTACTTCATCACTGTAATTTTGCTACTGTTATGAATCAGATGACCCCTGTGAAAGAGTCGTTCGACTCCCAAAGGGGTTGCAATCCACAGGTTGAGAACTGCTGCCCCAGACGCTATTCTTTCTGATAGCCAGGCACCATCTATTTTTTTCATCATGTTTTTCTGTAGCACCGTATCTTCAGTGGACTCTTCATGAGGGTGTCCATCTAGCAGGGCCACTGCGGAATGTATCTTTAATGGTGAAGTATTATCAGCATTCTCTATAAACTCAGGAAGAAGACTGAGCTGCCCATGAACATTGTTTCTATTCGATATTTACTGTAGTCTCTAGCCAATGCAAGAAAACCGTAAGCAACTGTTGTAATGGAAGAACTAACATGGTTCTTATTTGCAAACATTTTGAACACAGAAAATTCCAGAGACTGCTCACAAATAACTAGCACTATTGCATCCAATAGTGTTACTAGAGGCAAGATCAATACACAAATTCAACACAGTCACCAACTATACTATAAGTCTGGTAGTAAGAAGAAAATGAAACAGTTTAAAAATCCCATTCACATAAAATCTATAAGGCACCTCAGAATAAATCTAACAAAAGATACAAGGATGAGGTTATGACAGTTTATTGATGAATATCAAAGCTGATGGTGTAATGAGGGCTGAGTTGTGCTGCTAACGGCCAAGTCAGCAATCCGAAACCACCAGTTGACTGTGGTGATGATTGCACGACCCTTCTTAATATGACCGAACTGTTGACTTGTATGATGTGTGAGTCCTCAAAAATGCTCCTGAGGCCAAATCGTACCTCAACGTTGTGCCTTTATAGTGCCAAGTTGGTATTAGAGATTTGTTTAAAGTCCTCACATATAAGCTATGTACGTTTCCTTTTACAAACATTTCCTAATGTATTTATTCCTGATGTCCTGGAATTATGCCTCCCTCATACTTCACTTCCATGGAGACTAAGTTCCTCAACTCAGTCATACATCTCCCCTACAAGGCCAGCAGCACTTGCTGTCTAAACTACACAGTAGGCATCCACCACATGGAAACTTGGCTTGTTTGTCTTGTTTTTGCTGTCTTGCTAATAACTGTTGTTTAATGCAAGCCTACAATAGCAAGTGCTCAATGCTGTTGTTGTGTGGTGCCCATCAAGAGGGTTCCAACCCAAAGCAGCCCAGAGCCCCAAGGAACGAAACAGTGCTGGGTCCTGCGCCATCCTCACAATTGTTCCCATGCTTGAGCCCATTGCCGCAGCCATGGTGTCAATCCCTCTCCCTGACATAAAATTTATCATTCAAACCAGGATATGTTTTGACAGCAGAAAGCAAGGTTATTAATAATTAAACGGGGACAACAGGTGTAAGCCAGGGCCATGCCTGACAAATTGGGACACATGGTCAACCTACCAATAAGTGATAATATTTATTATAGGGTGGCTTATGTAATGTCCTTTACTCACTCTTTTCTTCTTTCTTGATTGCCACCTTCTGTTTGTGACAGAGGTTACAAAGTCCTATTTCTCTTTCTCCCTCACGCTGGGCGTGGCCACGACACACAGTTCAGGCCAAGGAAAGCAGAGGAGTTGCCCATAATTTGGTGACTTTTCTGATAAACGGATGTAGATGCGGCTCTTGTTAGGTGCTATCGAGTCAGTTCGACTCAGCGACCTCCAGTACACGAGAATGAAACACCACAGGCTCCTACACCATCCTCACAATTGCCCTTTCTTTGCAGCTCACATAACCATTTCCCTTTGCATCCTGCGTGGAACTTGTCTGAAGGTAGAGTAATCCCTAAAGATCATAAGAAATGTGAGGGGCAACACA
>NW_022111373.1:107267343-107268648 GCF_000313985.2 Echinops telfairi
AAACAGATAATACAATATGCACTGTCAGTTACCCTCCGGCATGTGTGATATGACAGATCACACAGCCACTGGCAGAAGGTTGTCCCAACCTTCCATGAAGTGTTCTTCATGCGGCTGCTCCAGGTGAAACTCAGGACCCCCAGGGTCTTGCTAAATCCTAGTTTCTGGTGCACAAGGCCTATGTGAATGAAGCTGCGAGCGGACCATCATGCATTGTGGATGAATCTTAACTGGCTGAGATCTCCCAGGAAGAGACTGGAGAGACCAAACCAGCCCAAGCTTCCAGGTTTCGGACACATAAGCTTTTCACTGGCTTCCTAATCCCATTGAATCCCTGAGGTTTCTGGGACAAATCAAAATGTCAGACTGACGTCCCATTTGGACTCTGCTCGGTGGGTGGGAAGACCCACATTTGAAGGCTTGGTGGCTCCACTGAGCTATGTCCCATTACTTCTATTCACCCCCCACGTCTCCCCCAGAGCACTCCGTCAAGTTGTCAGATGAAACAAACAAAAACATGCTGTTGAGAACGAGGGGGGTGGGGGGATCAGAGCAGAGACCCAAAGCTCATCTGTAGTGAATGGGATCTCCCCTCACAGAAGGGTCATAGGGAAGGGATGAGTCAACCAGGGTGCAACATAGCACCCGTGAAAGGCACAATAGTCCTCTGGTTCCTTGAGGCTTCCTCAACCGCACTACCATGACTCCTCTACTGCCTTTCACTGTGGGCTAGAGCTGAACATGTGCACAGGTACAGATAGGACATAAGAGCTCATGACACATGGAATACAGGAAGAGGAATGGGAGTAGTGGTACCTGGAGGGTGGGAAGGTGGGGCCAAGAGGGGAGGAATGGGGAACGGATTGCGATGATCGACATATAACCGCACCCCTCCACTCCCCAAGGGGACGAATAACAGAAACCATGGGGGAAGAGAGACAGTGGTCAGTATAAGATATGAAAATAATAACAATTTATGATTTATTAAGGGGCCACCAGGGTGGGGAGGGAAGGAGTGGGGGGAAAACAGGAGCTGACACCAAGGGCTCAAGAAGGAAATGTCTACAAAATTATGCCAACATATGTACAAATGTGCTTGTTACAATTGATGTATAGGTTGTTTAAGAGCTGTCAGAGTCCTCAGGGTGCAGTGTAGCAACAATGAAGCATACAACTTTCCTCTAGTTCTTAAATGCTTCCTCTCCACCCACCCCACCCCCCAATATCATGATCCCAGTTCTACCTTGCAAATCTGGCTAGACCAGAGGATGTACACTGGTACAGATAGGAACTGGAAACACAGGG
>NW_022111373.1:107270155-107271391 GCF_000313985.2 Echinops telfairi
ATGCCTGTATTTAGACCTCTATAAATGCCCTTTGCCTCCTAGTTCTTTCCTCTATTCCCTTTTACTTTCCTCTTGTTCCACTATCATGTTCAGTTTTCATTTGGGTTTCAGTAATTCCTCTTGGTTACATTGCCCTTGATCAAGCCCTACCAGGCCTTCTACACCCTCTTTGCCATCGATTTTGGATCACTTGTTGTTCCCTTGTCCCTGGGTTTGTTAACACCACTTCCTTTCCCCCGTCTTTCTCTCTCCCATGTTCCCCTGGAACTGTAGGTCCTGCCTATCTTATCTAGGTAGACCTGCAGGTATAATAATATGCACAAAAAACAAGACAGAACAAAACAAAGCAACAAAACAACAACAACCGACAAAAATAAATAAATAAATAAATAAAGGAAAGCCTATAAATAGTTTAAGGTCTGTTTGTTGACCTTTAGGAGAGTTTTTCAGTCGAGTCTCATGGGGTGCCACACCCTGGACCCAAAGTCTATTTTTAATATTCCCTGGGGACTTTGTTGCTCTGCTCCCCTTGCTGTTCTGTTGCTAGTGTTTCGCCTTGGTGTGGTGGGGTCAGAACAGGCGCACTTCCTGCACTGTGTCTCCAGTGTTGTTTTCACAATGGGTCAGTGAGGGACATCGCGTCTTGTAGTGGGGCCAGTCCTCTGGTCCTCTCGGTGCTTTGGCTGCTCTGAGCAAGAACATCGTCCTCAGGCCTTGTTCCACGCTCTTCCTTCCCCCTTCATTTGCTGTGTGCTCTATCAGACATGTCCCTCTCCCTGAGCTGTAGTTTTAGTGCTGTCCTTTGAAGTGAAATCTTTTGTGGGGAGGGAGGCCTGGCCACATAGTTGGGATTAGGACCAGCCCCTGAGATCTCCCTTTACAAGATCCCAAACAGAGACTAGAAGGAACCAATCAATGGGTACTTCTTCTTTTCCCCTTCAAACCATTTTATTAGAACATAACCCAGACATCATACTATTCAATAATTCAGCCATATCAAGAACTGTTGTCACAATCAGTTTCAAAACATTTTCTTTCTTCTTGTACTCCTTGATATTAGCTCCTCATTACCCTCTACCTCCCTGCCATATGCCTCAGGAACCCTTAATCTAGCTATTGTCTTTACAGATTCCCTCATGCTGGGTTTCATATATTGAAAAACATAGAAAAAACATAAGAGTCAAGAAGACTACCATCAATAACAAAATACAACAGAGATAAGTCCCAGTTTGAAAA
>NW_022111373.1:107275352-107285452 GCF_000313985.2 Echinops telfairi
TTATTTATTAAATGATCACTTTATTGAGGACTCTTACAACTCTTAATGCAATCCATACATCGATTGCATCAGGCATGTTTGTACATATGTTGCCTTCATTCTTTTTCTAACATTTATATTCTATTGAGCCGTTGGTATCAGCTCCTCTTTTTTTTCCCTTCCACCCTGATAGATTATAAATTATTCGTATTTTTATATCTTACACTGACCGCTGTCTCCCCCCAGAAAACATTTGACATTTTAAAAGCTGAAAGAACTGAAGGAAAAATGTAAGCCTTGAGTTGCAATGTTGAAGGATTCTATGAGCATATATTTATGCAATTGATGAAATACCAAATGGAATGTTTCAACAAACTGATGTAGCACTCAAAGTATTCATTCGTCTATGGCAAGAAATTTACAAGCTGGCCAACCAGCTGGAAAACATTCATATCTGTGCTCAATTCAATGAAATTTGATCCAACAGAATGAATAAATGAAGACATTATCAAAATATCATTAACATCACATGCAAGTGAAATCTTGCTGAATATAATGGAATATGATTGAGCGATGCATTGAGAGCTGTCAGAAATTTCAGCAGCTAGATTCAGGAGATAACACAAGGGATATCACTGCTGATGTCAGATGAATCTTAGCTGAAAGCAGAGAATACCAGAAAGGTGTTTACTTGTGCTTTATTGACCAAAAGCATTCAACTCTGTGGCTCATAATAAACTATGAGTAGCATTAAGAATGGGAACTCAAGAATACTTCATTTTGCTCATGTGGAACCTGTACATGGACCAAGTGGCAGTTGTTTGAACAGAAAAGGGGGATGCTACATGTTTTAAAATGAGGAAAGCTGTGTCAGGACTGTATCCTTTCACTAAATTGTATTCTCTCTGTATGCTGAGCAAATAATCTGAGAAGCTGGTCTATATGTAGAACACAGCATCGGGGGAGAAGAAAGGCGCACAAACAACCTGGGATATGGAGATGACACAACCTTGCTTGCTGAACGAGAACTTGGAACACTTGCTGAAGATTAAAGACGGCAACCTTCAGTATGGATTATATCTCAATGTATAGAAAACCCCGATCCTCACAACTGAGCCAATAGCCAATTTCATGAGAAACAAAGAAAGGATTGAGGTTGTCAAGGATTTCACTTTGCTTGAATCCACAATCAATGTTCATAGAAAGGGCAGTCAAGAAAGCAAACCCCGTACTATATTGGGGAATTCTGCTGCACAAGACTTCTTTAAAGTGTGAAAGAGCAAAGATGTCACTTTGAGGACTAAGGTGAACCTGACCAACGCCGTGGTGTCTTCAATCATCTCAAATGCACGTGGCAGGATGCACGCATTTGAATGACGGTGTTGGAGAAAATATCATGACTGTCAGAGAATAAACAGGTCGGTCTTGGAGGAAGTACAGTCAGCATGCTCCTTAGAAGGGAAGACAGTGAGAATCCATCGTTCGTGCTTTGAACGAATTACCAGGAAAGACCAGTCCCTGGAAAAGGTCATCCTGCTTGCTAAAGCCGAGGGTCAGTAAAAGGGAAGAAGCTCCACAAGGGCTCAGCGATAACATCAATTGTGAGGACAGTAGAGGATCCGGCAGTGTTTCATTTTGTTGTACATAGATAAGATAGCTATGAGTTGGAGCTGATTGACAGCACCAAGCAGCAAGCCCAGGGTTCCTTTCTGAAGAGACTTTTGTCTCCACAGGCCTTGTCTTGTTCATGACTCAAGAACAGACTTGGGTAAGAAGTGGCCACAAAGGTTTCAAGCATGGTACGGATGGTGCAGAACTGGGCAGTATTTAATTCTGTTGAACGTAGGATGCTATGAATTGGAATCAACTTGATGCCACCTAACAGCAAAAATAACATCCCTGTATATAAAATCCGAATGACCCACACAATATCTAATCTACAAGAACAATTCCTCCATCTTCCAAGAGTTGAGTCTTGATCAACTACTTATTAAAATAGCTCAAATCCAGCTGATCCTTAACACTGAATAGAATGTTCAATCTACCTTCCCCAATCTAGACCGAATTTAGGAGTTTTCTTATGTCTAGTCTTTTCAAACAAAGCTATGCTAATGGTGCCCAGGCTGGTTATGTACCACAAATTCTATTGCACAAAAGGAGAATATAGTTGGGGGAGGGGAAAGTAATAAGAGAGTTAAACCTTCACAGTAAGAAGAAATCAGACTCTTCATAAAATAGATAACTCAAGAACCAACCACATAAGGGAGAAATCAAACAGTTAAGAGTTGAAAGGGGTTGTCTCTTGGGAGTGGGACTAACTGCTGCTTTTGTTGTAATACTTTAATGCATTCTAATTCATAACATATGAATGGGTGCATTATTTTGAAAACAAGCTATACACTTTTGAAAAGTAAAACACTTGTAAAACTGCAATTACATAGCCAAATGTGTTATAAATACCCCCAACTAGAAGACAGCAACATATGGAGATGCAGAAAGCATTTTTGGTAGCTGAATGATTGGCACCCCAGGTTTTTAGCAGCCAGTGTGACAGGCCCGGAGATGGGAAAGCTGTCCAACCCCACACCACTGGGAAGGGTGGCAGGTAATCAGAATGAACTTTAGTCTGCCACTCAGACTTCCCAGCATATTCCTGGCATAGGTTTTTCATTTTTTGTTCTCCAACTTGGTTTCTCTTTTTTCTTTTCTATTCCCTTTTCCTGTTTTCTCCTCATTTAAAAAACTTTTCCCCAACAATTTTACTCACTCCCCTCCCGCCCCTCCAATCTTAAACTCTGCCCAAATCGCCAGCCTGTCTTTTTTCTCACTTCCCTATCTTTAAGGGCTGATGCCCAAGTTTATACAAACACAGGTGATTGGTTTTTTTGTTCCTTAATTTTCTAAGTGGTCAGTTAAAGCCATTTGAGTCTTTTCAACACAAGCACCCTATTTGGGCAACTATGGACTAGTCTTCGGGCTGCTGTATAATAAAGGCTGCGGCACCCTTGTAGTTCCCCAGAGAAAGCAATTTAACAGCTTGTGATCTGCCTCATTCAAACTGTAGACTCTTGTCTTCACAAAAAAATTGAGTATTTTGTTCTTCTTTGGAAATTTATGACTTCAATGTTAAAGGTTTTTTTGTTCTTTTCTTTTCTTCATAGCATGACAATGGGAAATGCCAAAACATAGAATGGGACCAATGTTACAAAGTCTATCCTTTCAACAAGTGAAAGAAAACCAGATGATGAATTAGGTTCACATAATTCCTAGAAATAAAACATTATATTTAGATTCAAAGAATGAAACAAGGTTGAATATTGTGTTTTAATTTTAAAGTTTCTCCGAATGGAGTGACATTGGGCTGAATATATTACATGACTCAGACAAAATTTTTGCTTTCTTTTAAAATTGTTACCAATCATACGCTCCCAGGTATGTGCAAAGTTGATTTGCAGGCGTTGGGGGATGGGGGAGAGGTGCTGGTGTAATGAATATGGCCCTTTAAAGACGTCAACACTGGCTGCTGAAAGTGTCTTTTGAAATGGTACCGCTCACTGCTCCCCTCAGACTAAGCCTGCTGCACAAACAGCTTCAGGCTGAACTGAGAACATAAACGTTTGTTTGGCCTTTCACTAGTTACTTCTGGGGAACTGAGGACCCACACAAGCTGGCCTTTACTTTAAATGCAGCTTAGTTAATAGAAGAAAGCACACGCCACCACCTAAATATCCAAGCCTCATTTTTTCCCAACACAGGAGGCCTCTCTGAAGGTTTCCCAGGCTGACCACTTAGCAGTGGTCAAGCCAAAAATAACCCCCTGAAGGCTTTATTAAAGGGATTCAAGAGCACACAAAATGCCAGGGCATGGATGAAGAGAGCTTTTTCTCCCATTAGCCTCCCCCATACCCAGCCACCACCACCCACATTCTCTCATCTCCTTAGAAAGCTAATTAGGATTTCAAAATTAAATATTAACTGGCAGGCAGATTGGGTTCCTGGCCGTGAATCCAGGAACATCACACACCCTCCTCTGTCCTCCGCGAGAGCTGTGGGAAGGGAGATGGAACAGCCTGTCCGTTTGGGGCCATTTGACTTGCTGGAGGGCAGATAGCATTCACCTCATTTGCCTGGGAGGACTATCGGTTGCACACATTGCAAACTCTGAGAAGATGAAATTGAGAAAGAAACACACACACAAATGTGCCAGGAGCATTGAATACTTGGAGGAAAAGAAACAAGTGGAGTATCATTTTTCTAGGCTCAATTATTATTACTATGGTGACATGAGGAGGACATTAGAAGACCCTCTCAAAAATAGTTGCTAGTTCTAGCCAGGCAGGGCATCAGCCTTTCAACAGTGCAGGGCGACTTCTTCAGTTACCATGGCAACCAAAATTAGAAGTGCTTTTGCAACACTAACAGAAACCATCTTTCGAGGCGTTCTGTGAATCACACTGACTACTGATGATACAAGCTTACGCGATACATATTTTTCAAGCGTTTGAGAAAATAAAGACCCTTTAATCATTAACAAACATTCGTTCTAGAATTCCATTGGAGATCCTGGCTGCACTTTATTTTCTTGGTCTGATTTTGTTTGTTTCCCTTTTGAATCCTCACGGCCTCTAGGGCAAACGCGATTTGTTTAATTTCCAAACTTGTCTGAATTGCATGGGTGATTGCTTAGAATGTGATTCATTCACTCTTATTTTGAAACGGGATGAGGAACGGAATGGGGGCGGGTGGGTCTAACAGAGAGCCCTCTTGTCTCCTAAATTTAGGAGGAAGAAAACAGCGGGGGCGCGGCGAGCCCGGGGTTAGCACAGAGGGAGGGAGGGAGGTGGAGAGGGGAGAAAAACGAAAGGAGAAAGGAAAGATTGAATAAAAAGTGCAGATGGTCAATTATTCGCTACCCATCTTCGGACTATAAACCCAAACCCAAACCCCCTGCCACGGGGCCAAAGCTGACTCACAGTGAGCCCCTGTGGTCTCTCAGACTATTGACTCAGCAGGGGAGTAGAAAGCCCAGTCTTCCTCCCGCCGAGCTGCGGGTGGCTTCAAACTGCAGACCACGCGGGTCGGTACGGCACCTGTCTATTGCTTTGCTCTCCCCACTTGCCCAGATGTCACACCAGAGCTGATCGAAAATGGCTAAAATGCCACTGTTGCGATGCTTCCCGGATAGTAATATTCCCAGAGAGATATCCGATAAAGGAATCAGGATTTTTCTGACTTCGGATGGCGACTTCAAAGAAGCGCCTGCCATGGGGACGCGCGGTACAGCGGGTGGTCGCAGGTGGGCAGCGGGAGGGTCGTGCCCCCCAGATGAGGGCTGGCTCCGTCCGACGTCTCTAAGCGGCTTTGGCCGGCTCACGTGGGGGCGAGCACCCGGGAACCGGGACTCAGCAGACACGCGCGCGCATTTCCTCCGGTCCCGCCGCCCTCTCCTCGAGTAGGGACGCCCCTCATGGGGGCCTGATCTCCTGACCCCACTTTCTCGCCTTCCCCACCGGGAGGCGCCGTCCCTAGTTACCAGGTCTGCAGCCTGCCCAAGGCAAGGGCGGCGGGGGCAGGGTGCTTGCTGCGACGCCCCCTCCCTCGCTTACCTGGCCGCGAGGTGGCCTCCAGGCGTTGGGCCCCAGCGCCCTACAGGGTGCTCTGTGCTCCGCACTGGACCGGGCTAGCAGGCTCCGGGCTGTCAGAGACGGCCTGCCTGCCCGACCGCCCGCGCGCCCCAAGCCCAGCTCCAACGTGGGGTCGGAGGCGCTTCCCAGACTCCCGCGAGGACCAATCGGGAGCTAGGGGCCGGCTCGGAGAGGAGGCGGCCCGCACGTAGCGGCTGGTTTCTATGGTAGCCGGCGAGGAGGAGCACAAATGAGGATGGGGCGCGGCATGGGGACACCTATGGCGGATAGACCCTCGGGAAGAGGGCGCGAGACTGCCCCAGAAGACCCTTCTTAGATCGCAAATATGAAGCGGCGACACAGTGGAAGGCAAGTAGGCACAGCTTCCATCAACTCCAGCTAAGCTGTCCCAGCCTCTTGAACAAAGTTCCCTGTCCTTCGGAGACAGCGAGCCAGTATCCTCCCACCACCCAAGGGTTCCATGCAAACCACAGTGACCGGGTGACGGTGACGGCTGCTCCGGGTGAGTCCCTCGCGACCTGCAGACAGAAATGCCAGCGTTGGGCAGCAGCGCCCTCATCTCCTGCCCACTCGCCAGCATGACCCTCTGCTCATGGTGACAAAAGTAATTTACAGACAAGCCAAGTCTACTCAATTAGGCGTAGACTTTGAATAAAATGCACAGAATGTTAGATATACAAGCTATTAACTGAAGATCTAGCTCATTTTAGAGGACGGAACTTTGCAAAGGCCACACAGCTGGTTTAACAGCAGGGCCAAGGACTGCTGGCCTGAGCAGCACTCTTTCCACTTCCATACTGCCTCGGTCCTGCACTCGACTATCATCAAGGCAGGCTTGACCAGAGCGAAGACTGGAAAGGAAAACAGTGTAAGTCTAAAGTTCTTTTCTAATAGAAAGCCAAAGATCCTTTTCTTGGGGGAGGGGAGAGCTATTTTGCCAGGCATTGTTTTAAATGCCTTTACAAAAATCAACCTTAATGAGGCAGGTACTCATTACTAGACTCATCTTGACATAGGTGGAGTCTGAGACCAGGAGGTCATAGGACTTGATTTAGATCACAGCTTTCAATGGTGCTGGATTCACAGCCCTACAGTCTGACTCTAGTCCATGCTCATTACTACCTACTGCAGCTTCCTTGTTGTAAGGGGTCAGGCACAGGAAAAGCAAAAAATAAACCTTGGACAGCTCCAGGGACTAAACACGGAGTCTGGCAAGAAACCCCAAAGCATTCGTGTGTGTATTTCTGTAGGATAAGGGTTGTGTGAGAAAAGGGGTTTCTAAAATCACACACGTTCTCCAGAAGACAAAGGGAATGTGAATATAGCACATGCCATCAATCTGTTTTCCAAGTCAGTATCTTATATGTAACATCATTTTTGCAGCTTACAATTGTTGTTGAATAGATCTGGACACTTGGCAAACATGTAGTAGTTACAAACCACTATTTAATGATTCTTTTTTTTAAAAAAACATTTTATTAGGGGCTTTATTTCTTTAAAACAATCAGCCCATGTTAAACTAAAACTTCATTAAAATCTTCTCAATTGTTCAGTAACAATCCTATTAGGTTATTCACAGTATAACATGAGTAATCTAGAAGACATGCTTGGACCTTTTAAATCCTGAAATCTTCAATTTCACATTGAATATAGGGGGGGGAGAAATTCATTTAAAATGCTTGTGAAATTATTGCTATTTCCATTTCTATATAAAGAGTATTCTCTAACTTGTCATGATAGAACCCTGTTTCTTGCATATATTAAAAGCACTGATGTTTTTCTCTTTATATCTTACATAGTTGGGGAAAACAGGGCATGCACTCGAGTCCTTATGGCATACATAGTTTTAATAAAGATCAGAACAAAGCTAATTCATGAGGTGAGGCTAAAGATGTCCCAAATGTACAACTTTTCCACTCACTATCTCTGAAATAAACTACTCCTCCCTTCAGGATTCTTCCTGTTTGGGGTTCCATAATTCACAGCAAACTCTCAGAACTTATAAACTGCCATGGTTTGGGAGGCTGGCACGTCCCAAACGCATGTGTCAATCTGGATGCCTTTCTCAACTCACATGGTTGCAGCAGGGGCTGAGGACCCAAAATTGGCAGGACAAACGGAAAGCCATGGACTCCAAAGGCTCGGGAATCTCGTGACCCAAGTCAGATAATTAGGCTGCTGGCTCAAGCCCTAGGAGCAGATGTTCATTGAGGTGGCAGCAGATGCAGGACCAGGGCACGAGAATACTGCTAGAACGTTCACATATTACAGATGCAGGAAATTAAATAAATTAAGAGTGGTGAATTGAGCCATCCTTTAGTAAGTGGGAACTCAAGATCCCCACTGTTGAGTCTATTTGATTCATAGTAACCCTGTAAATCTTTATAGGAAGAGCTGGTGGGATTGATCTGCTGATCTAGCAGTTCCTATTGCCAATGAGGCTCCTTGGTTCAAGATACATCTTGCCCTAAATCTGACTCATTAACATAACCTAAAACTCACTCCAAAATGGGATCAAAACTACAGGCATAAAGGCTAGGATTTACATCACAAAATGAAAGACTATGGCTAGAAAGGTCATATGACCTAATGAAGTATTTCACTGCACTACACCTATGTAATAACCGAAGTTGCACTATGTTGTTGCCAGATGTATGTCAACAACTGCAACTCACAAGAACCCCAGGTGACAGAGTACTTCACATATTTCCACAGGCTGTAATCTTTATGAAACATCACCAGACCTGTTGAGTGGGTTCAAATCAACTACCTTTAGCAACTCGGGGATTAACAGCTATACCCCTAGGGCTCCTTCTTGTTGGGATCGAGTTGATTCTGACTCAGAGATCCAAGAGGTGAGAGCAGAACTGTAGACAGATTAGCAAGCAATCAAAATATTACAAAGGATGTAATCTTCACCGAAGCAGACTACCACATCTTTTCTCCATAGAACAGCTAAGCTTTATACTACCGAGTTCGCAGCCCATGCTCAACTGCTGAGCTACTAGAGCCCCATTAGCTCTTCCCGTTAAGTGCCTTTAAGTCAGTTCCGACTCACAGCAACCCTTATGCACAATAGAACAAAACACGGCTCAGTCCCGCACCATCCTCACATTTCTATGTTGGAGTCCACTGTTGTAGCCACTGGGTATCTTCCTATTGTCTGGGCCCTCTACTTCATCAAGCATGTTGCCCTCTCTAGACTGGTCCCCCTAACATGCCCCAAATACATGAAATGTAGTTTTATCATCCTCAATTCTAGGGAGTATTCTGGCTGATTTGTTCATTCTTTTGGCAGTCCCTGTACAATGATTTTTGCAGACACCCTAATCCAAAGGCATCATCTCTTCCTTGTTCACTGTCCAGTTTTCACACACGTGCGAGGCAATGGGAATCATGCACACTTTAGTCCCCAAAGTGACATCTTTGCCTTCTAACTTTAAATTAAGAGGTCTTTTGCAGCAATTTGCAACATGTGGTCAGATTCTTAAGTGCTGAATCCATGGGCATTGATTGTGGATTCAAGTAACACAGAATCCTTGGCAATTTCAATCTTTTGTCCAGTGACCATGGATATTGCTTACTGGTCCAATTCTAAGGACGTTTACTTTCTCTATATTGAGGGATAACTCATACTGAAGGCTTTGGTTTTTATAAGTACTTCCAGCAGGCAAGGTTGTCACCTCCATACTGCAGGTTAATGAGACCCCCTCCAATCCTGAAGCCATGCACTTCTTCATATAGTTCAGCCTTTCAGATTATTTACTCAGCATATAAAAACAAACCAAAAAATAACCAAACTCACTTCCATTGAGTCAAGGCCAACTCAGCACACACAATGAATACAGTGAAAGGATACAGCCCTGACAAATGTCTGTCATGGTTTTAAACACATAACTGTCCTTGTTCTCTTGGTTCCACTTGAGCACAATTAAGTGTTCTGCAATTCCCATTCTTTGCAATGTTATCTACAATTTGTCATGATCCACAGTTGAGTGTCTTTGTAGAATCAATAAAACACAGGTAAGCATCTTTCTACCAGTACCTGCTTTCAGCCATGATGAACCTGCTATCAGTAATAATATGCCTCATTTTATGTCTTCTAATCTACACTGGATTTTTGGCACTTAAATATACATAGTGATTTCCAACAACTGTTTTGTTAAATCTTGTGCAAGCAGCTAATCAACAGGTGTACAATCAGGTGTACAAAAGTAGGTAGCTTTCTTCTCCCCTTTCAATCCAATTCACTGGCATTATAAGCACACTGATAGCATTTATACCTTTTAGGAACACGGAAATTAACGATCTATCTGCTCCTTAAATGTCTTAAAAGGCCTAGCCAAATCTGGAAACTACCTGGTGGTTACAGATCTTTAAAATATGTTTAAATTGGCCATCTAGCTCAGAAGCAACAAAGCCCACATGGAAGCACACCAGCCTGTGCAATCACGAGGTGTCGAAGGGATCAGGTAT
>NW_022111373.1:107286526-107304403 GCF_000313985.2 Echinops telfairi
AGCCTACCTCTCTCTATAAATAGAGGAAGATCTGGTAGCAGACAGGACTTGAAGGACTGCTAGTCTCTCACAAGTCTCTCACGGGAGTGAATTGAATTGAGCCATTTGTAGTGCTTTATAATTTAACTGTTGCTTTCTTGTATTATATATTAATCTGTATATGATTTAACAGTTCATTTCTTGTTATATATCAAATTATCTTTATAAATAAATATATTGAATTATCAGCAATTTGGTTTTATCTCTCTAGAGAACCCTGTCTAACACACTTGGGGACATGGATATCGAAGCAGAATGAAAGCTCCATGGAATATAATTGTATTACCAATACTTTCTGCCTTTATAGGGAAAATACACCAAGTTTTAGTTGGTAAATGTAAACTGAAACATAGAAATATTTACATGTTTCTTGGTTTTAAAAGGAAAAATGTAACTTATTCCTATTATCTTTACATGGGATTTCTCAGTAGTAGAAAGCTATTCTTTTAAAAAACACTTCACAAATGTAAAACAATTTAATGTCAAAATTGCTGGAGGTTATTAAGCTTTCAAATTTGTACATTCATTTAAAATGAATATGAACTGGGGGGGGGGGCTAAAAAAGAGGAGCTGATCCCAAGGGTTCAATGGAAAGTAAATATCTAGAATAGAATGATGGAATGTATGTTCGAATTTGTCGGATACAACTGATGTAATGATTTTAACAAAAGTGTTAAGAGCCCCCAATAAAATGACTATCAAAAATAAAATGAATGTGAACTTCTCCCCCATATCCTTTTCCTAAGCCAATTTTTATAGGTTAGAAGTGTTTACTGTAAATTGTATCTCTCAATTCATGTCATATATTGGCCAAATTAGTAACTCACTACCATGAAGTTGATTCTGATTCATAGAGACCCTTTATAGGGCATAGTACAACCCTTAAGGGTTTCAGAGATTGTAAATCTTTCCAGAAACCGACAGCCTCACCTTTCTCCTGCAGAGTAGCTGGTGGGTTTGAATAATCCAACCTTGCCATTAGCAGTTTAACCCTTCACTAGCGTGCCGTGGGTGCATACACATTAGAAAATATCTCAGATCACACATCAATTTCCACACTAGTAATTAACAACAAAAAAAGAGCCATGAACACATAATTTTAAAGTTTACTTTAAAAATGTAAATATTCTCCCAGTATTCAACAGGTAAAGAAAATAGCATATTGGTTTATTTTATGTGGTTGTTATATTTTATTTTCCAAGTAATACTGATTAAAAATATTTACACACCTACTTTTAAGTCCACAGTTTAGCACTCTTATTTGTATGGCTTTAAAAGTTATAGCACAAGATCTTTACATTAAGGATTTGGGGGGAGGGGGGAGATTTCCATTCAAAACAAAGCCTGATATATTATATACATGTTTTTCTCTGCACTTTATTTTAAATACATTAATTTCTTAAACGATGCTCATTTTTTTTCATCTGGTGGTAAAATACTAGTGCAAACTTTTCATCAAAATAAAGTTTACCACAGATATAAATAAATTTCCCAATTGAAATGGCACTTCAGCTGCCATTGAATTAAATGTCTCAACTTAACTTCAATGAAAAAGAATTGGTGGTTCACATTTATAAGCAAAAATATAAAATCCTATAGCATCATCTACATCACTCCTTACCACACAAACTTTGAAAGAACCAGAGATCCTTTAGATAAACTAAGTTGGTTTTGAAAAGGCACATGGGTATGTTTTGTTGTTGTTTTTACATTCTAGAAATGTTGCCATCCCCACTCAGTTCCAAGTGCAGAGATGGCATCTGTGACTCTCGGGGTCGACAAGAACATTACTCAAACTAAAGGAAGCCAGAAGCCAATATGGAACTGCACAGTCACAATGCACTTTTCTTCATGCAGCCTTGGGTTTCCTATATATTCAGTTTTCTAACATGCATTAGAATACATAAGCCTGTATTCTAATGATTTACATTTGATTTTACAACAGGAAAAAAAATTTAAGGAAGAACATGACATAGGAAGAAAAGGGAAAACCCTTACCACAATGAAAATAGACACATTCGTACCCAACAATATAATAAGAATATAACTCATCTAAGTTTCCAGAAATATACTTCTCAGAGTTTCCTGTTCACTTATGGGAAAGTTCTCTCCTCTGTAGTATTAGTGGGGGGAAACCAGTGTGGTTCAATAGAAACAGCACAAGAAATGGTTCACTTTGGTCCACTTGTCTGTCAAGAAAGACAGTCACACTGCCCATAATCAGTTGAAAAATGCAACACGTAAATTAAAATATATTCATTTGTTATGTCATTCTAAAACTGGCATAGCTGTTCTGTCCTCGTCCCCTGCCTTTTCCGCCTCAGAATCCTCTGTTGGTTTGGTTTTTAAACCCTCAGCATCTTCGTGATCTTCCGTGGCATCCTCAGCAGTATCTGCTTGGCTAGGATTTCTCTCCTCCTCGTTCATGATTTCAGGGGTCACTTGATCCAAGCCTGCTTCTAGAAGCTCAGTTTGTACTTCCATTGGCATCTGATTTACTCGCTCAACATGCAGCTCCTCAACATGCACTTCTGTACCTTCTTCAGTTTGAATTCGACCCACTTCTAGATAACTCACCTGGACCTGCTCTGGAAGCTCACTGATATGTGAATCGTGCATTTGGCTGTCCTGGAGCAGATCTGGATGGACCTGTTCCACAGTTACTTGTGCTGAATCCACTTGGACCTGAAGCAATGGTAGCACATGTACCTTCCCAACTTGTTCTATAATTGTCATTGATGTTACAGGTTCAGTTTGCAAGTGTGTTTCTACTGAAAGAATTTCTTCAGTTATTAGACGTTCTGAAATATTATGGGCATCATTGAGATGTCTCCTTAATTCATTTCCTTGCATAAACCACAAATCACATAGAGTACAATGGTTGGGTTTATCTCCAGTGTGAATTACTAAGTGATCTTTAAACTGGTCCCAGCTGTTAAACACACTGTTACAAACCTGAAACAATCAAACACATGGTATTAACAATACTTACATTCAAACAAAAGGAACTACAGGTACATTTGTTCTCTGAAAGGAAAAACTGACGATTTCTTCTGAAAATCTAGTCTAAACTAACTTCTTAAACACATTTTGGGGAAACTTTTTAATATTGTCTTCTTTGGTTTAAGCATGATATACATTTTAAGATTATAAAGTAGTGAGTCTACTTTCTATGTGATTTGTAGTATGTAGTTTCTTCAAGACACAAACGTTTAGACCCATTACATTATTTGGGATAAAAAGTTATTAATTACCAAAGGCATAATTATAGCTACCTTTCTGCCCTCCTTTGGAATTTTAATGGATTGCTCTATGGTTGTTTAATCATAAGCTTGAGACTAGCTGAATTTTGCTGACATATAGGGTTGGGTAAATATTAGTGATTCTAGTTTCCTTGGTGAAATCAAAATAATTATATTATTTACTTTCATTTCTCTGTAGGCATTTTAATCCCTTCTAGTGTTTAGTCCTGTGACATTACACACATTATATTTTTCAACTATCATCACTATTTACAACTTTTTTCAGCACCCTTAAAAGAAACTCAATTAATCAATACCCTATACCCATTTCTCCTTCCCACTGACTCCAGGTTACCACTAATAAACTTTAGTCGCTAGATATTTGCCTACCCTGAATAGTTGATTTAAGCAATGATCATATAACAGTTGTCTTTCAGTAACTGAAGTATTTCACTCAAAATGTTTTCAGGGTTTCATCCACATCACAGCATATACCAGAACGTCACTTCTCTTTATAGCCGAGGATTACATATTCCATTACAACAGTATTTCCCACAGTGGGCAATACTGCGTGCTCCCCCATCCCTAAGTGGGGGTGGGGTGGGGTACTGGTACAATACAGGAGGGTGGGAAAAGCACAAAAACTTTTAACTGCCTGGCAATACTGAGGAATTTTTTTTTTCTCTCTGAAAATGGGACAGAAGGGGTCGGTAAACCAAATACATTTGGGAACCTATGCATCTCAACAGCAAATTTTATTTACCCATTAACCTGTTCATGAGAAACTTGGGTCGTTTCCACCTTTTGGCTAAGTGGTCTGATGTAATGAACACTGTGTACAGTATATATTTGCATTCAAGCTCTCAGGTCGTTGGAGGAGAATAGCTGGGTCCCTAGTATTTTTAACTAACTTTTTAAAAACTAATCAAACTGTTTCCCCGTAGTGGCAAGACTGTGACCAACAGATCCAATTTCTCCACCCCTACTCTCCCCATTTACTGTGTGTGTGCGTGTTATCTTCAGGCACTAAACTCTTTCAATAGTAAATACAGAATATACTCACACGTACCTGACATTCATAAAGCTTCTTTCTTCCCTTTTTTGCCCCTACTCCAGTTTGGCATGCTGTCAGGTGACATTTCAGTGTGCTATTTCTAGCAAATCGCTCATGACAATTTGAACATTCAAAGGGTTTCTCACCTATTAGAATAGAAAATATGTATATTGATAAATCAAGAAAAATGGCAAAAAGCAAGTAAGTGTAAGAGCGTGTTTTCTTTGTGGTTAATTTTAACAGCACATTCTCACGTTCAGATGTTTTACAATACTCAAAGGTGGAAATAACAACACATCTTTGAGGTATATTGTTTAATCTGCTATCTTGGGAATAGGTTTATGAGTTCTTTTTCATTTCTTAAAATTTTTCACTTTTCCTTAGATAAAAATCAGTATCAGTGTTATCTTGGGAAATGGATCAGCATCCATCCTACATGTATTTTTCAGGTAGTTCCCTATTGTGCTGTACACTAGATCCTGTGTTGGGGGATGAAGATGAAAATATAAATTGCCCTTGTTTTCAAATACTTTTTATTACAGGCTAGGGTGTGAAGGCTAAATACATGAAAATAAACAAGTGCAATGAGGTGTGGGTAAAAAGGTCATGGACAGGATAAACTATCTGGAGCAGAAAACAACGGGACCGACAGTTCCAGGAGGACACGGGAGAGGGGGAGGCAGGGGAAAGGAAGTGGGTGTTAACAAACCCAGGGGCAAGGGAACAACAAGTGATCTAAAATCGATGGTTAGGAGGGTGGAGGCCTGGTAGGGCTTGATCATGGGCAATGTAACTGAATTACTGAAACCCAAATGAAGGCTGAACATTATAGTGGGACAAGAGGAAAGTAAAAGGAAATGGAGGAAAGAACTAGGAGGCAAAAGGACATTATTTATAGAGGTCTAAATACAGGCATGTACATATGTAAATATATTTATATATAACAATAGTGAAATAGATCTATCTATCTATCTATCTGTTAAATATTAAGGTAGCAGATGGACATTGGGCCTCCACTCAAGTACTCCCTCAACACAAGAACACTTTGTTCTAATAAGCTGGCATTCTGTGATGTTCAGCTTCCTGACACGATTACTGGAGACAAAATGTGTGCGTAAGGTAATGTGGTGAAGAAAGCTGATGGCACCCAGCTCTCAAAGATATACCAGGCCTCCACCCTCCTAACCATCGATTTTAGATCACTTGTTGTTCCCTTGCCCCTGGGTTTGTTAACACCCACTGGGTGGGGTCTTAAAGACTTGAAGATAAACAAGTGGCCATCTAGCTGAAAAGCAACAAAGTCCACATGGAAGAAGCACATCAGCCTGTGTGATCATGAGGTGTTGATGGGACTGGGTATCAGGCATCAAAGACCCAAAACAAAAAATCCTATCAATGTGAATGCAGAGTGAAGACCCAAAGTCCATCTGTAGATAATTGGGACATCCCCTGACAGAAAGGTCACAAGGAAGAGACTAAACAGTCAGGGTGCAGTATAGCACTTATGAAACATACAACTTTCCTCTAGTTCTTTGATGCTTCCTCCCCACCACTTTCATTATCCCAATAGTACCTTACAAATCCGGCTAAACCAGAGCATGTACACGGATACAGGTAAGAGCTGGAAACAGGGAATTCACGACAGATAAAACCATCAGGACCAATGAAAGTAGTGATACCAGGCGGGGAAGGGGAAGGTGGGGGGAAAAAGGGGGAACTGATCACAATGACAATGATCAACATATAACCCTTTCCCAGGGGGACAGACAACAGAAAAGTTGGTGAAGGGAGACATCAGTGTAAGACATAAAAAAATAACAATAATTTTATAAATTATCAAGGGTTCATGAGGGAGGGTAATGGAGGGAGGGGAAAAAATAAGGAGCTGATACCAAAGGCTCAAGCAGAAAAGAAAATGTTATTTGAAATGATGATGGCAACAAATGTACAAATGTACTTGACACAATGGGTGGGTGGATGGATGGATGGATGGGTTGATAATAGCTGTACGAGCCCCCAATAAAATGATTTTTTTTAAAGGCCATGGAGCATGTACTGCAGCAGTGTTAAGGGAAGGGGCTTGGTTCTGTCTCCCGAGGTAGCGCACTCTAAGCAGATATACAGAAGAGTAAAACGGCATGGGAGGCGAAGAGTAAGCAAGACGTAATACTGATTCTAGTTTTTCTGTCTTAAAATACCAACTAAGATAAAAAACACAAGAGTAGGTTTGGAGTGGGGGGTGTGATAGAACGGTATAAATTCCTTTTTGTATCTGCTTCATTCGAGGTACTCATAGGATACAGTGGAGATATCCAGATATTCAGAGTGAAGATTCACATCGATAAAAATCCAGTACCTCAAAGAGCGGGGAGGACGGATAGTCACTGCCATCAAGTCAATTGTGAGTTGGAATTCACAGCAGCCATATACGAGTTTTCAAGACTGTGAACGTTTATAGCAGACAGCCTCATCTTTCCCTTTTAGAGATGCT
The DNA here is from genome assembly GCF_000313985.2 of Echinops telfairi. NCBI lineage: Eukaryota > Metazoa > Chordata > Mammalia > Afrosoricida > Tenrecidae > Echinops > Echinops telfairi. The sequence goes on from NW_022111373.1 coordinate 107,293,353, forward strand.
GGTGGGTTTGAACTGCAGACCTCAGGGTTAGCAGTCCAACTCCTACTCCACCGTGCCACCAGAACTCCTTCAACTGATATACAGATAAGAGTTAAATGGTAATAAAAACCATTGGTGAGGATAAATTTTCTCAGGAGTTTGATGCCTAATAAAAAAAAAAAGAACCACCAAGTTAAAAAAGAAGATGAATGAGCCGATCAAGGAAATAAAAATGGAGCAGCCAACAGAAGAAAAACTAGGGGAAATTAAAGAAGAACTTTTAGGAAAAGAGATCAACTGAAGAGAGGTGTCAGGTAAGGTATTACTAAGGTATCACTATAATAACTCTAACAAAGCAGTGTTAGTGTTGGGTTGGGTCAGAAGCCAGACCGCAGTGGAAGTAGATGAAAACCGTATTCTTGAAATTCTTTCAAAGAGATTTGGAAGTAAAGAGAAATGGCTAGAGGGGGACAAGTAAATCAAAGGGTGGTTTAAGCTAGGAAAGGCTAGAAATGGCAACTGGAACTCGGTCTTGAAAAGGATATCAAAAGCCATGGGATCCAGAACGCTCCTGGTTGAAAATGAAAATCTCTTCCTCAGGAAGAGAGAAGCAAACAATACAAATGGGTGCTGGGCAAGAAGAGTAGTATGTCGTCTGCTGCAGGCTAAGTTGTAGACAGGGGTCTTGAGTGAAAGTCTGGAATGTTATTACATGCCCTTGAGCTGGTTCCTACTCATCGCGGCCCTATGTACAAAAGAATGAAACACTGCCCAGTCGGGGGCAATCTTCACAACTGCTCTTATGTTTGAGCCCATCAAAGCAGCCACTGTGTCAATCCATATAGTGGAAGGTCTTTTCCAGCTTCACTAACCCGCTACCAAGCATGATATCCATCTTCAGGGACTGGTCTCTTCTGGCAACATATCCAAAGCACATGGGACAAAATCTCACTATTCTTGTCTCTTAAGAGCATTCTGGCTGTACTTCTTACAAGATAGACCTTTTTGTGCTTGTGGCAGTCCATGGTAGTCTCATTATTCTTCGCCAGCACAATTCAAATATATCAGTTATTCTTTGGTTTTCCTTACTCAATGTCCAACTGTCACATGCACATGAGGTGATTGAAAACACCATGTCTTGGGTCAAGGGCGCCTTAGTCCTCAAAGTAACACTCTTGCTTTTCAACACTTTACAGAGGTCTTCTGCAGCAGATTTACCCAATACGATGTGCCCTTTGATCCCGACTACTGGTTCCAAGAGAACAGAGTGTGGATCCAAGCACGACGACATCCTTTTCTCTGTTTAATCATGCTACCTACTAATCCCATTGTGAGAATTGGGTTTCCTTCACATTGAGTTGTAACCACACTGAAAGTTGCAACCCTTGATCTTCATAAAGCAAGAGCTTTTCCCAAAGAACGGCAATTAGGGCATCCAAACTCACTGCTATCAAGTTGAGTCTGACTCAAACTGAACCTATATATAGGGTTTCTGAGGCTGTGAATCATTATGGGAGCTGACAGCAGCTCGGGAAACACATAAATCAGGCACCAAAGATCAAACTTACGGTTCAGAATATGAGTTTTCTCCAGCAGTGTTTAGCAACTAGGGAGTCGGAGTAAATGGCTGCAGTAGTTCCATAATGGAGAGTTTATTTGAGCAGGCAAGGGATCATGGTAGAACACAAGAAACAGAAACCCAAGTAGTATACAACAAGATCTAGAGAGGTCACAGAAGTCAGGAAGGCAGTTATAAAACTAGGTGAACAGGGGAGATGAGGAGAATAAGATTAAATGAGGCAGAAGTTTAAGAACAGAATAAGCAAAGAAGTGAGTGAATTTCAGAGAGAGGCTGGGAGAATGAGCCTGAGATTTCACAGGTGCAGCCCCAGTGATGAGGTGCTAGAATGAGGTCCTCACACTCCAGTAGCACGGATGTCGTCAAGTAATTCTGAGTTGTTTTTCCCCCACAATAAAACAATTTTCATTTCTTTTATACAAATTTTAGGAACTTAAACAGTTTGAAAGAGAAAGCCTAATAACCTACAATAAGTATTATGTTAAAAATTCCTTTCAGTTCAAAAATGTGTAGTGATACACCCATTCATCATTGGCATTGGCAGATTCCAAAGATCGGGTCATTATGCGACAATCAGTGTTATGTGAAAATGGAGGACGAGTGCATCATTACACAACTGTGAAACCATTGAGTATCATAACCAAGCAAACTAATACATTATCTTGACCCTACAATCAGCCTTACTCTCACCCCACACCTTGATATTACTGGTATGTGTGTGTGTGTGTGTTTACATGAAAGTGCAAAAGATATACTTGGAAGAATACATTTTTTAAAAATGATAGTAGTTGTTGCTTCTGAAAGTACCTACTGAAGTAGAAAAGAGATTTGCTTTTAATTGCATACCAAATTAATGAGCAGTTTTTATTTTTTAAAGGTTTGATGAGTCCAATAAAACCTAATATCTGGAAATAGCAACTTTAGATATGAGCAGCAGAGTTCTCAAAGTACTTCCCCCACTTTCTCTTACTTGATACAACCCTAGTGTGATAGTTAAGGATTATGTTACCAAGACACTCCAGAGTAAGGGGCCCAACCTAGCAACGATCACAGCCTGACACCTTCTTGGTGTCATAACCTTTGTGTATAAAAGTGGGAGACACTAGGAACTCTCTCTCTCTCTGCCCCTCCACCTTCCTGCTCACTGGGACTCTGTCTGCCTCCAAGGTGGGCCAACCAACACTGAGAGCTGTGGATGCACATGACTTTGCACCTACCAGCTTCCGATCTTCCTGCATCCTACATCATCTTTCTACATCACTGGCCTGCAGTGAGTCTGAAGGGGGACTTATGGACTAGTACTGGACTTACAGACTTGAGTTGGACTGGGCTGGAAAGCCCTCTTGATATATAACTATGTACTTCTTGATATACACCTTTCTTAAACATAAATGAGTTTCTTTTTGTTTTTATCCAAACCAGCCTAACACATCTAGAAAGTACATATAATCAACTCAGTTTATATAGAAAAGGAAAAGAAGCTAAAAGTTAAATAACCAGTCAAGTTCATTCTAGTGGCTAAAGTCAGAACAGAAGCTGAAATCCAATTCTGATTTCTAGGACCACATTCTGCCACTACACTACTTCTCAGGGAACAACTACTGGAAAACACAATGAATGGTCACCTTTTTTTTTCTTCACACAGGGTAGCCTACAAATTTGTGCCTGCCATCTTCTTGGCACAACAGCCTATTATTTCTGGTTCCCTCTCTAAATTACTATTGGTGTCAGAAATGTGGCCAAACTGGGATGGACCCTTTGGCCCCCATCTCACCAATCACCAAAATGTGTTAATTCTGCAACTCTTGAGTTACTCACTTAAGACCCCATTGTTTTTCAGATATGTCACCAGCTTTCTGTTAGATCTAGTAATTTCACTCCATTCTAAGCCATTTCCAGTTCTAATATAAGCCTGATCAGATCTCTTCCTGCCTTAAGATTTTTAAATAGCCAGTCTTCAATATAAAATTCAAACACATTTACAGCAATTATTTAAAAAAAAAAAAAAAAGACTTTCCCTGTCCCGCCGAGCTGTGTGGAAGTGGAGGCTCCGTCCAGTGTGTTCAAGATTCGGTTGTAATGGACGACGTTAACACTGCTTTACAAGAGGTGCTGAAGACCGCCCTCATCCACAATGGCCTAGCACGTGGAATTCGCGAAGCTGCCAAAGCCTTAGACAAGAGCCAAGCTCATCTTTGTGTGCTTGCATCCAACTGTGAAGAATCTAAGTATGTCAAGTTAGTGGAGGCCGTGTGCTGAACACCAAGTCAACCTCAGTAAGGTTGATGACAACAAGAAACTAGGAGAGTGGGTGGGCCTCTGCAAAATTGACCGAGAAGGAAAACCCCGGAAAGTGGTTGGTTGCAGTTGTGTGGTTGTTAAGGACTATGGCAAAGAATCTCAAGCCAAGGATGTTATTGAAGAATACTTTAAATGCAAAAAATGAGCAAATAAAACTTTGCTAATTGTTTAAAAAAAAAAGGCATGATCTCAACCTCACCTTCCCCATCACTCTATCTCTCTTACCCTTAAGCCACTTACAGATCTCCCATAATGCCTAGACATATGCCACATGGTCAGCCTGTCTTACCTCTTCAGCCACACACCCTAGCATTCTTCGACATGGACCTTCAGCCATGACATTCAGCCATAACAAACTACTAGCAGTGGTTTTAAGCAGGTGTCTTCCTCTTATGATTATGTATGTGACATCTCTTTTACCTGGAATGCCCTTCTAGCTTACATCTTTTTGAGTCACATGAAGTGAAAAAAACATGAAAGCCCCCTTCCCTCAATGCCCAGGCAGAAATTCCCACAGGACTCGGTTCACCTCTATCAGGACTTAGCCACACATTGACCAGACCTGCTTTTCTCCCTCAACACTGCAAACCTCCTTGAAGACAAGAACTCTATGACTTAATATCATCATTGCTGTTTTCCATATAGTTCAGAAGTAATAGAAATTTTGAAAAGAAAGCCACAGATTACATTGCACACATTTTGAAGAACATCCAAGAAAACCAATGAATAAAATTGTCCAAAATATGAAATCGAGGAAGCTTCAAAAAACTTGCGAGAAATCCTATTATCTTTTAATTCCATTTTTCCGCTTACTTTTTGAAGCTCCCTCATGTTTGTGTTTTTTCTGATAGGGGAAGGCACAGGAAGGGGATCATTTTTATTATTAGACATAGTTTATTACAAGGGAAAAATGACCCACCTCTTACTAACTTAAACACCGTTTAAATTTACTTATGTTCTCTTAATTTATTAATTGATCATATCTGCAACCTATCTATCTAATTACTAGCTCAGGTTAAATTAAAAAAAAAATTTATGTGCCGAGTTGTTCCTCCATATGGCATTTGATCCTACAATTTTTAACACCATGTTATCCTCATCATTTTGGAGGGAAAGACAAAGTCAAACAACATATTCCACTGTCCAGTTCAAGACACAAAGTGCAATACCTAAAAAGCAGCACATTTACAAACTTGTAAAATTATTTCTGCTGCACATTTTTCAAATAGGTAGATGTCTCCAGGCAATGTTTTGGGCAAAAGAATGATATCTGCTAGGACACACCAAACTTCTACCAAAGTGCACTAATTACCTAATAACAATTATTTACTAATTAAATGTGTTGTTCATCTATCAGCTCTTCTGCAAAATTAACCACAAAAAAGTTAACCACATGCACAAAAAGTACAACAGACCATTAATTAGAGAAATTTGCTTTTCAAGGACCAAAAATTTTTAACTGTTGGCAATCTCCAAATATGCTGCGCGTGCACACGAGGGGGCTTCAAAGTGTTCTTGGAAAAATTGATGTTAAAGATATTTGAGTTTCAGTAGCTTACAAAGTATCACATTAGTTTTAAATTGGCAATTCATACACATTTTGTTTCATTTCATTCCTTGAAATCCTCTCAGTGTAATATCACTTACTGTTTCTTTGTTTTCCCATGAACTTTTTGAAGCCCCTTCATCTATTTTAACCACCACACGTAGCAAGGACTTGGAAACACGTGTCCAGAGACATGACATAGCACACTCCTAGTAACTGCCACAACCCTGGTTAAACTGGGTTTAGGGACACCCCAAGTTTTAAGGCACCACTACATCTGGTGCAGGAGACCTTGCTCAAAACAAAAATGCCTGAAGAGTGGGAACTGACAAGAGAGAAAAATAAGGTATAAAGGATACAGGACTATGAGGGTCAGACGTCCTGCAGTCACCTCCCTGGAACATCTCTCTCATGCCCATGAAGGCTCCTAGGCTGAGAAACAATACAAAGCCCTCCTTCTCCCTCTGGCTGTCCCTCTGGCCTAGCACTTTTGTCAGTGGAGAGGTGGTGATAAAATGAAGCTAGGCTACGAAATTATCTCACAGAGACCACATATACAGTATAACCATGTAAGGGACTCTTTGTAAATGTACTCATTTCTCTATCAGGTTAACATAATACAAAAAAAAAACACCTACTAGAGTTGTTAGTTACACTCAGGAATTGAAGAATTATTACTATTAAGGGTTCCAGTTCATAAATGCATGTGTTATTCCAAACACGTTTTATATGCCTCTGCAATCAGGAGATTGCTGTAGACAAGTTCTCTGAGTAACATACTTGTAAATCTCAATAGAGAGCCTTCAAAAAGAGAAAAAAAAAGGTCTAACTGAAACAGTGGCTTTTGAGGAATCTGCTAGGTCAGTATTGTTCACAAGAGATCAGTTGAGAGTTATATGGGGTATTTTTAGTTTTGGGGGGAGGGGGAGACCTATTATAAAAGTTTTTTTAAAACTGAAAACTTAAAAAAACCCCAAAAAACTGAAAACTGCAGATAAGCAAAAGGCAAAAAATTCCAAGATACGACGAAAGTGTAGAAATAAACAACCTAAACCCACTGCAACTGAGTTAAATCCAACTCATAGCAGCAACCCTAAAGGCTTCCGAGACTGCAAATTAAATCTCTATGGGAGCAGCCTCATCTTGTTCCTGGAGCATCTGGTACTTGTCAATTACTGATTCTGCAGTTAGCAATCCAATGCTTAACCAACAGTCACCGAGGCCCCTTGGAAAACTCATTTTTAATAAAGATACTTATGATTTTCTTAGCAATACTTTTTTATTTACTCTAATAAATCACAAACCATGTTTTATATTCTTAAATAAGAGCCAAGGTATCAGAATGACAATTTCTTTCAAGGTTGACCCAGATTTTGCTAGTTAAGCATCAATATCTCAAAGTATTATTCTGAGAAGTGTGTATTTATATCCTGCACATTGAAAAATACAAAGCTGGTTTCTGTGACACCAATTTAAAAAATGAAACAATTATTAGAACTCATACCTGGTGTGAATATGTAAAAAATATATTTGTAACATAAAATACCTGTATGTTTTCGAAGATGCTCTTTAAAGTGTCCAAAGTGGTCAAACTGTTTCTCACAATACTGACAAATATGAATTTTTTTCCCAGTTCTTTGCTTCTTACTGGCACCACCTTCTTCCAGGTGGTAGCAATTGAGGTGCTGTTTCCATGCGCTCTCCCGCAGATACCTTTTATTGCATATTTCACACTTGAAACTCTCAGTGGAGTGTGATTTCATGTGCTCCTTAAAATGGTAAAACAATTTAAATGAACGGTTACATTTCTCACAATGGAACAAGTCCTTCACATGTGACAGCTGAAGTTCCACAATTTCAATACCTTCTACCTGTTTGATTGTGGGGTCAGATGCGCATCCACCTTCTTTAAGATGCCCTTTTCTATCACCCTGACGATACTTGCTGGTAATATCTGCCAAAAGAGCTAAAGCGGAATCATCGGAGGAACCTGTGCTTTGAATGTACTTTATAGATTCCTTGGCCGAAGCCACTTCCTCCAATGTTTCAATGCCTTCACCTTCCACTTCAATTGTGTCTTCGGCAATCTCCACCTCAATTTCAACAGGTTCTGATTCTGCAGAGGGCAGGGATTCAGTGATAACATTGGATGTTTCTGCAATCTTTCTCTTTTTTGCCTCACTTTTTCCTGTGCTGTTTTCCTCAAGCGGAGCTGCATTTTCTTTGTTCCTGAAATACATAATGTATGAACTTAAAAAACCCACAGGGCCAATCAAAATCCTAGCAGGCTTTTCTGAAGAAACTGACAAGTTGATGACAGAATTTATACATAGACTTTCAGAGAGCAAGATCAGGAGACCTAGACTATCTGATTTTAAGACTTACTATAAAACTAAAAGAACTATGGTAATGTGATATTGGTGACAAAACAGGCATGATGATGAACAGAAAGAATTAATTTCAAAAACAGACACACATGTACATAATAAATTACTTTTTGAAAAATGTCCCAAAGTGATTCAACAGAGAAGAGCTTTTCACTAATACTGCAGGGGAAAGTGGTGTCCACATGGAAAAAATAAACAAGCCTCACCTTTGCCTCAACCATACCCAAAAATTTAACTAAAAATGAATGGTAGATTTAAATATAAGAACTAAAACCATTAAGAACTTCTATAAATCTGGCAAACTAGGTTTCTTAAGATCACACAAAGAAGCCATAATAGAAAAATTGATAAAAAGAATTTCATCCAATTTAAAACTTTTACCCTTTGAAATCATTTAAAAAGTCAGCCACAAACAAAATATTTGGGAACATTTGTCAAAAAGGGCTTGTACCTAGAAAATAAAAAGAATTCTCACAATTCAATAAAATCTGTAAAAGAAGATATACAATTGCTTAGAGAGAATATCCAGTTAGTCTCCTGCTTTACATAGCCTACAAACAGTCCCTGCCAGCTTTCATTCTGGTCTACCTTTTCAAGAATGTTTGCATAACAAATAGCCTTAGAGGAAAGAGATAGGATCTCCCTTTGGAGCAAAGGGCACATTTGTTTACTGTCCAATATAAAGACTGTCCTCAGAGCAGAAAAGTTCAAAGAAGCTTGCTTGTAGCCTGTTTTAAACTACTTGAGTTTCCTAAGCTGGATATATACTTCAGCTGTGATGTATGTAAACCTAACTGCATACACAGATATCTAGGCCACCTATACTTGAGGGAAAGCACATGCGAGAGGAGAAACTGACATATATGAGTAAAATCCCTTTGCATCTGACCCAAGAGCTTTGGATCTTCTGCCAGCTTCAAAGAATTGATATGACCCTAATTTTCCAACTTGCAAAGTAGAACCTCTCAGAGTTTCTAGAGTTTTTGGCGATAAGCTACTGATAAAGACTTTGTAGAAAAAGGAGGAGTTCTTACAGAGTAATGAAAGAGAGTTGGATTACAGTCCACTGGAATCAGAAACAAATGTCGGGCCAAATGAGCAACAGTTGGTCCTCCATTTTATTAAACACTGATGAGAAGATGGATGCAGGAGCAGTACAAACAGCAAATTCAAAGATAGCTGCTGGAGCAATTGCACTGATTTTTGCACTCTCCTTTGGGTGGGGCAAGGAGAGGGAAGGGGAACTTTCCCAAGCATTCTAATGGTTAGCTTTGGTCTGTGCCCCATAACAACTATAACGTACCAAGATTCCTCCTGAGTCAGAAGGACAAAAGGTCCCACCCTTTTTCATAGAAGTTACTGTACAGTGATATGCACTTACACTGAGTATGAAAGGAGGATTCAATCATCTATGCGCAGAACCAGAAGGCTCATTATAACTTCCATTAGTTTACATTTGAGCTGAGGGGATGACTTAATGCTTATCAAGCAAAAAGGACATACTTGCTGTAGTCTAGTCTGTCGTGTCCACCTTAGATTCTGTTGGAACCAGGCAAAAACACAAAAGATGCTATCAGAATAGCAGAGCACCAACTGCCCCAGTCCCAGAGTAGGATGTGTTCCTAAGCCACTGCTCTGCAAGTTAAGGTGAGTCCGCCAAAGACGTAAACCTTCAGATTGGAACTAGAGAGCAATGCAGACAGAGATGTCGAATCAAAATGCATTCACTTCCCCATCTTGTTAGTACGAGAGAGGACTATCCAATTAGAAAGAGTCACATCTACACAAGTACTACCCTGTTTCTCCGGAAATAAGAAAGTGTCTTATATTAATCTTTGCTCCCAAAGATGTCCTTGGTCTTATTTTCAGGGTATGTCTTATTTTTCCATGAAGAATACGGTACACATTTATTGTTTACTGTTTTATTAAAGAGACCTCGCACTTCCTGTCTGCTCCGGCTGCGCTGTGGCCAACAGTGAGCTGCACGGCAGTTCTGCTGCTACGGTCCAGAGTCCAGAGTTACGGTAGCTTCGGGAGGTCCTTATTTTTGGGAGGATGCCTTACATTTCAGGGAGAGGCATTACAAAGGTAGTACCAGTAGAACAAACTTCCCCAGCATTTGCCACCAATGGCAGGGCAGGATTTACTACAAACGCTTATAACTTCTGATATAGACATACTTTACATTAAAAGATAATGCCTTTTTGATTGGCAACTCAGAAATCTGTCTCCATGGGTGTGATTATAGTGCTATCATCACCAGCAAGGGGTGCTGATAGACAAATTCAAAGGCCTGCTTACCAGGTCAACTTTCTTGGGCCTGTGCAGGCTCACAATGTTTAATCTACCCAGTCTAGCATCTTACTGGATTTTTTTTAAAGTTCTAGACAGTATTATCACTTACGTATTCTACTTACTTTTTATCAGCTAATTTGAAAATCAGTATTCATTAAGTAGGATGTCAACCAACAAGCTGCAGTGGAAGTTGTCCAACAAGCTGTGTCATGTTTTCTACCTTTAGAGGCTCAAAACCCTTCGGGTCTCATAACTCTAATGACCTCTTTGAGCAACTAGTCTCTGAGAACGCTGATTCTGGAAAGAGGAGGCAGCCTCCACACAATGCTACTGCTTGGGATTTTGGACTTGTGAACTACATGACGTGCCCGTAAGATACAAACCACTTGGAAAAGTAGCAATTAGCTTGTTCTTGAGCTGTTGTTGAAATCTGAAGTCTAATCGTTGGAGGTCTTTTGACTCCCCAATCTAATATTCCCATTTGTGAATGTGTTAACTCAGATGTCGTTAACACAAAAAGAAGCTTAAAAAACCAGTCATATTTGCCAGAAAGAAATAGTAGATTCAAGCATAGAGCTGACCTCTTGGGTTTCCCTTTTTTTTTTTTAAAGGCAATTCTTCTATTCTGTTGACCAAAGTAAAGTTACCAGTTCAACAGGGCCCTTGACTCACCAGGTTCACCTAATTGCCTAGACCTGGACTATGGTTTGCCTAAGCTATAACTCAGTGTTCATGGAGATGCTGCAGTGCAAGATGCTCAGCCTCAACACCAACTGTGGAAAATAAAAGTGGGCATGGTTCCTCTGCTCATGCAGTAGTTTCCAAACTGAGTCTTGTTAAAGTTTTTTGTTTTTTTTTTAACTAGCCCTTTACAATGGCTTAGCTGACTAACCTGCTCCTTGGAAAAGTACAAACCAAAGTGTGGCAGGTTAGAAACTTATCTTTGGTGGTATAAATTGGGGGG
>NW_022111373.1:107304503-107310401 GCF_000313985.2 Echinops telfairi
GGGTGGGTGGAAACTATTCTTACTCTGGTTGGTTGTTTACGCCCCCAACACTGTTTTGGTCATGCCAACATACCCACCAAAAAAGACTGGGCCTATTTTTCTGGGGTATAGTGCCTTGCCTGTCAGACCTGTGATTCCCACCCAAAACTTGACCTGTCTGTAAGGAAGTCAGCCACCTCACACAAGGCATTGCAGCCACCAGCAATTCCCATAGACTGACTTCACGGGACCTTTGACCCTATTTCAGGGCTATCAGTTGATGTCTCACTGTTGGTTTTTTTGTTGTTTTTGTTTTACAGACACAGTGTTGCCATTCTAGTCGAATCGTGGCCACATGACTGTAACCTTTATAAAATTAACCTGTTCTATGTTCATCTTTTCTGACCATCCAGTAAAAACCAAAAGCAACTCAATGAGGCAATAAGGTAGTAACAGACCTTTCGCACACTACTATTTGCACCAAGATTGGAGGAAGACCAACAAGCTGTAATAGAAAGCTGACAAGGTCTGCTTGCTGAAAGTGAAGAAGGCTGAGTTAGTAAAGATGATCAACTAATTATCAAGAGTTTAAACTAGGAGCATGGACTGCATCTCAACATAAAACAAAAATCCTCACCTTTTTCAACACATGGTATGGAAAAATTGATCTCTCCTTACAAAAGAATGAAACAAGCCCCATACCTTATCTTACACCAACTACAAAAACACAATCAAGATGGGTAAATATCTAAATATAAACCCTAGAACCATAAAAACCACCAATTAAAACACAGTTAACAAACACTAACGAACACAATGAAAAATACACTGTAAAAGGTAAAATAGAAGACTGAGACCTTCTAAAAATATGACATTTTTGCATATCAAAAGACTTCATCAAAACTATTAAATGAAAACTCACAGATTAGTAAAATATATTTTTAGTATTGGTATATCAGATAAAGGGCCAATTTCAAAAATCTATAGAAATCTAACTTTAATAGGAAACATACGAATAACCTAATCAAAAGGGGTACAAGACATGAATAGACAATTTACCAAAGATGATACCAAGTGGCCAACAACCATATAAAGAACTATTTGCATTCATAGCAATAAGAGAAATAAAAACTAAAAATATAACAATGAGATACCAGCTCATACCGACACTCTTGGCAATATTAAAACAAACAAACAAAAAGACCCCAGAAAATGATAAAAACAAGAGAGGACGTGGAAAGAGTGGAACACTCATTATACTGGTGAGATTCTAGAATTATACAACCACTAGGGAAATTAGGATGCCACTTCCTTAAACAAATGCAAATATAAATATCTTATGATCCTACAATCTCTCTACTTGGTACATACCTTAAAGAAATAAAGGAGAAGACTTCTGGGAAGATGGCGACTGAGTAACACAACAGAGGGACTCAGCAGAAATCAGCCCAGGAGAGTTACTAAGAGGGAAATTCAACACTGCTGGTTTGCAGAAGAAGCATCATAAAGTAGGCACAGATCCACGAGGTTTTGAGGGGCTGGGCCTTTTGGCTTAACACAGTGGAGGCCAGCTAGGGTTTGACCTTAGCCCTGCCACTGTCTCCACCAGAACCGGAACCATTTGGAGCCTGTGCAGGGGGGCTTAATCTCAATACAGCCATAGTTTGCCGTCGCCTCAGGGCAGGGATTAAACCCTTGCAGCCCCTCGGGCAGAGATCTGGGCTCAGCTATATTGTTACTTTTATATCCCTCTCTTCTCTATATCCCCCACCCCCACCCCAGTCTCAGGGGCTTAGTTGGGTTTTTTTTCTCCTCTTTGTCTCTTTCCTGTTCTCTCACAGACCACTCCCCTTAGCCTAGGGCATTTATGCCTGCCCCCCACCCAGTTAGGTGAGCTCCACCCTGTGCAGCATAGTCCAGGTAGCCTGAGGCTGGGGAAAGCCTGACCAACTTCCACCAGGGGATAATGTGCCCAATTTGGGAATTCCTGTCTGTGTGGCTGGGGGAGCTCCTATTTTTCCTCTGTTGTCCCATGTGTCTGAGGGAACTTCCTCATGCCTACCTTAGTGCCTCGCATGGCCTAAGGAAGCTCAGCCAACATTTCGCAAATGTTCCAAACTGCTGCAGGAACCTCGTCCAAAACTCCACAGTGATCAACCTGGCCAGGGCAATTCCGCCCACCATTTGCGGTGATCTACACCAAAGCAGGAAACCCACCAGACTTCTGGAGCACTCCCCTAAGAGGGAAGCCACAGGAGGATAAAGTGGTAGGCTAACTCCACAGTGACATTAGCTGTAGGCAGTTCGAAGAAGCATTCCTACAAGTGTCCCAGAGAGCCAGTGGTCTTCGACTCTCTGGAAAATGGCACCTGGCTCCTCTAAAACAACACAGCACAAAAAGCCATCAGCCCCAACCACCTCAACAAAAAAAACCAGGAGAAACAAAAGGCAATGGCAAAAGATGACCTGAACCTAATGACATGCATTGAAGAAGCAGATATTGACCTGCCACAGAAAGAAATTTCAGAATGCTGCTTGGAGTCATACAGGATATGAGGTAAACAATACAGAAAAAGGATGAAATGATAGAGGAGATAAAGTCCATACACCAAAGGGAAATACAAGAGCTTACAGAGGAGATAACAAAAACCAGTAGCAGACTCACAGACCTCGAGAATCGACTGGAGGAAGCAGGGAACCACAGCAGTGACTTGGAGGACAGCCAAGCAGACGTCAACAACCACGAACAAAAATCTAATAAGATCATCAGAGAAGCTGAAGAAAACCAAAGAGCTATGTCTGATGCTATGAAGAGGTACATTAGAATTATTGGATTATTGGATTACCAGAGGAAGACATACAAAGAAGTCATCTGGAACAATAGTGAGAGAATTCGTGGAGGAAAACTTCCCCAGCTTAAAGAATGAAAACCAGGCAACCATTCTGGAGGTTGTTAGAACACCAGCTAGACTGAATGCTGAGAAGAAGTCACCAAGACACACAACAGTTAAACTATGCAACTTTGAGGAAAAGGAATAAAATCATGAGACCAGTTAGGGAAAAACAAGCAATCACATATAAACCTTCCCAAACAAGAATATGCTCAGATCTATCAGCAGAAACTATGAAGAAGAGACAGTGGTGTCACATATTATTCCAAAACTGAAAGAAAACAACACGAACCCAAGAATACTCTACCCAGCTAAATTATTGATCAAGATAGATGGAAAAGTAAGAGTCTTCCCAGACAAGGAAAAACTCAAAGAATACGTTAGAAGAAACCCAGCCCTACAAAAGATCCTTGCCGACCCAGTGTGGGCAGAAGAACAACACTCACCAAGCATAAATAAGTGACCGCCACATAGAACAACCTCACCCAGAGGGCAACACAGAGAAAACAGACCCCAAGATAGCATTGGCTTAAGGATGGAAAGAAGTCAAGAATAATACACACACATGCACAAGACACTAATAAGAAAGGAGGGTAGGAAAACACCCAACACCCAAGGTATAAGATGACATCACAGAGTCCGCAGATGGAGATACTAACCCTGAATATCAATGGCCTGAACTCAGGTATTAAAAGACTGAGGCTAGCAGACTTGCTTAGAAAACACAACCCATCAATCTGCTGCCTACAGGAGACACATTTCAAGACTGCAGACAAAAATAGGCTGAGAATCAAAGGCTGGAGAAAGGCATACCAAGCAAAGAGCAATTTAAAAATATCAGGGGTTACAATCCTAATCTCGGATAAAATTGACCTCAAAGTGCAAACCATAAAAAGAGATAAGGAGGGACACTATATAATGCTCAAGGGAACAGTAGACAAATGAACCAGTAAGCAGTCTAAAAATATATTTCCCGAATGAGAGACCTGCTGAAAAAAGAAATCACAGCCTCAACAATTATAGTGGGTGACTTCAATACACCGCTCTCTGAGATAGATAGATCACAGGGAGAGAAACTCAACAAGGAGACTAGAGAGCTAAATACTACAATTAGACAATTTGACCTCAAAGATATTTACAGCTTTTGATCCAAATACAAAAAAATTCATTCTTTTCAAGCCCGCATGGCACATATTCAAAGACAGACCACATGCTGGGGCATAAGGCTACATAAATTTAAGCACACTGATATCATACAGATCTCTCCTCTGACCACTGTGTCATAAGGCTGGAAATCAACAAAAGGAAGATGAAGAAAACAAGAGCAAACAAGTAAAGGATGAATAACTCTATTGCAAAAGGAGTGCATACTGGAACAGATCAGTGATGAAATTAGAAAATGTCTAGAAACCAACGAGAATGAGAATATGATGTACCAAAATTTATGAGACACAGCAAAGGCAGTTATCAGAGGAAGTTTCATAGCAATACATGCACACCTGAGAAAGGAAGAGAGACTCATGATGAGTATGCTGGCACAAAATTTACAACAACTAGAGCAGAGTCAGCAGGACAATCCCACTAATAGCAAAAGAAAAGAAAGAATAAAAATCAGGGCTGAGATTCAGGAGCGGAAAAATAAGAAAACTATGGAAAAAATTAATGCTGCTAAAAGTTGGTTCTTTGAAAGGATAAACAGAATTGACAGACCACTGGCAAAACTAAACAAAAGAAAGGAGGGAACAAATTTCAATAGCAAGAATGAGACATTACAAAGGGGACATTACAAGAGACCCTAATGAAATCAAAAGGATAATTACACAGTACTACGAAGGACTGTACTCCAATGAATTCATCAAGTTGGAAGGCATGGACAAATTCTTGGAAAAATAATCTCTCACTAGACTATCCCCAAAGGACGTCAAGAATCTCAACAGACCCATAGCAATAGAAGAAATAGACAAGGTTATCAAGGAATTACCAACAAAAGATTCCCTGGATCAGATGGCTTCACAGGAGAATTCTCCCAAACGTTTAGGGAAGAACTAACACCAATCCTACACAAACTCTTCCAGAGCATAGAAAAAGACAGCAAACTCCCGAACTCCTTCTACGAAGCTAGCATAACTCTGATACCAAAACCGGGCAAGGATCCCACAAGATCCTTGAGAGCTACAGACCAATATCCCTAATGAACACTGATGCAAAAATCATTAACAAAATACTGGCCAATAGAATACAAAAGTATATAAAACAAATAATTCACTATGACCAAGTGGGATTCATACCAGGGATGCAGGGATAGGTCAATATACGAAAGACCATTAGTATCATTCACCACATTGACATGAAAAACTGTAAGAACCACATGATATCAATTGATGCAGAAAAAGCATTCAACAACATCTAACACTAACTCCTGTTTAAGACACTTGAGAAGAGAGGAATGGAAGGAAAATTCCTCAAGACAATACAAACTATATATGAAAAAACAACAGCCAATGTGGTAGCCAATGGAGAAAAGACTAACACAATGCCACTGAAAAAGGGGACCAGACAAGGATGCCCCTTGTCCCTACTTTTATTTAACATCGTACTGGAGGTTTTAGCTAACAGCATAAGGCAAAAAAAAGACATCAAAGGTATTCGTCAGGGGAAGGAAGAGGTGAAACTATTGTTATTTGCAGATGATATAATTTTATATGTGGAAAATATCAAAAGCTCCACAAGGGGAGTACTAGAAGCAATAGAGGAGTTTGGCAGAGTGGCAGGATACAAGATCAATAAACAGAAGTCCATCGGACTGCTATACACATCAGGTATGACCACAGAAGAGGAGATCAAAAAGGTGGTCACAATAGCCAGGCACAAATTGAAATATCTAGGGATATACCTGACTAAAAGAACAAAAGATCTCTATGAGGAAAACTACAGAACACTATTACAGGAAACCAAGAGTGACCTCAACAAATGGAAGAATATCCCATGCTCGTGGACTGGAAGACTCAATATAGTCAAGGTGTCAGTT
>NW_022111373.1:107311805-107340319 GCF_000313985.2 Echinops telfairi
GGGGGGGGGGAGATTAGGGCACTGACCCACCCAAGGGGAGTGTATTGTTTGTCTCTCCACAGGGAAAGAGGGACCAGACTGAAATCCATTGTTCCGGAATGCAAATGCATGGAGAGGGGAGCCAGTGGAGGGGCCTGAGGGCTTGGCCCCCAAACCAGCTATGTAGACAACTGCTCCTCCCCCCAGAAGAATTTACTTTAGAGGACAGCACTGAAGTTGGGGCTAGGGGAGAGGGGCATGTATAATCAGAGCACACGGGTGCAAATGAATGGGGAGGAAGAGAGAGAGGAGCACATCCTGGCCCACCAGGCCTGGAGGACGACATACCCGCTCCGAACAGCCAATGCAGAGTAGACCATTTGGCTGATCCCACTATGAGGCACTATGCCCTTCGCTGACCCCATGGCCCTACGGGGGACAACACTGGAGACTCAGTGTCGGGATTGGCCCACACTGACCCTGCAACACCAAGGCAAAACACTAAAGGCGTGTGAGGCAGAGCAATGGGAGGAGCAGAGCGGGGGAGCTCCCAAGGGAGTGCAAAGGATAGACTCAGGGGCCAGAGCATGGCACCCCAACGGACTTGACTGGAGGACACGCCTAGAGGCCAAAAATCAGACCTTGATCCTATTTACAGGTTTTTCTTTTTTAAATTAAAAAACTTTTTTTCTTTTAAAAAAAATTAATTTATTATTTTATGGGTCATCGGTTCTTTTTTGTTGTCATCGTTGTGTTCTCTTGTCACTTTGTCTTGCTATGCCTTGTTTTTTAGGTGCGTATTATTATTTCTGCAGATCTATCTAGTTAAGAAAGGCTGGATGAACAGTCTGGAGGAGAAAACAACGGGATCTATGGTTCCAGGGGGACATGGGAGAGGGGGAGGCGGGGGTAAGGAGGTGGTATTGACCAACCCAGGGACAAGGGAGCAACAAGTGATCCAAAATTAGTGGCAAGGAGGGTGGGAGAGGCCTGAGAAGGGCAATGCAACCGAGAGAAATTACTGAAACCAAAATGAAGGCTGAGTATGATAGTGGGACAATAGGAAAGTAGAAGGAAATAGAGGAAAGAACTAGGAGACAAGAGTATTTATAGAGTGTGAGGAACAGAGGGATTTCTCTTAAGTTGTCTCCCCAAAATATGTACCAAACTTAGCTGCTTAAGAATGACTGTACAATAGGTGATCAGCGAAAGTAGGTCAGAGGTTATTCTCCTTAACATCAGCCATCTATAGTGGCTAGACTATTAGTCTGACTCACCCTAAATAAGACCCACTCCCTTCTGATAAGGAGAGTGGTGGTCTGTTTATTTGCAGGATATACCAGAGAGGGCAAACCTGCCCAAGGATGACCAAGGTTAGGTAGCCATTATCAGCTGTCTAGATCAAGCAGACACCACTGTTTATCCCATAACAAATGTGGGCACACCCCTAGGTCATCCCCTCCTATTGATTGTATTGCCTTTGTCACTATCCCTCCCTGTGACTTAGGTTATTGTCTGTTATCAGGGGACTTGCATGCCTCCCAGAATAGTAATTGTCTGCTTTATTGTATGAGACACCAGAATGATCAAACTTGTTCAAGAATGAAATGTATTGCCCCTTTCTGTGATGTACGACTCTGTAATCAGATCCCCCAAAAGTGATATGATGTGTGGTTAGCAATAAATAATAAGGCTCCCTGGTTCTCGAGAGGAGGGTGGCTGGGGAAGGTGGCTAAGGAGGACGAGGCAGTGGCTTCTCTGACGGCTAAGCCCCCTCCACGAGGACCATCAAGCAGGGGTGAGGTGAGCAATGCTACCATGAATTGCGTTTGACTCCATTAGTTGACTCCATCCTTTAGCTCTCATGCTCTCTATGACTTTATTATAATCTCTACTTATTATCGCTGTACAATTGCACCTACCGAATCTGTGATGTTTTGTGGGGTTCCCTCTTCCCTTTAACCCCACAATAGAGGTCTAAATACAGGCATGTACATATGTAGACATATTTATATAGGATGATGGGGAAATAGATCTCCATGCATATATTTATAGGTTTAGTATTAAGGAAGCAGATGGACATTGGACCTCCACTCAAGTACCCCCTCAATGCAAGAACACTTGTTCTATTAAATTGGCATTCCATGATGCACACCACCTTCCTGACATGATCGCTAAAGACAAATGTATGCATACGCAAATGTGAAGAAAGCTAATGGTGCTCAGCTATCAAAAGATATAGCATCTGGGGTCTTGAAGGCTTGCAGGTAAACAAGCAGCTATCTAGCTCACAAACAACAAAGCCCACATGGAAGAAGCACACCAGCCTGTGTGACCCACAAGGTGTCGAAGGGATCAGGTATCAGGCATCAAATAACAAAAAAAATCTTATCATTTTAAATAAGGGTGAGTGCAGAGTGGAGACCCAAAGCCCATGTGTAGGCAACTGGACACCCCCTTACTGAAGGGTCATGGGGAGGTGACGAGCCAGTTAGGTTGCAGGGTAGCAACGATGAAACATACAACTTTCCTCTACTTCTTAAATGCTCCCCCCCCCCACTATCGTGATCCCAATTCTACCCTACAAATCTGGCTAGACCAGAGGATGTACATTGGTACAGATAGGAACTGGCAACACAGAGAATCTAAGACAGATGACCCCTTCAGGACTAGTGCTGAGTGGCGATACCGGGAGGGTGGAGGGAAGGTGGGGTAGAAAGGAGGAACCGATTACAAGGATCTACATATAACCTCCCTGGGGGATGGACAACAGAAAAGTAGGTGAAGGGAGACGTCAAGATAGCGTTAAGATGGAGGGAGGAGCGGGGAGGGAGAGGAAAAATGAGGACCTAATGTCGGGGGTTTAAATGGAGAGAAAATGTTTTGAGAAATGATGTACAAATACGCTTTACACAATTGATGTGTGTATGGATTGGGATAACAGTTGTATGAGCCCCTAATAAAATGTTTAAAAAATAAAAAAAAAGATAGCGTTAAGATATAACAAAATAATAATAATGTATAAATTATCAAGGGTTCATGAGGGAAGGGAAGGGAAGGGGGAGGGAGGAGAGGAAATGAGGAGGTGATATTAAGGGCTCAAGTAGAAAGCAAATGTATTGAGAATGATGATGGCAACAAATGTACAAATGTGCTTGACACAATGGATTTATGCATGGATTGTGATAAGAATTGTACAAGTCCCAATAAAATGATTTTAAAAAAAGAAATGGACAAAACACAGATACACACATACCTATAGTTATTGTACCAATTTCTATAGTAGCAAAAAGATGGAAACAATAAAAAAACTCTTGGGTATACAAGAATGAATAAACAAACTGTATATTCATACAATGGAATATTATACATCCTTAAAAAAACAATGGCAGGTCTGTTAAAACACCTTAAGATGGACACAATTAAGAGAATATCATGCTTAGCAAAATCAGTCAATCTCATAAATATTTTATGACATTATTATAAAGGAAAATGAAAATGAAAAATGGGTTTTATACCAAAGGATAAGATTTTAAGGCCTATACCTTGGATGGGGCGAGAAGGGGGCAGAGAGAGGAAACTACAGAAAGACGGAAAAGTATCACAAATACAAGGGAGTTAATGGGACCCTGTTACTGATTTGATTTGATGAGGTGGGCCGTGCAACTACATGGAACAAGTTTTTCTTTGTATTATATTTACAAACAAAAAGGAAAAAATATATATTTAAAAGTAATAAAGCTAAAATTAGAGAGAAAGAAGGGTCACAGCTTTAAAAGCCCTTCAGGGAAAACAAAAAAACAAAACCCTTCAGATACCTCATCCATCAGATCAACACTGGCCTGAGTGGCTGTAAAAGGAGAAAAAGTAAAAGAGAAATGGACCTGGATTCTTGTGACATACAGGATCATGTCAAAAGCAGTGACTGCTTTACTCTATGCCCCTCTTATGTAGCCCTGTATCCTTTTGGCTGCTCACAAAATGAGAATAAAGCAAAGGCTTTCCTTACCCCCAGCCACCAAAAGAATCCTCACAACTGGACCAATATCATGAAAAACTACAAAAACCAAAGTTGTTAAAGATTTCATTTTACTTGTATCCACAATCAATTCCCAAGGCGGCAGCAATCAAGAAAATCAAACATATCAGGCATGTCTGCTGCCAAAGATCTCTTTAGAAAAGCAAAGAAGTCACTTTGAAAACTAAGGTATACCTGACCCAAGCTGTGGCCTTTTTAATTGCCTCATGTACATGGGAGAGTGTTATACTGTGAACAAGCAAATATATGTTAGAAGTTCAACCAAAATGCTCCTTGAAAGTGAGGAAGGCAAGACTTGTGTCACGTACTTTGGATATCTTAACAGGAGAGATTAGTACATCCCGCTGGTAGAGAGGAAGACCCTCAAATGACATAGACATGCCTACCAGGAAAGCACAGGGCTGGGCATTGTTTTTGTTCTGCTGCACGTAAGGCTGCTACAGTTGCAACTAACAACAACCATATACATGTACTGTTATTGGAGACTACTACAACAGCTTTGCTACAAATTAAACTGCCTCCCAAAAAAGGTATGTTCATGTCTTAACTGTGTACCTGTGAATGTGACCTTGTGTTTTATAGCTCAAATTCTGAGCACCAAATGGTGTAGCGTTCACATTGGGCTGGGATCTGCAGGGACAGCAGTTTGAAAGTTCTTTTCATGGAAAATGACCCAGTTTTCCATTCTATTCCCGTAAACAGTTACAGTCTTGGGAACTCACAGAGGCAGTTGTACCCTACGGTCATTAGGGGTCGACACTTGATGGCAATGAGTTTTTTGGTTGTTTTTTTTTTAAGTTTGCAGAAGGTTAACAATGAAGAAAGCCCAAAATCCATTTGTAGAATCACTTGTGATTAAACCTCAATTGAATTCTTTCTGATCATTAAATGTCAACAGTGTTGCCTTAAGGCAAAGTGCTTTGTAAAATGATTACCTTCACCCCTCAAGGTGTCCTTGGTTGAGCTCCCAGTACTGGAGTCACATAGTCATGCCTTATTAGTTATGCCTTGAGTGCCTTGATCAGAAGGCCCTGAATCAATCTTTTAAGCTCTTCTGTCTAGCAAAATGTACTCGTGGTCCCTTCTCATCTCTACAGTTCTGCCTACAACTGTGATGTACCAATCTGCTGGCAATCATGCTTCTATGAGTTTCCTTTGTCCTCCTAAAGTCTCAGATTCTCCGTAAATCCTTGGATGCCTTTACAACCTCATGCTAATGTTCTCCCTCAAGTGGATGAGGTGTCTTGTCTTTTCCTGTTGAAGACTTAATAAATGTGTCAGTACCTTAAAACATTTGAAAATAGAGTCTATGAAGATGTTATCAATTAACCAAAGTCACACTTGAAGAGGCAGGGTTCTAATCCAGCATGAGTGATCCATCCCATCAAGTTGATCTCAGCTCACAGGGATCCTATCCTATCTATATAGGGTTTTTGAGACTATAAATCTTTATGAGAGCAGACAGTCTTACTATTCTTTGGCAGAGTGGCTGGTGAGTCTGAATTGTCACCTTTTCAATTTGCACCCCAAAGTTTAACCACTATACCAAGACCTCCTCAAATATTGCTACAAAAAGATGTGATTCTTCTCTTACTTCCTGTTTATACAGAAACAGATTGGTCCTTGAATTTGGCCATTCCGGAAACGAACTCTCAGCTGCTCCTTGGGTAATAATGTTCAAGATAGAATGGGTAAGAGGTGCCAAAAACCAAACTGAAAAATCTGTTACACTACCCTAGCCATTCTAAAACATGACACTTTTCTTTCCCTTAACAGCAACTGTAACCTCCCTAGTTTGTACATTATCCAGCTAACAATTTGGTCAAAAGGGATTTAGCAGATGCAAAAAAACTTTCTGGTTCAGCAACCTGGGTTCTTTTCTTCCACTAACATGGTCTTTGATCACAGTAATAATGTTACTATGATTATTTGGTCAAGCACACTGCATTCCAGGTACATGTGCTGTGGCTCACACAAGGAAAGTGGGACACTGCTAGACTTCAATCCTCCACCAGATGGCTGTGGCGTTGATTTGATCATTCCCTTAACTTTATCAAAGAGCTTTGGAAACAGCAGGTGATAGCCAAGCCCCATACTTCCCATACAAAATACAAGATGTTTGTCCCTTTGCCTTTTCCACTGCTGAGACTCAGTCCATGGGGCAAACAAATGCCACTCAGCTGGGTATTCAGGTACTAGTAACCAACAGGACAGATCAAAGTGACCGCCCTCAGACAGTTCCTCCAAAAACAAGGACTGGACACAGCCATTCAAACTGAACTGGGAAAGGAGATCGTAAAGGCAACCTGTGTTCCCAACGAAGGTAGGTCCCAATTTGGCAACCCCCATTAATAACATTCTCATGCCAGAATGTCTAATATGGGATCAATGAATATGGCCTTTGTAACCACAGTCCCTTATATGATGCATTTTAAAGTCTGGCCTCTGTGCTTGTAGCTATAATCCCATTTTGGAAGGAGTTCTCTGTTATGTTAATGGCCACGATTAAAATGAGATAGTCTCCTCTTTACTGGAGGTATGACCCAACCCACCATTCTGTTTTCTTGGGGGTATAGTCTGTTTAAAGACAAAAACCACACCTATCAAAGCCATTCTTCTTTGTATAAAAGCTATCTCAGAAGCACAGAAGTCCAGGACCATCAGAAGAAAAGCCACCAGGGGAACGTATTGTGTTGCACCAGAAGCTACAACACAATGAGGGACAGAATAGAGAAGCCAGGTCAAGCTCAGAGGTTGAGGCAAGGAGGCCACGAAATCCAACAGAGGAGCAGCACTGAGACTCTGAGGCAGATTAGAGAGGCTGTCTAGAAGATTAAGTGATATATTTAAGCACATCCTGAAGTTTCCCTACAAAAGTTGTCCAATTAGAAAAGGTAGAACAAAATGTGTTTCCCAATGTGACCAATGAAATCACCTTTGCTCTCTCTGGAAGGCATTCAGGTCAGTCTAAAAGCAATGGCCAAGGTTCTTGCAGATGATAGCCATTCTAGTCCTCCTCCCCGTAGGCCAATGCAGTCTATGCAATCGTTAACACATCTTACTACACATCTCAATGCCTCAAGTTGTTAATAGTGGAAAAATCAATATATAAACTAAAGGAGAAAACTAATTGGCTTTCTACAGATCCTGATGGCTTAAGAGTATTTGTTCAGTTGGTTGAGTCTAGGCCATAGAGGAAGCACACCAACCTGTGTAATCATGGGGAGTCCACGGAATCAGTTAACAGGCATCAAAAGACCCCAAACAAACAAAAAAACATTGTTGAGAATGAGGCGGGTTGGAGCAGAGACCCAAAACACATGTGTAGACAATAGGTCATCCCCTCACAGAAGGGTCACAAGGAAGGGATGAGTCAACCAGCGCACAGCATAGCACTGATGAAACACATGATATTCCTCTGTTCTTTGAGGCTTCCTCACTCCCACTATCATGACCCCAGTCCTGCCTTTCACTTCTGGCTAGCCCAGAGCATGTACACTGGTACAGATAAGAGTTCGGGGCACATGGAATCCAGGTTAGATAAACCCCTCAGGAACAGAAATGGGAGTAGCGATACCAGGAGGGTAGGGGGAAAGGTAAAGGGGAAATGGGAGGAAGGGGAAAATGCAATGATCAACACATAACCACCCCCACAGGGGTTAAACCACAGAAATGTGGGTTAAGTGAGACAGCAGTCAGTGTAAGATATGAAAACAATAATTTATAATTTATCAAGGGGTCACGAAGGGCGGGGGTAGGGAAAAAAGAAGAGCTGATACTAAGGGCTCAAATAGAAAGTAAATTTTTAGAAAATAATGATGGATACAAATGTGCTTGACACATATGGATTGTGATAAAGAGTTGTACGAGCCCCCAATAAAATGATTTTTTTAAAATGATGGCAAATATGTACAAATATGCTTGATACAATTGATGTATGGAATGTTATAAGAGCAGTAAGAGTCCCCAATAAAATGATTTAAAATAACCAACTAACTAAATAAACCCCTTTGTCCTTTAAAAGAAAAAAGTGGCAGAAATGGCAAAAGCTTACAGTCTTAGAAACCTGATGGGGCAGTTAGTTCTACTCTGCCCTACAGAGTTGCTGAAAGTTGGAATCACTTTGAGGACACTGGGTTGGTTTTAATAAAAATGTCTCCAATGGGGAAAGTTCAGGCAGGTTTTGTTTGCCATTCAATATAAAAGATGTGTTTCCAAAGCTCAAGATTGTTCAACTGTTAAGACAAGCCCACTGTGAGCACAGCACACAGGTGGGTCACTCTGTGTAACCTAGTGGAACGAAGAGCAAGTAAAAGTGACATGAACATGAAGAACATTCTGCTTGCTAGGTTATAAAAGTATCACAGTCTTTTCTCTCCAACTCAAGGGTCTTACGTCTTCTAGCATCCATGAAACTGTGGTAAGCTAATTTATGAATTTGGAAATAAGATTTGAGAAGACACTTCAAAAAAAAACTTAACAGATGAGAGAAAACACATACACTCCACCCTGAAAAAATAGTCAGCATAATTGTCACCAGGGAACAAATAGCAAATTAACATCATAATCTACCCACACTGCCTATGAACCAGTGGAATACAATTCATATTAGAGAGTTTCCAAGAGTAAAGCTTATGGGAGCACACAACCTCATCTTTCTCCTGGGGAGCAGCTGGCTTGTTTATTAGGCCAACAGCGAGGTTAGCTGCCTAACAATCAATGCCACTAGGGCTCCTTATATACCCATTATACCAAAGGCAACCAAAGTCACTGTCATTAAATCAATTCTAACTCACAGCAATCCTACTAGCATGGCTAAAACGACAGAGTGATTACGCAAGCATTACCAAGGCTACTTTGGAAGTTTCTCGTAAAAAAATTAAATACACATCTACCACCTTCCTAGCCATTTACTGAAAGAAACTAAAACATACATAGGTCCACACGAAAACTTCCACATATGTATAGTCACTGTATTTGTAATAGCCAAAAAAAAACCCCCAACAACCCAGAAACAACCTAAATGTCTAGCAAAAGGTGATCAGATAAACATCTGTCATGAGGCTTCAAAAAGTCTGTGAAAAAATTCATCTCTTAATTCCATTCTTTCCCACAGAAACTTTTTAAAAATTAAAAAAAAACCCAACACTTTATTAGGCGCTCTTACAGATATTATTACAATCCATAGTTCCATTAGATCAAGCATAACTGTATAACTGCTGCCCTCATCATTTTCAATACATTTTTTACATAAATCATTTTATTGGAGGCTCGTATAATTCTTATCACAACCCATACCTACATCCATTGTGTCAATCACAGTTGTACATTTATTGCCATCATCATTCTCAAAACATTTTCTTTCTACTTAAGCCCTTAGTATCAGCTCCTCATTTCCCCCTCCCTCAGGAACCCTTGATTATTTATAAATTATTACAGTATTATTTTTCCACGTCTTACACTGTCCAGTGTCTCCCTTCACCGACTTTTCTGTTGTCCATCCCCCAGGGAAGAGGTTATATGTAGATCATTGTGATCAGTTCCCCCTTACCCTCCTGGTATAACTACTCTCATAAACCTGAGGGGTTTATCTGTCCTGGATTCCCTGTGTTTCCAGCTCCCCACAGAAACTTTCTGAAGCCCCTGCACCTCTATACCAGAGAATACTACCCAGCAAATAAAGGATATTTTATTTGCTACATTTAGCAAGATAGCTGAATTCCAAAGTGATTATGACTAGTGATGGTAAAAATTAGACATGTACATAACATATGATTAACAACTATGTAAATTTCCAGAAAATGTATTTTACAGAGACTCAAGGTCAGTAGCTGCCAGGAGATGAGAGAGAAAAGATTACAACAGGGCTTAAGGAAACTCAGGGGAGTGGTGGATCTGTTCATTATCTTCATCATGGTGATGGCTATACCAGTCTATTTATACAGGTGTACTAAAACTTACCAAATTGAACACTTTAAAAATGCACAACTTACTGTCCATAAGATTTACCTCCTAAAACTTCTTTAAAATCGTTGTATAGCCTCATGCTGCCATCTACCCACTGTTGTGTGCTGCTGGGTCGTTTCTGACTCACAGAGCCCCCACAACACACAGCAGACGGGGCTTCCGAGGCTGTAATCTTTAAGGGAGAAGAGCTCCAGCTCTTTCTCCTGCAAAGCAGAGCAGCTGATTGGTTCAAAATGCCAACCTCTTGGTAGCAGCTAACCTCTTGGCCGTGACACACAGGAGCCCCCAGACTCATTAGAATGCTTACTAAAGGAGCTGGCAAAGTCAGCCTACAAGCTGTATTTTATAACACTAATAACAAAATTAAGTGAACCACACAAGTTGGCAGGGGAAAGGGGAGGGCTTTCCAGGGGATGTTTACATTATGCTATAGTCTATTAAGAGTGCAACAGCACTATAAAAACCTTTGAAACACTTTGAGAATTACCAAAATATGACAGATACGAAGTTAGTGATTCACAATAAAGCACAATAGAATGAGCTATGTCCATAATTAAAGAGCACACAAAGTAATATTACTCAGCCATAAAGAGGAATGAAGTCTGATGCTTGTCACAATAATGAACTCTAAAAACATCATGCTGAGCAAACTATGCTAGACACAGGAGGACAAACACTGAAAGGCACCAAGTTAATGAAAAAAGCAACTATCTAGAAACCAAAAGTGTGGAAGAAGGACTAGATGAAATTAGCAGCTACAGTCTTTACATTCATAATCACAGGGTTTGGAAGGCTGACCCTGATGGGGGGAGGTTCTCAGTTACGAGATAGAAATGATTCCCTTTATACAGACTACAAATCATCCTTACTCTAGCCCCCCATAAAGGTGCTACCATAAAAATGTCTCCTGCTTGCAGCTGGCTGCTATGTGTGTGGAGGTGTCCTTAAGAGTCATCAGCTTCTATTGTCCATCCAGCCCAAAGTGCAGCCAACTCCCTTCTGATACTAATCATAGAGCGTTCACCTGGAGGGAGCTCAGGAACATCCAAGGTTAAGCAGCCAATTTAACTCTAGTACCAGCCCACCCTATTACGTATGTGCTTCTAGTCAATAGCTGCTCAGGCTTGCAAGTCCAATGATTGTATAAACCTGGTGGAAAATACATTTGCTCTCTCTTGACCCTGACTTCAAGAAAAATGAGCATATTGTCCCTGTTGTCTGTTGTGTTTTTCTTCTACAATTGCACATGCCGCTCCTAAGGACCTTTCAGTTTGTGGGGCTGGAACGCACACAAAATTAATTAACTAATGGTTACCAGGAAGGGAGTGAGTGAGTGTTTGCGAAGAGCTGTGTAGGTATGTTAACAGTAGTGGAACTGCTTGGAAAATGAGAGCTAATATGGTCATACAACTTGACAAATGGACTCAGTGTCATTGACGGGTAAACCACAAGAGAAAAGCAACAACAAACTCATTGCCTTGCCAGTTACAACATGGAGAAGATAATAAAGTGTACTATAGAACTTGAGAAA
Source organism: Echinops telfairi (assembly GCF_000313985.2). Taxonomy (NCBI): domain Eukaryota; kingdom Metazoa; phylum Chordata; class Mammalia; order Afrosoricida; family Tenrecidae; genus Echinops; species Echinops telfairi. The sequence continues at coordinate 107,323,322 of NW_022111373.1, forward strand.
ATGTTTTTCGTGGTTTGAAAGTGTATTACAATAGAAAAAGATCCTGTTAATCAAGCATTGTGTAGGGAAGTTTGGAATCAGAATTGAATGGCAAGGGAAGAGATTTAGAAGTAAAGGAAACTGGAGAAATCAAGCAGATGGATGGTCCAATGTACATTTTTACATGGGAACTTTTGAAAACCTTTTAAATGTCAGCTAAAAATTAAAAGCACACAGCCTCTGCCTCAAAAATATCTTATTCTTAAAAAAAAGAAAAGAAAAACTTATTCTATAGGGACGACATGGTAACAAAAATACAAACTAATTTGAAAACCAGAATTGACACATTTTATTCTTTAAAAGGTTTGCTTGCGAGGGGACCGGAGAGGGAGAGGCAAAAATGAGGCGCTGATATTAAGGGCTCAAGGAGAAAGCAAATTTATTGAGAATGATGATGGCAACAAATGTACAAATGTGCTTGACACAATGGATGGATGGACTGTGATAAGAATTGTACGGGCCCCCAATAAAATAAATTTTTAAAAAAGTTTGCTTGCAGTAAAAACATTGTCACATAATGAAATAGATGCTAATACACAGAAGGAAAAATAAATTTAGTCAGTATAAACTGCCCCTGTGGAATCCCACATATTGGACTACCTAAACAAAAATTTCACATCAGCCATTAAAAGTAAAAACATACTGTCTACACGGCTCACACTATAGTGTATAGTGGTTTTCCACCAAAACCAGGCCAAAGACTCTTGGATTCAAAACACAAATAAGCTGAAAATAGAAAGATGAAAAAAGAGAAATGACACTAGGAGTAGATAAACAAAAAAAATGAGTATGTAGCCATTCTTAAACACACATTGAAGTAGCTATACAAATACAGGACAAAATATTACTTCAAACCAAAAACTGTTACTAGAACCTATACACCAATGTTTACAGGTGCACTTTTCACAACAGCCAAAGAAATGGAAACAACAAATTTCCATACAAAGATGAATGATAAACAAATCTGATATATACACATCATGGGATATTATCCCACCAGAGTAAAATGAGGTCCTAAATGTGTCACAACACAGATGAAAACACTGAAATAAGTCAGACACATCTTTACCAAACAAAAATGTCAAAATGTGAAGCTGTTTTGACACAGCCATCTACATAAATACACGCATGAAGGTGATGTTTCCACCTCTGGGGCTCTTCCTTCAACACTATGTCAGGATGGAAAAAACACCAAAAGGAGTGAATTAACATTCAATTACTTCACTCTTGAACATAACACATGAACCAATGGACCTAAGGGAAATCCAAGCTGTTCTGAAGGCATCAACCAGAAACAAAGCTCCACAAATTGATGGGAAATTGAAATGTCTCAACAAGCTGATGAGGCACGGAAAGCATCCACTCATTCTATGCCAAGAACATTTGGAAGACAGCTACCTGGTCAACTGAATGGAAGAGATCCCTATTTGTACCCATTCCAAAGAATAGCAGACTATGGAACCGTATCAGTGATATTACACGCAAGTAAAACTTTACTGCAGATCATTCAAAAATGGTGACAACAGTACAATCGGCCAGATTCAGAAGGACTTGGGACAAGGATATCACTGCTGATGTCAGAGGAACCTTGGCTCAAAATAAAAATACAGAAAGATGTGTGCTTGTGTTTTATTGACTAAAAAGGCACTGGGGACCATAATAAACTATGGATAACCATAAAAAGAATGAGAATCCCAGAACACATTAATGTGCTCATACAGAAGCTACACATGGATCAGGAGGCAGTTGTGGGACCAGAACAAGGAAATACTGATCCCATGGTTCAAAATCAGAAAAGGTTTGTGACAGAGCTGTATCTTCAGCATCCTTACTCAATCTGAATGTTGAAAAAACCATCAGAGAATCTGGATTATATGAAAAAGTGTGGCAAACACTCAATATGTAGAAGGCTACAAAGGACAGTGGGAGCCCCAAAGCCATGTGCAGAGCATATAGTCAGACTGAGCCACTGGCAGAACCACTGTAGCCATAGGCAAGAGTCTTAAACAGCCTTATGATCAGGCAGAAACCACTGCCATCTTGAATATGCTGACTCAAACTCAATACTTGGCCAGATGACCTCCCTATACACCAGACCTGAATTGATTCTGGGTGCAAGTATCTCTTACTTGTTCCATGACAGAAATTTCTTCCCTGGCTTTTTGAATGTTGATGGGGGCCTTTTCTTGACTACTCATTACTGGTATTTTGGTCTTCATATATTATTATTATTTTATCCTTGCCACCTTATTTCGATTTTCGTTTTTATTGTTTCTGTTGGTTGTCCCAGTTTGTGATGCACAGCAGTGGATGCATAGTGATAATAACTGGAGATGCAGGGGTTGGGAGGCAAAGGGGATTTCAGGAATAAAAAATGGAGGGAAGTAGGAGGGAACACTAGAACTGACACTGCACAACTAATTTTAAAGGCGATTTAACCAGGGTTAAATCAGGTTTAGACCAGGTTGGTCTAAAATTGATATGGTAATGATCGCACAATTCTCCTTGATACGATTGAACAGTTGAACTATTGAATTGTATGACATGTGCATTATGTGCTAATAAAGCTGTTATTAAAAAGAGTGTGGCACCATGATTGGGGAAGGCTTTTTAACAGCTTTCACTATGCAGATGACACCACCTTGCTTGCAAAGTGAGGAGGATTTGAGGCACTTGATGAAGACCAAAGATTGCAGCCTTTAGTATGGATTACAACTCAATGTAAAGACCAAAATCCTCACAACTGGACCAATAAACATCATGATGGAAAAAAGATCGAAGTTTGTCAAGCATTTTGTCTTACTTGGATCCACTGTCAATACTCATGAAAGCAGTCAAGAGATCAAAGGGCGGATTGCACTAGGTAAATCTGCTGTACAAGACCCTCTTTACAGTGCTGAAAAGGATGTTACTTTGAAGTGCACCTGACCCAAACCATGGTATTTTTAATTGCCTCATATGCATGGGAAAGTTGAGCTCTAAATAAAGAAGATCAAAGAAGAATCAATGTATTTGGATTTTGATGATGGCAACGAATATCGAAAATATTTTGTCTTGGACAAATTTTGTCTTGGTCAAATTATAGTCACAATGTTTCTTAGAAGCAAGGATGGGAAAACTTCTTCTCATGTACTTTGGACATGTTGTCAAGAGAGACCAGTCCCTGGAAAAAGACTTCACGTAATGTTTGGTAAAACAGAAGGGCAGAGAAAAAGAGGATGCTCAGAGCTGAACTGGCACAGTGGCTACAACAATGGGCTCAAAACCAGGAACAGGGTCATTGTGAGTCCGAACTGACTCAACGGCACCTAACAACTAGATGGCAGTCTTGGCATCTTCAAGAGATTCAGTTCCTGCTCCTTTGAAAGTCTTTGAAGTGTGGGAATAAGAAGAAGTCTGGAGGGACTAAAAGATTATGGCTGTAGAACATATAAGGTTTCTCAAAAGAAATTCTTGTAGGACACCCTTGCTGCCCTCAAAGAACCAATAAATGCACTGCTGTAATGAAAAAAAACCAAACAAGAAACGCCTTGGTGCAACTTTCCTGGCCTTTGCCACCAAAGCAGCTTTCCATTTTCTGAAAACAACTTCCCAATAAAACCCCTGTGATCACCGCGTATCTTTTGATAATCGATTAAGAATGCCATTTTGGGTTCCCCACAAAGAGTCACCATGACCTCTGTCTTGAATTCCTATTTAGCAAACTATGAAGAAAGATCTGAGAGGTCACTCACTCACTAAGTTAATTAATTCTGACTTATCGCGACTAGTAGACAAGGTAGAACTACCAGTGTACCCCACACACACCCAGTGGCTGGTGGTTTCAAACTGCTGACCTCAAGGTTAGCAGCCCAACCCATAAGCCACTATGACACCAGGGTTCCTTGATCTGGGAGACACAAGGATCAAATAAAAGTGTATGTGGGGGTAAAAAAAGTAAATGTTAATTTGTATTATTAGAGTATCATAGTATCATAAGCAGCCAATATGTAATATTGTAGCCCTTAAAGGAACTCTTCAAAGTACATTGTATGCCTACTTGGCTCAGGAAGCAATTCAACATGTTACTATATTTACACTGTTGGTTGCAAACACTGATGGTTGCAATCACTGTTTAGAACCTGCAAAAGGCTCTAAATCAGCCTGCCTGGGCAAATAAGGATACTCAGCCATTCTTATTTTTATTTCACAAGGATGATATACACATAAACTCAAAATGTCTCCCAAACCCAACTTAAGCCAGCTTACAGAATGACCTACTATTCAGTGAATGTCCTACTATTCAGCAACTTTTTCCTTAAGACAGGAGCTCGGGGGTATAGTGGTTACGCATTGAGCTACAATACGCCTGGTGTGCAGCTCCTCAGGAGAAAGACTGGGCTTTCTACTCCGGTAAACAGTTACACTCTCGGAAACACACAGGGGTCACTATGAGTCAGCACTGACTCCATGGCAGTGAGTTTGTTTTTTGGAGATTTTTCCCCTTAAATACCCACTCCTTATCATGAGCAGCAAAGAGATAACCCATTTTTTCCCAAAAGATTCTCATTCAAAATTTAATCACAACACTTATAAGGATTTATCCACAAAATATTTCCCTTCATCATCGGTTCAAACCCACCAGCTACTCATAAGAAGAAAAGGTAGGGCTTTCTATTCCCATAAAGAGTTACAGTCTCAGAAACTCAAAGGCAGTTCTACCCAGTCCAACAGGGTAGCTATGAGTTGGCATCGACTCAACGGCAATGAGTAGTAGTAGTAGTAGAATCACCTCCATATGCAGATGGGACATTTCTATCAGGCATATTTCCATGGCAAACCATTATTTCTCTACAGGAGAGCACTATTTAGTCTTAATTAGCATTCATGGATGGATGTATCCATTCATAAGTTTACTGAACACCTGTGTACCAGGGATTTGCTCACTGCCACCAAGTCCATGCCAACTCACAGCAACCCTACAGGATAGGCTAGAACTTGCCCTGTACGTTTCTGAGACTGTAAATGTTTATGGGAATAGAAAGCCCTGCCCTTCTTCCAAGGAGTTGCTGGTGATTTCAATCAGGTCACAGTCTGATGGTGCCTCCTTGTGGGTGAGGTTTTCTCATAAGGAGTGTTCTGGGAAGCTCCTCTCCACACACCCTTCACCTTCCTGGTGGCTGACCCTGAATGCTGCCAGAGCCACCACTAATAGATCCACATGACTGACACTAATAGATCCACATGACTGACTTTGCATCCACTAGCCTGTGATCTTCCTGCATTCTGCATCATTGTGTGAGTGCCTGAGTCTGAAGAGAGATTAGTATTGGACTCATGGACTCGGGAGTGGGCTGGGATGTTCTTATATACAATTACTTTTTGATAGAAAGTTCTTTCTTACACATGCGTGTCACTAGATTTGTTTCTCTAGTCCAGCATTTCTCAACCTGTGGGTTGCTACTCCTTTGGGGATCGAATGACCCATTCACAGGGGTCACCCGATTCATAACAGTAGCAAAATTACATGAAGTAGCAATGAAAATAATTTTATGGTTGGGGGTCACCACAACATGAGGAACTTCATGAAAGGGTCACAGAATTAGGAAGGTTGAGAACCACTACTCTAGTCAATCTGGCTTCACACATAAAGTTTTTACAGAAGAAAAAGAAAGCAACTACAAATGAAAGAATAAACAATACCCAGAAGGATTTTATAGATTCTTCAATATTCTTTGTTCCAAAATGTCAGCTCTTCATGGCATGGCGAAAATGACTGAAGGTAGTTGCATTTCACTAAAAGAGTAAGGAATCACCTGACTTCCAGGGCTTTGATGGCTTCTAGCATTTGTAGAAACTCTGCTGCTTTCCAGACATCATTGGCTTCTTCTTCTCCTTGGATCATTAACTTTGCTGTATATGTGAACTCAATTAAATGACGAAAGGCCATTTTACTAACACCTGTAAAGAAAATAAGTCTTAACATGTATCTACACCAATTGAAACCTTGTAACATTTAGCAAAGGAAAAAAGAAAAAGTATGCTCAGTGCTAGGAACATAATTAAAGTTTGTCATCTTTTATTTTTCAAGATTATTTCCTGGCAGAATTCTCAGCAAGAGTGCAGTAACATCATAGCTAGTTGAGGACTAGCAAACTACTCTGCAGCCTTTTAAAATGGCTCTTCCAGAACTGTAAAATCTACTACTCAAATATAGTCTCGGATTACCCAATAAGCAAGGTTAAGTACAGGCTTACTTGTCCTTACTAATTAAGTCAATTTTCCCCACATGCAAGTCTGCTTCTAGGTACGGTGGCATGTCTCCCTCCCAGCCCCACAGGTACTTTCCTACAGAATCAACACTTTTTCAAATTGACAATCCCCGACAGGGATGGACTACTCGGTAACCACAGTAAGTGCTTGTGCTTACTTATTAATCAAAGCTGTGGTGAAACCCATGTGAAATTGCTCACTACAGAGTAAGTAAATAAAGCACAAGTGAGCCCATGCTTACCGTGCTAAGGGTAATCTGTTGCCCTTATTCAGATATATTTGTGGCTTAACATGAGTGTAAGCCACCATTAGATTTAAGCTGAGCTAAATCTTCGATGAGCTTAGTAAATCAAGCTCTGTATCTCCCTGCCATGATTTCAAGGCCCCTTCACGTTATGTTGCTAAGATTTCCAGTGGCTAATCCCCCTGAAGTGGGCAGTCTATTCCTTCTTCCGAGCACAAAATGTTATGTACCAGTATTTTCCTTCACAAATTTTACATTATAAAAAAAAAACAAAAAAACACCCAAAACGTTACATCAAAACCTAGGCTTTCTTTTTTTCCTTAATCGTTTTATTGGGAGCTCTTTCAGCTCTTATCACAACCCATGTCAAGCACTTTAGTACATGTTTCCATCATCATTTTCAAAACATTTTTTTCCTACTTGAGCCCTTGGTGTCAGCTCACTTCCCCCTCCCCCACCCTCCCTCCATCCCTCCCTCATGAACCCTTGATAACTTATAAAAACCTAGACTTTCTAATAGCTTCTTGCCTTTATTAACCCTTTTCCTCCTTTCTAAGTGCTGAGTTACTCTACCTATGGTTGTACAACTCCCAACTCGAATGCCATCTCTTCACAGAAACCTTTACTACTTACTCCTGACAGAGTTCTGTACTGGTCCTGACAGTTACAATGCATGGCCATACCTTGACTAAACTACTTGAAGATGATTTTGTCACAGTACGCTCACCTCACAGTACTCAACACTGTGCATCCTTAAAAGCAGGTCCACAAGTAGGAATAAATGTGTGAATTCCTTTTCTAAAAGAAGTGCACAATACACGTTTATAAGTGAGTCTCTAAGGAAAATATTTATATGAATACCTTGAGTCTTCACCCCGACAGCAATGCTCAGAAAGAAGCAAAAAGCAATAGCACTTGTAAATATCTGTACTCTTCAGAAATGCCAACTGATAGAAAAGTCCTACGTACAAAATGTGTAAACATGTACTTGGATGTTTTGTCCTCAAAACTGGGGGATGCAATGATTGAACACAATGGTGGTGGTGCAGCCAGTGGAGAAAAACACAGGTACACCCTGATCTGTGATTTTAGGAGGGAGAGGGATAAAAGTGGCTCAGATCAGGCAGTTGTGTATTCAGAACAAAGGAATGAATCTACGTGGTGTAATTCCATGTCACACAGCAGAGCTGGAATCTAGATAAGAGTCAAAGTCTACATTTTAATAAGATGAATATTCTCAATAGGGGATCAAACTGGAATTGACCAGTTCAAAGACCTGGCTGGGATGTATTTGGCTTTAAAGACCATTTGTCATTGAAGCCAAGGGTGAACCTGTGGTTCTAATGAAGGTAACATACGAGGGACCCAGAACAGTGAGACCTAGCTCAGCTTAAATCTAATGACAGCTTCCACTCACACACTCTTCATTTAGGCACACAGCACTGTCTTTCACAAAATATGGTAAGGCAGTGAGTCTCAATACTGGCTTCATAGTGGAATCCTACACTAGAGCAATGCTGCCCTAGGAATCCTTTGAGGATCTTGTAAAATTAGATTCTGATTCGGTAGGGCTGGGATAGGCTATGCCTGAGAGCCTGCATTCCAAACTGATCCTTGAATCACACCCTTGAATAACAGGGCTCCAGGTAAATCTGCACCAGACTTGAGTACTGAAAAGAAAAGATGTTACTTTGAGGACTAAGATTTGTCTGACCCAAGCCATAGCATTCTCCATTGTCTCACAATGTCTCACAATGGAAGTTGGACAATGAATAAGGAAGACCAAAGAAGAATGATGCATTTGAATTGTGGTGCTGGAAAAGAATATTGAAATTACCATGGACTACTAAAAGCATTAACAAATTTGTCTTGGAAGAAGTAAGGCCATGGTGCTCCTTAGAGGCAAGGAGGGCAAGACTTCATCTTACATACTTTGGTCATACTATCGGAAGAAATTAGTCCTTGGAGAAGGACATCATGCTTATTAAAGTGGAGAAGCAGCAAAAAAGACAAAGGCCCTCAAGGAGATGGATTGACACTGTGGCTGCCAACAATGGGCTCGGGCATAGGAAAAGACTGCAAGGATGGTGCAGGACCATGCAGTGTTTCGTTCGCTTGTGCATAGGGTTGTTATGGGTCAGAACCGACTTGATGGAACCTAACAACAGGGTGATGACCCAAAGTTTGGAGGTTCTCATCCACTCACCAGCACAGTCTGATAATCTACTTCCCAAACCTCAGCCACTGGGGGGAAAAAAACCCTATGGAGCACTGCTAACAAGAGTCAGGAGTTGACTCCTCAGCGATTGGTTTAGGGAATTCATAGGTAGCAAGCCCTAGATCTCACTTTACAAAGACTGACTTAACCATCAGGAGATACAGCCTATACTAAGCAGCTAAGGATAATAACCACTGCGACAACTCATTACCCGTATTTTACAGATTGGGTCACTTCTGATGAAAACCAAGAAAGCATATCCCACTCACTAGCCCTCATAAATTAAAACTAAAAAGCGTGCATAGAATACAGAAAGGACTTTCATAAGGACTCTGAAAAGTTCATAAAAGCAAGCACAGTGGGGAGAGGAAAACCCTGGCCTTTTTTCCAGGGCTTCAAATCAGTTCAGTCCAGGTTGACCTCCTGCTGACAATTTGTCTTTTGCCCGACATACTGACACAGAATCTCTATTTTAACATAAGAATCACCTGGAGAGCTTGTTAAGCAGTAGGTTTTAACCCAGGGTCCTCCAGTGTAGGAAAGAAAATTCTCAGCTGGGGCCAGGCTGAATGAGCCCCTGCTTTTCCGTTCCTTTCAGCTCTGCCTTAAGGCAAGTCCCAGTGCTCAAACTGTACACTTGTGGCTGCATGACCCTGTGTAGCCACCTACACCCTGAGAAAACCCTCTCTGACAGAACCCAAAACCATCAAGTCAATCCCAACTCACAGCAAACCTACAGAACAGGGTAGTATTGCTCCTCAGAGCACGCAGACTGTAAACACTGGCTAATGGGCTTCACCTGCAAACTTTGAGACTTGCAATCCAATGCTTAACACACCATGCCACCAATTCTCTGACAGAAGAACTAGGGGAAAAGACGAATGTCTGAGAAACCTCTCCTGCTGTTTCATCCACTTAGGTACCATTGCAGAAAATGCACAACCACAAAAAAATCAAAACTACCTGATAGGTCAGGGTAGACATGCCCTTGGATTTCCGAGACTCTAACTTTTTACCAGAGTAGAAAGTATCACCTTTCTCCAGTACAGGACCAAAGCAGCACAGCACTGTGGCATCCTCTAGCACCCAAGGCCCTGAAAGCAAAACCAACCAGCACTGGAGCCACAAGCCACACAAGGCAGCCTGTGACTACACAGAGCCCTGCTTGCTAAATTAACCAAACCGCATTCTCCAGAGGATTTTAACAGCACCCAAAGACCCTTAAAATTCAAAATACTCATGTAAACTCTCAAAGCTACTTAGCATATTTTACAGATTTAAACAAACTGTAGAGAAAAAGAAGCCAACATGCTCATGGTCACATAACTGACAAACCCTTAAAAAAACATGACAAAAACTCAAGCTCTCTACTGGTGGGTGTCTTCTGGATTGTACAGTAATCCCAACATTTTAAGACAGACACTTCGCCAAAATGGTATTTAAATGAGTCTGGAGAACAGAGAAGTCAGACAGGGCAAGATATGTCAAAACAATAATTTATAAATTATCAAGGTTCATGAGGGAGAGGAGAGCCGGGACCTGATGTCAGGGGCTTAAGTAGAGGGCAAATGTTTTGAGAATGATGAGGGCAATGAATGTACAAATGTGCTTTACACAATTGATGTATGTATGGATTGAGATAAGAGTTGTATGAACCCCTAATAAAACTATTAAAAAAAAGGAAGCATAAATATTGATATACAGTGAACCCTCGCCAATTCGCGCTTCGACTTCCGCGGCTTCACTCTATCGCGGTTTTTGCGTAACAGCGCCCACTGTCTACACCTGCTCCTTCAGAGGAAAAAGACGGCGACCCACCTATAGAGTACATCCCTTAAGTCATTTCATAGGCTATTGATTACAGTATTTGTAAGAACTATGTATAATAATACTGTATGTGAAATATGTAATACTGTAAACTAGATGCAATAAATAATATAATAAATGATAATTGTAACGTCCAAAATGTTTTACTGTATTTTCCCTTTTTCGTTTAATAAATTGGGTAATACGAGTGTAATGGTGACTAAAGGGTGTTTTTTCATGTCTTCTATGCTCTAAGTACGAAAATATTTGATTTACAAATAAGGAATCCTACTTCGCGGAATTTCATTTATCACGGTAGGGTCTAGAACTGATTAACCGTGATAAACGAGGGTTCACTGTATACTTAAATATAGTGGGCCTGTGTGTGCCTTTGATATAGTTACGGACATTAAGTAAAAACCACTGCCATGATGAGGGCAATGAATGTACAAATGCGCTTTACACAATAGATGTGTGTATGGATTATGATAAGAGTTGTATGAGCCCCTAATAAAATGATTTTTTTAAAAAACCAAAAACCACTGCCATATAGGGTTTCTGAGATTGTAAATCTTTACAGGAGCAGACAGCCTCATCTTTTTCTCTCTACTGGGTTAGAATCACCAATCCTGAGGTTAGCAATCTAGTGCTTACATGACCATGCCAGTGCTACTTAATTATAATCAGAAAATACTGAAAGGCATAAGAGAACACTTCAAATCACTTAGTCTTCAGAAAAGAACTTACTTCTCCAGGTAGTTCAGTGGTTCCCAAGGGGCAGGGGATTACTTCCAGAGGGGCAGCAGACAGTAGTTGGGGACATTTTTTGATTGTTGAAATTTAGGTCCTGCTATTAGTGTCTAGTTGCTGGGGGGCAGGCAGGCTGCTAAGTAACCTAAAATATGCAAGACAATGCTAGACAACAAACTTTTCCAGCCTGAAATGTCAACAGTGTTCAGGTAGAGAAATCTTGAAGACAGAAATCTGCTCAAGGGCTTCACTTGATATGTGTGTGAATGCGTGTGAGAGGAGTGGGGGGAGCCATTCATTACAAATTAATAAACTACTGATATTTCAATTTAGTTTGTAATCAGCCTCCAATCATAGATTCCTATAACCATGATCTGAATACACAGTAAATGCCCCAAACTGTGAAGTTTTTCAAAACATGGATAAAAAACATTACCCCTAACCTCAAAGACCTCACCATTGCCTAGCAAAAATTTAGTCCCTATCTCCTTTAACACTGTATGTAATCTTGGCAACGACAATAGGTTATCATAAAGACCTCCTTTTTTAGGAGACAAAAATCAGATAAGCATACCACGTAACTAAGTCCTATAAACTATAACTCAATGTATTCTGCAGATAATAAGTATACATTATAAATTTAATAATATATTATTGGTTTCAGATAGGCATAAAGTAGCCTACAAGGCCACCAAATTTCAGATAAGTTTCTTTAAGGAGTTCCTCGGACACACCCTTATTTTATGTCCCAAAGTCCATTAGCCCTCTTTCGAACTTTATGATTCTATTCATGTACTTTCATCCTGTCAATTTCAAGCACCATTTTTACTGATGGATTGAAGCCTATTGGCCTAGATATCTTCTGAGCTTTAGGAACCACAGGTCCAACTACCTGCTAGATATCTTTAGCAGATGTTCCACAAATAATCTCAAATCTAACATATCTAAAGCTCATGTCATTTTTGCTTCCTGTTTTTCTTCCTGTTAAAATCTTAATGAAAGACACCACCATTTAATGTATCACCCAATGTAGAAACTTGGACATCATCCTCTAACATTCCTCAATGTAGTCATCACATCTTCCAATTATATGCCCTAATCTTCTCTCAAATCCATCACCACAGTCAAAGCCTTAGGGGCCCACCTTCATTTCTCACGAACACTTAACCAACTACTCTCTCTACCATCAGTCATGCCTATTTCGACTCCCTCCTTTACATCAGGCTCTGTTAGTTTTAAATGTTGTGTAAGAATTCAAGGAGTCTTGAAGAGGCCAGTGGGAAGTGTGGTGCTGTTTAAAAATATAGACTCTATATTCAATCTTATTTCAAATAGTCAGAATTTCAGGGTGTTGAGATTAAGAATTTTTCATTTCTTCCCTTTTGCTTATTTGCATGTTCTAATTTTTCTACAGCAGTGTTTCTCAACTGGGGTGGATCCTGTAATCCCCAACACACTTGGCAATGTTCGTAGACCATTCTGATTCTCACTACTAGGAAGTTATTACTGGTATCTAGTGTGTAGTGGCCATGGGGTATTGCTAAACACCCTAGAATGCACAGGGCAGCCTGCTCTTCAAATCGAGAGTTATTGACCCCAAAATGCCAGCAGTGCCAATAATAAAAAACTTATCATAAACCTATTTTCTTCACTTTTTCTAATAAAAGTCTAATACATTAAACTAAAACTAAACTTTCTAATAAAAGTCTAATAGATTAAACTAAAATTAAACAAAACTAAAAAGTACAAACTCTTTTACAAACACACACAATTATAATTTAATCTTTATATGAAGACCCTGAGTACTTCAAAGGAACCCCTGGGCAGTGCAAACTCACTCACTCACTGCTACCGGAAGGTTGGAGTCGACCTAGAGGTACCTGGGAAAGGCCTGCAGCTTTACTTCCAAAAAAGAGCCACTGAAAAATCTGTGGCACACACCTTGACTCTGACACACAGTAGGTCACCAAGAACCGGAATCAGTTAAACGCCAGCCTGTTTTTTTGGTTGCCTACCTCATGACTCACCCTGGCTTTTTAAACAAACAAACAATAGCCATCAAGTTGATTCCAATATAGATCTTACTTCCTCAAACTTGCCAAGTATTTTTAATATCCATTGCTTGTTATTCCAGTTGCTCCTTCACAGTTCAGCATAGGCTACTTATTTTAAAAACTTTTTTAAAGACGCTACTCAAAAGTTCCCACCTCCCTGAAATCTTTTCTCTCTCAGGTAGCCCTACTTATTCTCTCTCCTTAGGGACACTATTCCACAGTAACAGCCTCTTAGTAATTTTTGCCCTCCCTCCTTTACCTGCTGTTTACAGCCTACTAAGCATCAAGTTCTATAAGGGATGTGTAATTCAATTATTCATATCCTATGTTGAGCACAACACATAATATTCAATACGATAAATTAATAGCCCCATTGATTGCACTTCCACTACATGCCAGCTGTTTGTGAGACATTCTGCATGCATTAATTTCAATTCATCATTACAGGCTTATTAAAACCCACTTTTCAGATGAGAAAGCAAACATGTAATTGAAGAAATCTGCCTGGAGTCATGCACTTAGTAAGCCTCAGTTAATGGACAAAAGCTTGCCTTGTAATTGAAACCAGTACCATCGAGGCAGCTAGTGTTGCATATTAGTGGGCTTTGCAAATTTCCACTTTACCTATGATCTATAACAGATTATCAAATGACAATCGAGCTGTGAATATCGTATCAGCTAGAAGCTAGATAAACTGGATTATACCAGTTTATCTTAATTCTTTACATTTTCTGTGCTCCCCTAGGCACTACTTTTCCCAAGGGAATGTTCTTAGGCAACCCATTCACAACACAAAATATGCACATAGTCAAGAGATACAAAACTAAAACCAAAGAACTCTGAAAAAAAGCAAATATTCTATACTTATGCAGGCATATGAATTGATTTCCTACTATTTTGCAGAGGTATTATGGTAATATAAGACAGACAGAATAAAAATAATTAACACCACATAGTAGTGAATCAAAGGATATGGAAGGAGAGTCTTCAACAATGGGCTCAACCAGGAATAATTATGAGAATGGTACAGGAACAGACAGTTGGATGGAGGGTCACAACTACTAAATCACTTGCTAACTGGACAATCCTGAGCAAATAAATTTTGGAGCCTATTCCCTTATGTGTGCATTAGAAATCCTACCACCTACACTTCAAGTATTGCTACAAGACTCAGATAATATGCATAAACCACACAGCACAAAACCTGGCACTTGGCGGACACAAAGGTTGCTATGACGCGGCTTCAAAATCTCATCATGGAAAACATTTTCCCAGCAATATTTTCAAGCCCCCTTCTAATACTAACAGAAAAGTCAAGTTAGTACGGAAGTCATGGATACTTACTAGCTGATCCCTTCCATCTTCAAAAACCCAACTCACTGCCAGCAAGTCAGTCTGACTCACAGCAACCCTACAACAGAGCAGAACTGCCTCTGTGGGTTTCTGAGTTTACAGGGGCAGAAAGCCTTATCTTTCTCCCATGGATTGGTTTGTGGGTTTGAACTGCCAACCACTATGCCACCAGCGCTCCTCTTTCCATCCTAGATCTTCTATAACCCCTAGGCAATCTTTCAAATGCTACCTCAGTGCATCTTTTCTAGGCTTTTCCACGTTATGTTAGCCCATTTCACATCTTGCACCTTTGCTAGAGCATTACTACTTTCACAGGTACAAAAGTCACCATTATAACCTGCAATATCCCTACAGTAAGAAACATAAGCTCACTGAACTAATAATTCACTTCTGATACAAAGTTTTCAAATGTCAGGGGCCAGGGGTCTCAGCAATGGAAAAGGCATTTGATCGAGTAAGACACCTTTAGGACACCAACATCTACCATCCAACTTAAAAGAGTTTTTCCTGGCCGATCATTTTACCAAGCACCTCACTGAAGGTTAGAATTCTCAAGTGTCAAAACAATGATCTAGTACCCAACTAGGATTGCCTGTCCCCCATGGCATCTTGCTAAATTTACTGTTTAAGTCTTCCTAAAAAATTACAGCATTTAATAAGTATTATATTTAAAACAAGTATTTATTTACCTTCTATTTCCACCAAAGGTTCCTGAGTGAATTCCTGAAAGAATTTGTAGAAGAACTTACTGCAAGCAGCCAAAACAGCCTTGTGGGCCTTAAAATGATGCCCTGAAAAAAATAAGGGAAAACATACAATCACAAAAGCCAAATGTAATACTCTGTAACAGGTAAGAAAATGATATAAAGAAAAATAGGTCCTCCTTCTTTATAAGAGTTACTGGAAACTTACTACAGTATCGATTTAACTAAAGTCACAACACTCTTGGCACCTAATCGTAGCATATTTTAATCTCTACTAAGCATGAAGCTGCTCAGAGACTTTATGAAGTCAGTTTCACACAAGCCACTCCAAAAGGTAAAGCTTCCTAAAGGACGCACTTTGTTACTTTCAGTTAAAGAAGCCTACTAGGCATCGCCTATTCCGTTGAAAATGCTACTATAAAGTTAACACACTACTTGGCAAGAGAGTAGGCAGGCCACAGAAAAAGCACAAAGTTCAGCAGTGTCTGCTCTGGAAATCAATTTAATATGCCTCGTATTAGGAAGCTCATTCTATGGCAGACCTACAATACAGAATAGTTTTCCTTGGTAAACCTATTTCCATTACGTCAGCAACATGCCCACAGCATGCCCACACTAGGTCTACTTCTTTATGGTGACAACCCCTGAAAAAGATCAGTAAAGACCCTGTGTTGTTATTAACTTTTTTTTTGGAGGGGGGGTGTCCTCAAAGGGTTGCGAGAGGGCTGCAAAACGCAATCTATCACATTCTCCCTCCAAGACCACTTGAAACACGAATCCACACATCCCCAGCGACTCCTGAGACTTCTCAAAAGCGCCGTACCCACTGAAGGGTCCTGGCCTAACATTTGGAGAAATCCTCCTCAGCCCCCAGCCAGTGTGCCCTGAGGCCAAACTTCCAGAGGCTGCAGGAAGTTAAAATGCGGTGACCCGACAGGCTGTGCGGGAAGCCGGGCTAGCCAACCAGCAGCAGCGTCTCCAGGAGCGCACCCACACAAGTGCCCTCTGCTCCCAGCGCTCACCCTCGGGAGAGACCCCATGGGCCTGGGTAAAAGTTGGGAAGTTGGGTGAGGGAAGAAGCGAAATCTCCTCTGCCCGCCCCCCACCCACCCACCGTCGACAATCAGGGTGATGTCAGTAAACCGGTCCTGCTCCCGCTGTTCATTCAATCGGTCCAGGATCATTTTGTGATGTTCAGGGAATTCCTGAAGGCATTCCATCGTCTCTTCAGCCTCCATGGCCGTCGCGCTGCTCTACAAAAGAGGAGCATGATAATGTACACCCATGAGTTCGGGCGGAGGCACACCAAAACCCCCAAAGCAGCAAACAACAACAAAAAACGAAACCCCAGCAACGTGAAAAGGAGGGGGGAGGGTAAGGCAAGAAAAGAGAAGGCGAGGGAAGAAAGGCGAGCCGGGGGCCGTCGCGCGTTGGGGGCCGGAGCCGCCGGACTCCGAGCCTGACCTAATTGGAGTCGGGAGACGCGAGCTGGAGCGAGGTGGGCGCAGCGCCGGAGGCTCGGGGTGCCAGGGCGCGCAATTCGGTCGGGGAGGGGACCCGACAGCCGCGGCGGCCCGC
>NW_022111373.1:107341167-107342343 GCF_000313985.2 Echinops telfairi
GCCACGGGGGGAGCACGCTCCGGCCACCCGGGATCTTCCTCTCCTGCACCCGCCCCCGCGCGCCAGTCTCGCAGCACGTGTTGGTTAGGCTCCGAAACCTGCATGGGCTAAGCCTTATTTACACTTCGTACACAGTGGCTGGTGGACTACAGCCTCTCCTCAGAGATCAGTGACCAGGAATCTCCTGCACGTGGCTGACTCATTCACCAAAAAATAAGGTTACCCGAGAATGATTTTGATACCTAAACCAAACTCATTGCCTTCGAGTCGATTTCTGATGCAATAGTGATGAAATAGGACAGAGCAGAACGGCTCCCTAGGGTTTCAGAGGTTCTCACTGTTTACTACAGCGGACAGCCTCATCTATCTCCTGCCATGCCATTTGTGAGTTTGGCATTCAATAACTCAAAATAATTCAATAGTTAATATCTCATCTGGAGCCTACTGACTGTGCTCCCCCCCGTGGCGGTCGCAGTCAGTTAACAATTCCACTCGGATACTAGTGAGAAAAAAAACCCATTGCCATAAATAGTAAAACCTAGAAAACCCTACCCTTATATGGGTCCTATGAATTGAAATCTACCATGAGGCATTCAGAAATAGCAACAATCCCAATACATAGCCTAGATTAAATGAGACAAAATTAAGGAGTGGAGCGGCTGTTAGCAGTCTAGGTAAAAACAAGGATGGCAGATTGAACATACAGAGCTAGATGCGTTGTGGAAGTAGAGTCAACAAGGCTCGCTGATTCAGTAACGAAATGTAAAGAATTACAAGCTCGGAAAACCACAGGGGCAGTTACAAACTGCCCTATAGGGCTACTGGGAGGAAGTCGAGGCTTTCTACTCCCCAAAGTAGTTACAGTCTCAGAAACTCACAAGAGCAGTTCTATACAGTCCTATACTGTCACTGTGAGGGTTTTTAGTACAACAGAATGAAACACCGTCCAGACAAGGCAAAGACAAACATACATCGTCCAGAGACCATCAGCACAAGGTCATAATGGTGTCCGAAGATTCACAGAAACATGTAACATGTAAATAGGACCACTTAAAATACGACAAGGAGTAGAAAGAAAACTATCATACAATTACAGTGAACCCTCGCCACTTCGCGCTTCGACTTCCTCGGCTTCACTCTATCGCGGTTTTTGCATAACAGCGCATGCTCTGTCAT
>NW_022111373.1:107343466-107348405 GCF_000313985.2 Echinops telfairi
ACAATTGATGTGTGTATGGATTGTGATGAGTTGTATGAGCCCCTAATAAAGTGACTTAAAAAAAAAAAGTGAGCACGTGGTTGATTCTGTCTCCCTGTAGAGGCAGACATTCGGATTATCTCCTCCCACTGTGATGCCCATCCCCCCACATGTCTTCCCCAGTGCAGGTATTAGGTTTCACCACCTGTGAGCCCCCGGGACTTTACTGTGATTACCACCCACCTTGTATGTAACTACTGAATATGCATGTCTTATGGCTACCTACAAATAACCCCCAAACAATAAAGACCCCTCTCCTCCAGTCCTCTCTCTCCAGCCCTGTCCCCTCTCTGGTCCCCCTCTCCTTTTACCCTGTCCCCCTTTCCTCTGGTCCTCCTTCCCTGCCCCCTCTCTCCTCCTCCCTAGTGTTCCTCTCTGGTCTCCAGATCTCCACGTGGACCATAAGCTGGGTTGTGGTGAACATGCTATCATAAAATGTGTCTGACTTCTTTATTTTACTTTCTCTCCTGTCTCTCATTCTCTGTGACTTTACTGTAATCTTTATATATTATAGTTGTACAATTGTGTCTGCCAGACCCGTGATGATTTGGTAGGGGCTGGTTACTCTGACACTTCCTCTTTTTCTTTTTCCGTGATCCTTAAGCTCCTTTAAATGAGAACAGTGCTTAACAATTAGAACATAAAGTTTGTGTTAAAACAAAACAAACCACCTCAACCTACAGTTCCCATCAGAAGTGATGATGTCACACATTTTGGCTTCTTACAGAAGACACTTGACCTTTCAGGTTGAAGCTTCATTTTGAAATACAGAGAGTAGGTTGGTCGGCCAGATGCTCCAGTGGAATGACTTGAATTCAGTTCTCAGATGATCAGAACAGCAGGAAGATAAGCTGAAGACTCATCAGGACGCTTAAACCTGCAACTAGTCCAGCTAGCATGACTTTCTTGGACCTCTTTTACATCTCGTTTGACATTGGATAACTGGTAAGCTCCATAACCAGCCAAAAATCCAACACAAAGACTGCCAATCAAAGATGGAACACCACTCGTCTGTTTATATCCCAAAATGCTTCCAAATGTCAAATGTCACACAGGCTGCATAACCAAAGCCAGGCAGGTCCATCGGCAAGGTTACAATTTGTGAGGAGGTCTGAGGGGAGAGAGTCTGAGACACAGGAGGTGACAGTGCTACAACAAAGAAGGCAACACTGAAAAATAGCATCTGGAGTCAGTGGCAGTCACAGCTCCCAGCGAGATCTTTCCTGATGACGTGTCCTGAGTACGTGAGAAGTTTCACTATCCTTCCTTCTAAGGAACATTCTGGCTATACTTCTTCCAAGACAAACTGGTTTGTTCTCTAGGCAGTCCATGGTACATTCAGTATTCTTTTCCAGCACCATAATTCAAATGCATAGATTCTTCTTTAGTCTTCCTTATTCAATGTCCAACTTTCACAAAAGAAAATACCATGGTCTGGGGCAGGCACACTTAAGTCCTCAAAGTAACAGTCTTGCTTTTCAACACTTTACAGATGTCTTGTACAGCAGATTTACCCAATGCCATGTGTGGGGAGAGTATCCCTCCTTAATCGGGTCCCAGCCTTCATGTGATTGAGAGAGGTTTTCATTCAGGGTGTAGCCTACTATTCGTATAAATTAACAGTATCTGGAAGCTAGTTCACTTCTCCTGCTCAACTGGGATCTCACATCTGGTGCGTCGATCTCCTGTTACATTGCCTGCCAATCCTAGGAGTCATCAGTGGACTACCATCCTCAGATTCATTCAGCTGGTCTCGGCTTCATTCTTCTCAGCATCCAGCCTGTGATTTTCCTGCTGTACCTGCCTGCTGCTTATTCATTCGCTCCTGCAGGCTTACATCTGACCCACAGACTTGAACCATCGACTGGAAGGACCCACTTCTCCTACAATTTTGTGAGCCATTTCTTGATAGAAATCTCTTTCTACCTAAGCATATAACTGTCACTGGTTTTGCTTCTCTGGAGAACCCAACCTAACACAGGTAGGAGGCGGCTGATAACTCCCAGGATTAGTGGGTTACACAGCATGCTTCTGGCTGCAGAAGTGAACGAATCCAAAGGCAGCCCACTGCTGATGACTCCTAGAACCTGCAGGCCATATCTCAGGCTGCCGTCTCAAGTCCAAAGAACCCAGGGCAGATGATGAGCCAGACTGAAATATAGCAGTTAGGATAGCCCTTCTAGCCATAATCCTTTACGTGATGTATTCTAGCCTCTGTGCCAGTGGTTATGATCCCATTTCAGAGGGTGTTCAGTTATGCTAATGTACAGGTGGGATGTACTCAGAGTCTCCACCTTACTTGATCATATGAACCAAGTGATCTTCTTTTGTTTCCTGAGAGATGTGAGCTACAGAAGACTACAAAACCACCCCTCCACGGAAGAGCGCTCTCACAGGAGAAGGAAGGGAGAAAACTCCCAAGGACCATCAAGGAAGATGAGTCATCAGCAAAGCACGTTTGACATTCCTGTTTGGCGTGGCAGAGGCCAAGAACAGAGGCACCCTCCAGAGGCTGACGCCCAGAGACTATGGGACAGAGCAAAGGAACCACTGTGGGCTTTGTAGCACATGGAAACAGTGGCTGAGAAGCTGAAGACCAGAGAGAGAATTAACTGGGCTGAATAGAGCTGTTGCTGTGGACCAATGACTATCCTTGCTGTTTTCTGATCCTGACTTGTGGTAATTTGTTAACATCCTTAATGAAAGTCCATAATGGTGTGTTGTCTGTAAATTCTGTGTGGCCATTGCAACAAATTATTGAACCCAGTGGAAAAGTAGAGCATTGTGGGAAGAATAGTTAGTGTTGGAATAGGTAATGAAAGCTGGAGAGTCAAGACATGTCTGACCTCTGCCTTGTGACAATTGGCCTTGCACTGTTGTGGAAATGGATTTTCCTTCCCCCTTGTGTACCTAAAGAAGGCCAGAGATGGCCCCTGCACTATTTTTGCAACAGCTAAAGGGAATTCTGGATGCAACTACATAGCCTTCTGATGGATTTTTTGGTAACATTTTGCTCTATATCCTCTGAAAAGCTTATTTAAAGGAGGTATTTGAAATGACACATATACCTCCAGGTAGAGCAGGAGTTCTCATCCTGTGGGTCACAACCTGTTTGGGAGTCGAATGACCCTTTCACAGGGGTCATCTAAGACCATCACAAACACAAATTTTCGATGGTCTTAGGAACCAAGTCACCGCTTCTCTGTCTCCAGGTGGGTCCGCCCACATGCAGATACCCTCACGTAGGAGTACCTGGCATGTAGACAAAATTTCATTTCTTTGTAATTAGAAATAAATAGTTCACAATATATAATTACATATTGTTTTTGTGATTAATCACTATGGTTTAATTATGTTCAATTTGTAACAATCAAAATACATCTTGCATATCAGATATTTACATGATAATTCATAACAGCAAAATTACAGTTATGAAGTAGCAACGAAAATCATTTTATGGTTCGGGGTCACCACAACATAAGGAACCGTATTAAAGGGTTGCAGCATTAGGAAGGTTGAGAACCACTGATGTAGAGCTAAAAGGAAATCTAAAGCTATAATTACTGGCACTATTTATTGATTGGGCTAATTCAATAACTATTTTCTCTCTAGATGTCAGAAGAAACTGTTATGGAAATAGCACTGAAATTGGCTTCCATAGTAAACAAAACTATTAAAAAAATGAAACCCTAGGTACATAATAAAGCTAGTAGCATAAGAATAGCTGCATTTATAAGGCAAAAACTAAACTCACAGCAATCAAGTTATAACAACTTACAGCGCCCCTATAGGACAAAGGTAGAACTACACGTGTGGGTTTCCAAGACTAATTCTTTAAGGGAGCAGAAAGCCTCATCTTTCTCCCACAGAGTTCTAAATAATTCAGCAGGTTGCGTGAAGTCTTATGCTGTGATCTTGGGACCAGCTGTCTATCTCAAATATGGTCTGCTTCTGGCTATTGGGCATTGCAAAGTTTTTTAATTCTCCAAAAGGTTAAGTTTTGGGGTAGAAGGGGTGGCTTGGGTGTCTTTAGTTGATATAGATGAATCCAAGTTTTAACTCCCTATAATTGGCAGTACACAGAGCAGCAAGGAGGACCAAGTATAGGTCGTTCTTTCACTTCTCACTCAGACAACGTACAGTGCTTGTGTTAGTGCCTTAAAACACTTGACATTGTGCTTTTCTTTGCGTTTTATTTGCATAAGATATGAGAATCACAGGTCCAAAGAAAGTTGGTGATACCAGCAGTAAAGCTAAGAGAACAACTGAGAACCACGATAGAATTAAAGAAATTATTGCAAACTTTGAATCAGGTCACTCGCTGCTTGTGTGATATGGAACGGAATATAACATGGCTAAGTCGACATTATCAACATTTTAAAAGGAAAAAAAAAATTAAAGACGCTAGTGTAGCAAAAGGTGAGAAATTGCTATCCAAGAAACAAAAAACCCTGACAATGGAAGATATGGAAAAGTTACTGTTAATTTGCAGGTCAGAAACAACTCAATGACAACCATGTATCTGATATGGAGAAGGCTGAAAACCTCCATAATGAATTTAAAAGTGTAATTTGGAGGGCCTCAGAACCAATTATCTGGTTTCTATTATTTCTTATGGGAAAACTATGTTCAGTTCTCAAACTTGGGTGTTCAAACACAAATTTGGAACTAATTGAGTTCCACAACTGAGTTATCCCTGTAGATGGAAAGAGAAAGTCAACAGCAATTTTCAAAGGGCTCAATACAAGGAAATGATGTTTTACCAGGGCCGGCTCCTGGGAATCCAGGGAGATGTATGTGTTTCAAAGAACTTGTGCGCAGGCCTGTCTGGATAGGACAGGCTGGATGAACAATCTGGAGGAGAAAACAACGGGGCTGACAGTTCCGGGGGAACATGGGA
>NW_022111373.1:107349772-107361449 GCF_000313985.2 Echinops telfairi
AAAAAAAGAGAGACATGATGTCTAAAAAGCATGAAAATTGTTAACAAAAGAAGCCTTTGTTGAAATAGTCAAAATATAAATCAGAAATAATTAAAAAAAAAAAGAACTTGTGCTTGGTTCTGAAACTCTGGGTCCTCGGTGTCCTAGCGCCTCCACGAGACAAGTACCTTCAAATTCCATTTCTCTGACACAGTAAGAACATAGACTCTATTACATTGAGAGCAAACGGATTTGCCCACTAAAAACGAGGAATCAAATGCTCCAAAATGTGGCGTAACTTAGGCCTAGACATAAGTTAATACCGAGAACTAAAAGTTCAACATTCTGATTGAAATTTGCAAGATCAGGGGCGTTGGAGGCAAAAAACTGGAAGTGGACAGGGGGGCGGGGGGCGCGCAGCTTAAAGCCCTGTTGGTGTCAGGCTGCGATCCTCAGATCCTCAAGGTCACCAGCAGCTCCGCGGGAGAAAGACGGCTCTCCACTGTCTCAGAAACCGCAGGGGTTAAGCGATGAATCAGCATGGACTCTGTGGCTGGCAGTGAATAGCGAGTAAATAGGGGACGTTTCAGTGCTTGGTAGAAAACAGACATGTGGTCTATTTGGATTGATTAATTTCAGTACGTGACTAAATAACAACACTGTCTTCGAGTGGATTCCGACTCATAGCAGCTTGTGATGGTTAGAGATAATGTCCACTAGACCCTCCTAGGTAAGGGAAGGGGGAGAGCCCAATCAGGTCACAGCTGATGACCCCTCCTTGGGGGTATGACCTTTCATATGAGAAAGAGCATTCCAATCTTCTTTGGTCCTTGCCTTCTGCTGGAATGGAGCTGCCAATCCCAGGAGCCATGTCAGCGGACCTCCTTCAAATTCAGATTCACTTACCCCTCTCTGCATCTGACCCTACGCCCACCCCCCTCACCTAGCCCCCCCACCTCCCGCCCCCACTGCTTCACCATGTGCTTCCTGTTCATCAGTTTCCACAAATCAGGAACAGCCTGACTTGAACCAGCCTGCACTTTCCTACTTCTTCAACTGTATAAGCCATTTCTTGATACAACTCTTTTTCTATATACAAACCCGAGGATCATTGCTTTTGCTCCTCTAGAGAACCTAATCTAACAGCAACCCTACAGGAAAGAGTAGAATTGACCTTGTAGGTTTCTGAGACTAAATCATTTTTCAAAAAGTTTTATTGGCATATAACCCACATATAATATAATCCAATGGCTCAATCGCATGACGAGGAGTTGTATAATCATCACCACAATCATTTTAGAAATTTCATTTTCAAATTCTGCAATGATTTCTTTCAGATCAACTGCTAAGGTGCTCAATTTTAACCTCACTGCACCTACAATAATACATTTTCCAATGCCTTCTGCATGATAGAAGGCTCTTCACATTGCTGGTCTATGGTCAAAGTAGATTCACCAGAGGTTTAATCCACCTATATTTACACTTCACCTGTTTTTTGTTCATTGAAACGAGTTTAAAGTGGGTCAAAAGAGATCAAATGATAATTTACTACATTTTAACCAAACTACATCTGCCATAATCAACTTTATAGTGCTCTCTTTCTAATAACACAGATATTCACATCCTTCAATTGTGATCAGAGGGTATTCACCAGAGACTTAATCCATGTGTAGAGCCTGCAAATGGAATTTGGGATTCCACAGTCAGCCATAGCTTTCACAATTGAAGCTCTGATACCAGTCCCTCCTTTGGATTTGGATTTGGTTATTTGCAATACTTGGAGTGAGGAGCTCTGGTAGTGTAGTGGTGTTGGACTGCTGATGAAGTCATCAGCCGGTTCCTTAGGAGAAAGACTGACTTTGTACTCCTGTAATGTGTTAGTCCCAGAAACTCACAGGGGCTGTTCTACCCTGTCTAATGGGGTCTCAATGAGTCAGAATTGACTCGATAGCTGTGGGAAACTGTGGACCTGGAAGAGAGTGTGTGCCGACAAATCCTCTACCCTCATAAGTCTGGAAGGCCGAGACTCTGGTAGAGGAAGGTTTCACATTTGTCAAATAGAGATGACTTTCAGTTACATTCTCCTAAAAATCATCCCCACAATAACACCCCACCCACCCGCATAATAGTGCTACTTTTAAGATGCTTCTTATCAGCACACAGCTGCTTGCTATGCAGCCTGAGGTTATCTATCTCTAAGAGAAATCAGGTTCTATTGTCTGTCCCACCCAAGGTGCAGCCAACTCCCTTCTGACACTGATCATAGATTGTTCTCTCTAGAGAGAGCTCAGGGGCATCCAAAGTTACGCCTTCATCTCAGCCCTAATACCTGCCCATCCCGTTACTCCTGTACTTCTAGAACCTGCCCACCATGTTACATATGTGCTTACCAGGGCTTGCTAGCCACAAGACTAATAAGCCTGTTGGAGAATAAATTCACTCTATTTCTTATTCCTGGTTTCATGGAAAGGTGAGCACCTGCATGCTTTGTCTTATTATTTTCTCTCAATTGTACATACAACCCACCATCCAGACCCTCTCAGTCAATTTAATCCTTGGGTCACACAGGCTTCTTCAATGTGGACTTAGTTGGTGCCTCACTTATATGACTGCTTATTTGAAGAAAAGTCTTTAAGACTTCAGACACTATTCCTGCTGATACCCGGGTACCATCTAGTTTTCTTCACCACACTTTGCTATAGAACTCATATGTTTACAGAAATATAAAGCTTCATCTTTCTCAGGGGAGAGATTGGTGGTTTCAAACTGTTTACCTTGAAGCAGCATAACTCAATACACCGCTAGGGGTCCGTATATGTGACTAAAAGTGGAGGGTAGGGCTATTGGGAAGTCACAATGTAATTATTTTAAAACATTTACTCCAGGCTGATAATGGAATTTCTGATAAGGGTCTTGTGTCAAGGTATCCCACCTTAGTTTAACCACAAAGACAATGTCTCCCATTAAGAGGCATAGTCTCTTCAACAAATGGTCCAGGTGAAATTGGATCTCTACTTGTAGAAGAATGAAACAGGACTAATACCTCACCTCATATTAGAAAAAAGAAAAGAAATAAAAATATATCAAATACCTAAGTGTAAATCTCACAGGCATAAAGACCATCAATGAGAAAATAAGGACAAAATTAAGGACCATATTGCAGAGGATAGATACTCTGTCAAATATAATAAAAGAAACACAGTAGAAGATAAAATCGATGGCTGGGACCTACTACAATTAAGCATAACAAGAACCTGTGTAGTAAGGGGAAAATTTTTGGCAGTAACAGAATAGACAAGGGACTAATCTCTAAAATCTATAGAAAACTGCAATATCTTAATAAGAAAAGCTGAATTTTTTAAAAAAGTTAACCACTTCTTGTCTGTCAGTTTGTCATATTGTGGTGGCTTGTGTGTTGTTGTGATGCTGGAAGCCATGTCACTGGTATTTCAAATGCCAGCAGGGTCACCCAAAGTGGACAGATTTCAGTGGGGCTTCCAGGCTAAGAACAGACAACCATAAGACTTGGCTCTCCACTTTGCAGAAAGGAGAAGGTGAAAATCTTTTTCTTTTTTTTAAATCATTTTATTAGGGACTCATACAACTCTTATCACAATCCATACATACATCAATTGTGTAAAACGCATTTGTACATTCATTGCCCTCATCATTCTCAAAACATTTCCTCTCCACTTAAACCCCCGGCATTAGGTCCTCATTTTTCCCCCTCCCTCCCCACTCCCCCCTCCCTCATGAGCCCTTGATAATTTATAAATTGTTATTTTGTCACATCTTGCCCTGTCCGACGTCTCCCTTCACCCACTTTTCTGTTGTCCGTCCCCCAGGGAGGAGGTCACATATAGTTCCTTGTAATCGGTTCGGAGAAGGTGAAAATCTTATGCATCACTTCAAAATATTTTCTTATTAGAAAAAATCATTTTATTGGGGGGTCATACAGCTGTTATCACAATCCATATATCTATTGTGTCAAGCATATCTGTTTCATATATTGCTATCATCATTTTCAAAACATTTTCTTTCTACTTGAGCCCTTGGTATCAGAACTTCATTTTTTACCCTCCTTTCCTTCCCTCCCCCATGAACCCTTGATAATTTATCTTTTTTTCATGTCTTACACCAACTGCTCTCTTCCTTCACCCACTTTTCTGTTGTCTGTCCCCTTGGCAGGGGGCCATATGTTGTGTGTTTCCTTGGTGCTATACTACACCCTGACTGGCTCATCTCTCCCATATGGCCCTTCTGACAGGGGATGTCCAATTGGGTCTCCACTCTGCCCTCCCCCTCATTCACTTCGATATGATTTTTGTTTTGTTTTATTTTGAGTCGTTCATGCCTGATACCTGATCCCATCAACACCTCATGATCACATAGGCTGAATGATCATTCAGCTAGATGACCACTTATTTCTCTTCAGGCCTCTAAGATCCCAGATGCTATATCTTTTGATAGCCGGCCACCATCAGTGTTCTTTACCACATTTGCTTATGCACCCATTTTGTTTTCAGCGATCGTGTCAGAACTTGGAATATGCAAAGTATGGATTTAGAAAAATTGGAAGTGTTAAAAAATGATTGATATCCTATGCATTAGTGAGCTGAAATGGACTAATATTGGCCATAATGATTAAAAAAACCATATGGCCCATGTGGAGGTCATTTGAGTCACTTGCTCGCCGCCAGCTCCTTTGCTCCCCAGCCTGTGCCCCTCCCACCCAGCCATGCTCATATGTCAGTTTAGGATAAAGCTGAAAAAAAATTCAAATAAGTCAACGAGAACTTAAAATATAAACTTGAGTTTATGGCATGTGAAATTCAAGAACATCTCAAGAACAGATTTGATGCATTGAACACTAATTACGGAAGACCTGACAGAAGACCTGATGAGCTGTGAAGGACATCAAGAATATCATTCATGAAGAAAACAACCGGTCATTAGAAAGACAGAAAAAAATCAAAGCTGATGTTAGAAGAGGCACTGAAACTTGCCCTTAATCATAGAGCAGTTAAAGCAAATGGAAGAAATAATGAAGTCAAAGAGCTAAAAAGAGAACACAGGGCAGCTTGAGAAGGCAAAACCAAATATTAAATGAAATGTGTAAAGACCTAGAGTTAGAAAACCAAAAGGAAAAAGCATGTTTGGTGTATCTTAAATGGAAAGAACTCAAGAAAAAATTCCAGCCTCAAGTAGTAATACAGAAAGATTCTACGGGCAAAAGATTGAGTGATGTAGTGTGGTACTTATATAATTGTCAATTTGAGGATTGGGCGTGCAGGGGTAGAGTCTAGCCTGTCAATCAGATCATAGCCAATGAGACTTCTGTGTGGGATAGCCTTCCCCTAAGGATTCTGGGAATTCCGGTATTTCCTCCTTGGAGGTGGGAGACTTTCTGCTCACACCCTGGGAGACATAGCAGCTGACAAGACACATGGACTCACCCTGATTTAGAAACCCCTGCCAGCACTGAGATGTTTCCAATGCTACTGGATCCAAGGACTTCCTACCCACTGGCCTGTGATCTTTTACATTCGGCATCATGGCATGTGTTTCTTGAGTGTGAAGAGGAATTTATAGATTGGTATCGGATATATGGGCTAACATCGGACTTATGGACTTGATCTGGACTGGGCTGAGATATTTTCTCAATGTTCAATTGCGCTTGTATATAAAGCTCTTTCTTATACACATATGTGTGTCTATGGATTTGTTCCTACATGTAGGAAACCTTGAAAGAAGATGGAAAGAATACACAGAATCACTGTACCAAAAAGAACTAGCTGACATTCCACCATTTCAGGAGGTAGCATATGAACAAGAGCCAATGGTGCTGAAGAAAGAGAGTCAAGCTGGTCTGAAAGCATTAGCCAACAACAAGGATCCAAAAAATGGATCTGAATGCAACTGAAATGTTGCAATAAGCTGATGAATCATGAAAAGTACTCATCTATGCCAGGAAATGTAGAAGACAGCAAACGGGACAACAGACTGGAAGAGATCCATATTTGTACCTGTTCCAAAGAAAGGCAGCCCAACAAAATGTTCAAGCTATAGAACAATATCCCATACTTTCATGTGATATCACATGAAAGTAAAATTTTGATGAAGATCATCCAACAACAGTTGCAGCAGTACAATGATAGAAAGTTGCCAGAGGTTCAGGCCAGATTCAGAAGTGAAGCTGAAACAAGGGATATCATGGCTGATGTCAGATGAATCTTGGCTCAAAGCAGAGAATACCAGGAATATGTTTATTTGTGTTTTATTGACTATGCAAAGGCATTTGACTGTGTGGATCATAATAAAGTATGGATAACCTTGAGAAGAATGGAAATTCCAGAACACTTCATTGTGCTCTTGACTTACACATGGATCAAGAGGCAGTTGTGGAAATGTAACAAGAGAATACTGCATGGTTTAAAATCAGAAAACGTGTGTCAGGGTTGTATCCTTTCATGATACTTATTCAGTCTGTACACTAAGGAAATCATCAGAGAAGCTGGCTTATATGAAGAAAAATGTGGCATCAAGATTATAGGAAGGCTTATTAACAGTCTTTGATATGCAGATGACACAGCCTTGCTTCCTAGTGGAAAGGACTTGAAGGTCTTGCTGATGAAGATCCAGGATTACAACCTACAGTATGGATTACAACTCAAACTCAAGAACACCAAAATCCTCACAACTAGACCAGTAGATAATATCATGATAAATGGAGAAAAGTTTGAAATTGTCAAGGATTTTGTCTTGCTTGGCTCCACAATCAATGCTCAGGGAAGCAACAGTAAAGAGATCAAAAGACACATTGCATTGGACATATCTGCTGCACAAGACCTCTTTAGAATATTGAAAATCAAGGATGTTACTTTGAAGACTGAGGTGCACCTGACCCACCCAAGCCATGGTATTTTCAATTGCCTCATATGCGTGTGAAATTTGGACATTGAATAAAGAAGGGAGAACAATCGATGCCTTTGAATTTTGGTTCTGGAGAAGAATATTGAAAGTACCATGGACTGCTAAAAGGACAAACTGATCTGTCTTTGAAGAAGTACAGACAGAGTGTTCTTTAGAGGCAAGGATGGCAAGACTTGGTCTTACATACTTAGGACATGTTGCCAGGAGAGACCAGTCCCTGGAGAAGGACATCATGTTTGAGAAGGTGAAGGGACAGCAAAAAAGAGGAAGGCCCTCAAGGAGATGTAGTGACACAGGGCTGCAACAATGGGCTCAAACATAGGACCCATTGTGAGGATGGAGCAGGAAACACAACCGTGTTTCCTTCTGTTGTGCTTAGGATCAGAACCGACCCAATGGCACCTAACAACAACAAAGATGCTCTCAAGGAAAGTACCTGACTTGGTTCACACCTTCAACTAAAATCAGGTCTTAATCCCACCCGTAGCCCATCCATTAGTATTACAGCACATCCTCCAAAATGGGATTCTAGCTGTGATGCAGTGAAATTCCTTAATATGGCACAAACTTCCACCCAATGATTGGGTAAGACTATGAAAACTGGGCATGTGCAACCCTAATAGAGGGGATTGGTCAGTTTTCCACCCCAATGACTATAAAGATGAGTCACCTTTGAAGAGAAATCCCAAGGACCATGTCAGAGCAAGTTCAAGATCTCTGCCTGAAGTGATGGAGGCTGCCAAGACAGATGCATCCCAGATTGTGGCATGAAGATTCAGAGGAGCAGTGCCAACTCTATGGGGTACCTTCTCCTTATCTGGCTTGTGACTATGGAACGGTGGGAGACAGTGACAAGAGGGCTGGTTTCCTGGACCACAGAGGCTAAGGCCAAGGGATGACTTGGCTGAAGGTCTAAGAACAGGAGAGAGACATGGTTCAGAGGCTGAATACCACAGAGAGACTTGGGTGCTGGCTGAGGAGACCAATGTCTGTATCCTTGCTGTTTGCAGATCCAGATTTGTGGTAACCTATTAACTTCCCTAATAAAATCCTTAATTGTCAGTATTGTCTGTGAGTTCTCCAGCCATTACAATGAATTATCAAACTCAGCATACATGTAGAGTGGCATGGGAGTACAGATGGTATCAAAATAGGTAAAGAAGGCTGGCCCATAAAGGCTTGTCTGATCCCTGCTTTGTGGCAATAGGGAAGCCAGAGGAGGTCAGATGTGGTCCTCTATTGCCATTTACTGCAATAGCCACAGGCATAGAGTCCATAATTATAATACATCACGTAAGGCATTATGGCTAGAACTGTCATAGTCATTGACTATAACTCAATGCCTAAGTCCCTACACCACTGAGAGACAAGCTCTTGCCGTCCTTGCTTCTAAGGAGCATGCTAGTTGTATTTCTTCCAAGACAGATTTGTTCACACTTCTGGCAGTCTATCATACTTTTAATATTCTTCACCAACAACATGATTTACATGCAGTAATTCTTCTTCAGTCTGTTTATTCATTCTCCAGTTTTCACATGCCTATGAGATGACTGAAAACACCAGAGCTTGAGTCCGGCCCACCTTCGTCCTCAGCGTGACACCCTTACAACTCGCCTAACACAATACATCATTTAATTTCCTTACTGCTACTTCTGTGGACAATGGCTGTAGATTAAAACAAAATGAAATTCTTAACCATTTCGAATTTTTTTCCTGTTTATCATGATGTTATCTATTGGTTTGGGTGTTTTTGTTTTCTTTCCATTGAATTGTAATCCATACTGAAGGGTATAGTTTTTTTTATTTTCATCACCAAGCATTTCAAGTCCTCACATCTGCATATCGCAGGTTATTTGTAAGCCTTCCTCCAACCCTAATAACCTCACTCTTGTTTATATAGTCTTGTTTCTCAGATTATTTACTAAGCATATAGATTGAATAAATCTGGTGAAAGGATACAACCCTAGCACACAATTTTCTTGATTCATGTAGTATTACCTTGTTCTATTTGAGTGACTGCTTCTTCTCACGTGAGTAGAAGTAAATGTTCTGAAAATCCCATTCTTTTTAATGTTATCTATAGTTTGTTAGAATCTACACCAGGGGTGTCAAACTGGCGACTTGTGGGCTGCATGCAGCCCCCAAGGTAATTTGTTGTGGTCCATGATGCTCTGAAATAAAATGAAAATAGAAAAAATTGTTATGAAGAAAATAGTGCTTAGGGGAGATTGAGGCAATACCGCACACACAATTCCCTCATTAACCCTTTAACTACTGAAGACGAGTCTACACGTGGCCCAGTGTCTTTCCTGAGGGCCTGTGGACGTGTATAAACACGCTGACTCAGTTCCGGCGACGTTTGGAAAGGATATGTCTGCCACTCTCAGTGTCGCGTAGTGTCAACAGGTCCCAATAGTGAAAAGGTTAAAAAGAGCACTCTGGGTTGTGCTGTTATGAATCATATCTAGCGGCAGTGCTAGTTAACATTTTTAGAGGGAAGCCATTACGATTGTGCATCATGTTTGTCAGCTGTCCAACATTTTGTGTTTTTTTATTAGTTGCTTTGTTATATTTTCCGGTCACAACATAAGAGGTGAGTGAAAACTAGTAGGAGGAAAGCTCTGGCAAGTTTCGGGTAAAATAGAATAACTTAAGTTTTATAAATACATAAAATAAAATAAATGTTTAAATAAAAACAATTCTATAGTGTTCTAATTATCCTATCCATATTCCTGAATCCTCAATTCAAAATATAAATTTAACAAAATTTGTAAATGTGATGTGGCCGCATGAATCTTGCCTGTTGCACCAAATAGCTGGCATCTTAATTGAGTTTGACACCCCTGATCTACACAATTGAATGGCTTTGCATTGTCAATAAAACACAGGTAAACATCTTTCTGGTATTCTCTGCTTTCAGCCAAAATCCATCTGACAACAGCAATGACATCCCCAATTTATTACTTACAAATATTTGGTCCTTGCCCAGGAGCCACTGAGCCCATCCAATAACCACTCAATGTAGAACACAATGGGGGTGGGGAGCGGGGTGGGGGGAGGGAAGCCACCTCGAGGCTTTATTAGTAGGCTAGGGTTTGATTAGCAACTTGGCTCTTTGGTGAATGGTCCCTTTACCCAATTTCACACATATTGTCCTGTACTGATTTTTAACAATAAAAAGCCATATAGCACAATGAGTACATGAAAGAAGAATAAACTATTACCTTGACATTTAATTTTTGACTATGCCTTCTCAATCATACATAAGGCCTGAGAATGCTAGCAGTCAATTTGACTCTTCACAGGGTTCAAATAGCAATTAACACTCCAAATGCTTGTTAAACTATTGGAAAAAGTCAAGCACAGGATCACAGCTACACAAGACTGACTTAAAGAGCTGACTCAAATCAAAACCACTACTGGCATCCTCACAACTCACACATCCTCTTCTGAATCTGGCTTGAATTTCTGGCCACAGTTAGCAGCCTGACTCATAACCGCTATGCCGCCCAGCTCCTGATATTAATGATAATTGTTTGAGAATTTCAATATTCTGTGGAATCACCTTTCTCAGGAATGGGCACACAGATGCACCTCTTCCAATCTCTTGACCGATGTGATAATTAGGCTAATTGTGCCAAGCTGGCCAATAGAAACATATGGGATTAATCAGGTCCCAGTTCCATCTGAGGGTAAGAGATAAATGGCTATGCAAGGCCCGCTCCATTTTCTCTTGCTCTCTGGTGATCGGAGCATGCTGGAGCATGCTGTTGCTTTACTTAGTTCTCTGCCTCAGTCTATGAGCTACACCACCTGTGGGCCAAGCCAACCCATGGATTGTGTCACTAGAGCTTGAGGCTACATGTTGCTGGTGTTTTTGAGGCTGGTGGATCCTGTCACTTTGCATTGCTTGTGTTCTGTATTCCTTCTGCACCTGCTTTGCTAAGCTCCCAAGTTACTGTTGCTTGCTGCTTGTGGGCAGACTCTGCTTTCTTTGCCTGAGGGAGGACTCCAATCTGCTGTCTGCTTCCTTGACCTTGGACCCAACAGCCCACATGAGTTGAAGGACTTCTGTCAGGGTATAACATCCCCTAACACATCATCACGGTCCGGTAGGCGCAATTGTACAGTGATAATAAGTAAAGAGTATAGTAAAGTCATAGAGAGTAAGAGAAATAGAAGAGATATTGAAATAATGGAGTCAGACATACTTCATAGTAGCATGCTCACCTCAGCCTCACTTGGTGGTCCATACGGAGAGAGAGATCTTTATTGCTAACTAAGGCTCTTATATTCTTTGGGGACATGCAAGCCTTAATTACAGGTGAGGACATATGTCACAGGAAAGGGTTGTGCTATAGGTAATACAGTAATGGAAGGGGGATGACCTAGGGGTATCCACACAATAGGAAGGGGAGGGATTGGGGGTACACGTGACAAGATGGGCGGATCCTAGATTCAGGATGGCAGCCTAACTTTGGAACCATTATCGGTAGGGTATAAACCCACCCCATGGGGGTGGGTTGGGGTGGAGGGGTGAGGGGTGGGGGGTGAACAAAACCTATACCTGCAAGCCTTTAGGGAGAAGTAGCCCATTGTCCTTAACCACAGGGAGTAAGCCCTACCTATGGTGGGACTAGACAGTAGTCTGGTAACTAAATGCCTTCAGGGAGGTAACTTGACAATCATTTACCATTAGCTGCAGGCAGTGTCCTAAGTCTAACATATATTTGGGGAGATGGTCTGGGAGAAATCTTTCTGTTTC
>NW_022111373.1:107363137-107365242 GCF_000313985.2 Echinops telfairi
TGAGTAAGTGCTTGAGTGGAGGCCCAATGTCCATCTAAGCAGACTTTTTTTTTCAAAGTTTGCTGTCCGAGTAGCAGAAAGTTTGAGCTTGGAGCCACTAGACAACCAAGAGATTGCTGGACTTATGTGACCAGCAGGGCCACTTCTGAAGGAACTGACCCCAAAGAGCCAAGCCCTGTCCCAGTGCAAGAAAACTGAGGGAGAAAGGATTAGCCTGGACCGTGCTGGCAGCCTAGGTGGAGCCACCACGCCATCTCAACTAGTCCAACAGGATTGAAGGGCCCTGGGCAGTGCTTCTCAGGAGCTGGACATTCCACTACCCTCAGGCAGCCCTCACCTCTACTGAGTTGAGATAGACTCATAACAACCCTATTGGACAGGATAGAACTGCCCCTGTCCGTTTCCGAGCCTACAAATCTTTATGAGAGTCGATAGCTGTGTTAGTCTGGGTAGACTAGAGAAACAAATTCAGGGAGACTGACATGTGTATAAGAAAGAGGTTTAGATACAAGAGAAATTGAATATTGAGCAAACATCCCAGCACAGTCCAGATCAAGTCCATAAGTCTGATATTAGCCCATATGTCCAATACCAATCTATAAAGTCCTCTCCAGACTCACGAAACACATGCAATGACGCCGAATGCAGGAAGACACCAGGCCAGTGGGTGAAAGGCTTGTGAATCCAGTGGCATTGTAAGCATCTCAGTGCTGGCAGGGGTGTCTACCTGGCTTCTCCAGCCCAGGGCACTGGCATAGTTCCATGTGTGTTGTCAGCTGCTATTTCTCCCAGGGAGTGAGCAGAGAGAGTGCCTCTCGTCTCCAAGGAGGAAATCCAGGAGTTCCCAGAATTCTCAGGAGAAGGCCATGACCACACAGAGGTCTCATTGGCTATGATCTGATTGACAGGCTAGACTCCACCCATACACTCTCAATCCTCAAATTGACAAGTGGTTATATAACTACCACAATAGCCCCTTCTTTCTTCCCAGGGAGCCCAGGGTATGCCTAAATGCGAGGGCAAGGAGATTGATTTTTTTCCTTAAAAGAAGCACCACTTTCTCAGTCCTCTGCTGCCCTGGTCCTCTGTCTAAAAATAGCACCCTGGTCTGGGGATTGTCTGGTAGGCTCTTGACTCAAGTTTTCTCTCAGCCTTTGAGCTGCCCCTGGGGAAATATGTTGGGTTTTTTTATGCCTTCCTGATCATGCAAGGAAGCCTGGGTCCTTTATTGCCAGGGGATCTTTCATCCAAATGTCAGACTACCACCCAGAGACTCTCCAGAAGATCCAGAGCCCCAGCCTCATTCCTCCTATGAACCTAAAGGACTAAAACGATTGTTTCAAAAAGATTCGCCTGCCTCCGGGAAGTAAATATTTTGTTTCACACTGATTTTTTTAAAATTTGTTTTATTGGGGGCTCTTACAGCTCTTATCACAGTCCATACATACATCCACTGTGTCAAACACATCTGTACATATGTTATCATGATCCAGCTGCTCTGCGGGAGAAAGACAAGGCATTCTACATGAGTAAACAGTGACAGTCTCTGTTGCCATCAACTCGATGGCAATGAGGTTTTGTTGTTATTGTTAGTTCAATAAAGAGCTTTTGTGGTAAGTGGGTTAAGTGTTGGATTGCAAAATGATGGTGAGCGGTTCAATGCACCAATCACCTTGGGGAACAAAAATGAAACTTACTGCCATCGACTTGATTTCTACTCACTGAGACCCTCTGGTACAGACATGGAAAGCTCACAGAGCAATTCTAATCTGTCCCGTAGGCTCACTGTAAGTCTGTCAGCCAGTGGGTTGATGCAAGGAAGGCTGCTAATCAAAAACTCATCTGTTAGAATCCATCTGTCTCCAGGGAAAATGATGACAGTCTTCTTCCACAAAGATTGGCCGCTTTGGAAGCCCTGTGGGGCAGTTGTACTCTGTCTTTCAGAGTCGCTTAGAGTCCGAATCCAGTCGAGGGCAGTAGGTTGGTTTAGTTTGTTCAGTCATGATGTAAGAGGCTTTGATGTTGGAGACAGTTAACGTTTATTGTGCCAGCATGGCCAATGAACACATGTGGGATTAATTGAAGGGCGGAGAGATAAATGGCTC
>NW_022111373.1:107365844-107367652 GCF_000313985.2 Echinops telfairi
TATCTATCTATCTATCTATCTATCATCTATCTATCTATACTTATTAGTGTTCTGGTTTTGTTTCTCTAGAGAACCCTGTCTAACATAGTGTTCTTTGCAAACCCTCCCAATAAGTGTCTGAAAATGACTAAAATCCATCTTTGTCCTGTGTGCAACTGCTTTCTTATTTGAACAAAGATGAAGGGAGTGGGTGGGTTTGGCTGCATGATTGTTCTGGAGTCAAACAAGAGATAGCCTGAAGAGTCCCAGGAAGTGTGACCACTGCTGCTTCCTCTCTCTTCCTCTCCCTTCCCCCTCTGCCTACCTAGTCCAACCCCCAGCATCTTCACCTGTCACTGCTGCTCCTCTGTGGTGATCCAGCTCCCAGTACAGCAAGAAGGGACAACTTTCAAGGCCCAAAGTTTCTGTGTACCTGACCCATGGGAAGCACTCCTCTGCCTCCCTCTCTCCAAACCTCTGTCTCACTGCCTGCCACTCAATTATATAGAATACTGTACTTTCAGCACCATTTTCCTGAAAAGCTAGAACTCCACTCAGAAAGAAATTCTATTTTAAAGAAAGAACAAGACACACATGGTAAATTTCAGCCATATCTTTCAATTGCCTTAAAAACACCGTCCCAAATTCAGTACCTCTTTATCTATAGGAAAGTGTGTACTTCATCACAGGATGAAAGTGATCTGTATAACCAGCCCAAACCAGCTATTGTATTTGCTAGAAAGGTGAGCAATTCTATTGTTTTCAAGTTATTGACTTTTAGTTTTTGGAGTTTCAGTCTCATTTTGCTACTTTCAAAAGCCATTTCCAAGCTAACTTCATGCTAAATTGCTTTTAGGAATTCTTGTGTAGCCAGCCCTTTCCTGTTTGGGCTGATGTGGGAAATAGAGGACTGGGAAAAGAGTGTATTGGGACAAATTTTTTATTCTTATAGTTTAAGAAGCCTGGCAGGCCAGGATTCTGGTTGGAGGAAGGCCTTCACATTCGTGGGTTAGAGATGAGTCCCAATCACATTCTCATAACCAAGTTTAACCCCCACCATATCCTCCCATAATAGTGCTACCTTAAAGCTATCTGCCTGACAGCTTTATCCATAGGAGCAGACACGTTGCAATGGCTCTCCCTGCTCAGGGGACAGTCACTCCCCCATACCTGCCCCCAGCACTGGTGTTAGGTTATTTCTCCAATGAACTCAGGGACCTTTAGGTTTAGAGTACAGCTCACTCTGTTATATATGTGGTTACCTGTAATTAGGGGTGCTTGCATGCATGCCCGAGAGTATATAAGCTGGTGTTGAGAATAGAACACTTTGTCTCTGCTCTGACCTGATTCTTGAAGCCATGGCAGAGGTGAGCACGCCAATACTTTTGTCTGTCTCTTATTTCTTCCCTCCAATTACATAATCTTAAGACCTGTCCGGATATGAGGCTGTATCTCAGAGAGCCTTTGGTGGTTTGATAACAAGCTGCCCCGGGTTACCTGGATTTCTCAGTGAGTAGCTCCCTCTGCCCCACAGGTGAGAGAGAGTCTTAGGTAGCTTCTCTGCTCCCTTTGAGTTGGATGGAGCTGCCATGCAGGTGCAGGTGGGAGCACCAGTGTTCTGCGCTCCTGGGACCTCAGATAGAGGGCTTCTGGGCTGCCCTGGTGTTGGATTCAGATAGTCTGTTACAGGGGAGGCTTTGTGCAGACCACACCAGCACCAGTTCAGGAAGGGGCTGGGACTGTCCCAGAGTGGCAGCCCCAGGGACCTAGCCTGCCTATCTTGTTCCTTTAGCTGGTAAAGCACTGGAGTAAATGATCTTCATCTTGTC
>NW_022111373.1:107367980-107375736 GCF_000313985.2 Echinops telfairi
ACATTTAAAATTTAAAAAGGAAAACTTACCCCCCCCAATGAAAATCAAAGTAAAAATAAATAAGTCTCTCCCTCATCCTTACTCCTTTGATTGATCCCAAATTCCTAGACGGTTCCTACACACACGCACGCACGCACGCACGCACGCACACGCGCGCGCAAAGCAACCCTGTCCTTCTCCAGGATCACTCTGCTTAGAGTCCTGGGTTTCCTCTCTGCTCCAGCACTGGCAATGGCATTGGGGGTGAGAGTCAACTTTGGGGTTGCCACTGCTCCCAGATAGCTCTCCTCCCTGGGCCAACAACCACTTCCCAGTTTCAAGGATAATTCAGCCTGTCGCCCACAGGATTGAGAAAGGGAAACGCTCAGTCCAGGTGATTCCTTCTTTAGGTAGCCCCCATGGGGCTGGATGCTGATAGCTTTGACTCCCGGAGGAACCGTGCCCTCCAGAACGGTCCCATCAGCGCAGGGAGGCTCCTAAATCAGAAAAGAACAAAAAGGACTTGCGGAGCGACTCCTACATCCCAGATGATCTGGGTCTCCCAGTGTGACAGCGAAGACGACCCGGGTAACGGGCTCTCTCAAGCAATTGGACTGCG
Source organism: Echinops telfairi (assembly GCF_000313985.2). Classification (NCBI taxonomy): domain Eukaryota; kingdom Metazoa; phylum Chordata; class Mammalia; order Afrosoricida; family Tenrecidae; genus Echinops; species Echinops telfairi. The sequence continues at coordinate 107,368,579 of NW_022111373.1, forward strand.
AACCGCCCTGGGCTTCCTCAGGCTCCGGTGGTGGGACAGCCTGTAACATGGACCCAGAATCCAGAACCCGTGGGAAAAGCGGGCCAAGACGCCGGTCCCCAATCTGCCCCCTAGACCCGCCAGCGCCCCGCCAGCCGCTCCCAGCGGAGCTGCCCTGCACCCCTGACGGAAGTCCCCCAAAGCAGGCAGCGGGGACCTTTTGAAATGTCTCTTGCCAGGTCCAGCCAGACCCGGGCTTTCAGAGACTGCTGCCAGTGGGTCCCTCGAGGCCCGGGAACGATGCAGGGGTGGGCACCAGGAAGCACTTGCGTCCCCAGCAAGACGCGCCCTTGGCAGGTCCTCTTGTAGCCATCGAGCCACCGCGCTTTTGTCCTTGTACTAAAATAGTTCACAAATGCCTGCTTCCTGACATGGGTGACAGCTCGGTGGGCGGAGGGAGGACGTAGCCACAGAGGCCTGAGGTGCAGAGGAGAGGCCCTGGGGTGGTCCGTGGTCCATGGGGGCACCCAGTCTCCTACTTGCCAGGGGGCTTTGAGTACCCAGCATCTGGAAGACGTGGCAGGTTTGGGCGACTGGCCCGCGCGAGCCCTGGACCACTCACTGTCCCCCACTGCCTGTGCCTAGGGGACGCCGACACAGGCAGAGGCGCCCAGGGAGGGAGCCGAGCGAGGACCAGTAGCATCCTGTCCCCGTCCTCCCACCCCTTCCCCAGCCCCTGACCCTCCAGCACCCTGGCGCCGGGCCTGCTCCTTCAGCGCCCAGGCTCCAAATACCAAGAACCCACCCCTCCCAGTGCGGCACCAAACCCAGAGAGAGTCTCATGTTTCTCTCACCCAGCGCGCTCTCATGCCCACCCGGCCGAGCTGCGGGCGGGACATCAGCCGTGGGCTCTCTGAGCTCGGATTCATGCCAGCCACTGCCAGGCTTCCCACGCCAGCTCCACCGTGCCATCTGCCAAAGCCAAGTGGACGGAGCTCAATAGCACAGCGCGCTGGAACTCCCGCTTCCCAAAGAGCGTGGGCTTTACAATACCCGCGGATACAAAGAGCAAGATACGCCAATCCAACCGCAACGGCATTGACTTTTACAATCTCCAGGCCCGTCCGTCCCCGCCCCCCAGCTTTTCCTTGATCCTGCAAAATCATAAGCCTGCATCTCTGTGCTCTCTGAAAATCGGCACTTTTTGCACTAGGAGTTTAACCCTCTACCCACCTTCACCGCTTCTCCACTAGCCAGCAAGCTCCGGATTCTTTCCCCTCCTCTCTGCTCAGCCTCACCCACCCCCTCCATTCCCTCCTGGATTCTCAGTTCCACTTCAGATGGGGCCCGGAGAGAAACTCAACAGGGTCCTTTCATCTGTGGGTAGCCCAACAAGGCGGTATGTTTGTTCTCTGGGAATCGAGTGGAGCCTGAAACTGAGTTCTGGTCATCAAATCTACCTTTATATTTGGGCTGCTCATTCTCAAGTCAACAGTTCAAAGCCAGAGGCAGTTCTGAGGATGAAGGATGAAGCTATCTGCTCTCATAAGGATTTACAGTCCAGAAAGAAACCAGTATAGTTTTGATCTGCCCTATAGGGTGGCTGTGAGTCAGAATGACAGTGTACTTCATTTGGGGCTCAAGTATGGTTTACAATTCAATGCAATGAAAACAAAATCCTCACAACTGGACCAATTTCCATCACATTGAACATATAAATGTAGAGGCTGTCCAGGGTTTCCCTGGGCTTGGACCCACAGCCAGTGCTCTGCAAGCAACAAAGTAAACCCCCATACTTCATTGGGCCCCCCTGGTGCACAGACTTCTGTGAAATATTGAAGAGTCAAGATGCGACTGAAGTGCTCCTGACGCAGACCACCGTGGCATTTACACTCTCCTGTGTGCGTGTGAAAGTTGGACAGGGACTAGGAAGACTGCAGAAGCGTTCGATCCGGCCATGCACTGCCAGAAGAAACAAACTGTCTTGGAAGAAGTACAGTCAGAATGACCCTGAGAAGGGAGGGTGTGAGACCTCTTTTCAAAAACTTTGCACATATCTAGCAGGAGGAAGCAGTCCTTTGCACAGCACCTCATGCTTTGGGGAGGGTCAGCACACAAGAGGAAGGTTGACAAAGGGGCTAGAGCAATGGGTTCACACCTAACAAGTGTGAGGAGAGTGAAGCACCCGGTCATGTTTCCTTCTGCTGTGTACAGAGGGTCTCTATGAGTCAGACTGTCTGGCAACAAGCAATGAATCAGGTGCCTGCAATTACATAGGCTCCACTAGATGCTAAAATGGCTTGAGACAGTACTAACTTTCTTCTTGGGGTTATTCCTTCTTAGCTGTTGCAGAAGGAGCTCTGGTGGTATAGTGAGTTACCTGTGATGCAGTGCTTCAACCCCACCAGCCCCTCTAGGGGTTCAACTAGATATTAGTGGGTTTAGTGTTTTCTTTTCTGGGGAGTCGGGGTGGTAGTTAGGAATTCTGAAGAAATTACAAAAAGCTGGGGTCTAGAAGCCAGTTTCAACCAGATTGTTCAGCTTGCTTATGCCTCATCAGATTAATTAATCACTATCACCAGCAGGGGGGTGGGGACATCCCCCCATCTTTTCCTCCCTGAAGACACATAGTAAGGTAAAAAAAAATCTTGTGAGCATGCACACACCCATAATGTTTCATCTAATAGGCCTTAAAGTCCCCTCCCTGTTTGAGACCCTCCTCCAAGATTCCTTATCCACATAATGCCCTAAGCCTGCTGTTCAGGGAATCAGCTTGTCTCTGCATGTCTATACACAGACAAGCAAATAAAAGTTCATTCTTCCCCTTTCAACCAATTTACATGTCTATAAGCATCACCAAAAAGAGCCCTGGTGGTATAATGGTGGGCTGATCACCTCGAGGTCAATGGCAAAACCACCAGTTAATCCAAGGGGAAAAGATAAGGCTAGTCCCCCAATAAAATGATTTTTTTTAAGTTAAAAAACAAAAAGATGAGACTATCTACTCCTATAAAGAGTTATAGTCTTAGACATGGGAGAGGGGTAAGCAGGGGAAAGGAAGGGGAGAGCAAACAAACCCAGGGACAAGGGAGCAACAAGTGATCCAAAATTAGTGGCAAGGAGGGTATGAGAGGCCTGGTAAGGATTCAGCAAGGGCAATGTAACTGAGAGGAATTACTGAAACCCTAATGAAGGCTGAACATGATAGTGGGGCAAGAGGAAAGTCAAAGGAACTAGAGGACAGAACTAGGAGGCAAAGGACATTTATAAAGGCCTAAATACAGGCATGTACATATGTAGATATATTTATATATATCAATAGGGAAATAGATCTATGTACATATATTTATATGTTAAGTATTGAGGTAGGAGATGGACATTGAGCCTGTACTCAAGTACTCCCTCAAAGCAAGCACACTTTGTTCTTATAACCTGGCATTCTGTGATGGTAACCTTCCCAACATGACCGCTGAAGACAAAATGGGTACATAAGCAAATGTGGTGAAGACAGCTGATGGTGCCCAGCTAGCAAACGGTATACATCTGGGGTCTTAAAAGTTTGAAGATAAACAAGTGGCCATCTAGCTGAGAAGCAAGAAAGCCCACATGGAAGAAGCACACCAGTCCCTGTGATCATGAGATAGCAATGCAATCAAGTATCAGGCATCAAAGACCCAGAACAAAAAACTCATATCAATGTGAGTGAGGGGGAGTGTGGAGTGGAGACCCAAAGCCCATCTGTAGACAATTGGACATCCCCTTACAGAAGGGTCACAAGGAAGAAACAAGCCAGTCAGGGTGGAGTATAGCACTGACAGAACATACAACTTTCCTCTAGTTCTTTAATGGCCCCAATTCTACCTTACAAATCAGGCTAGACCAGAGCATGTACTCTGGTACAGATAAGAGCTTGAAATACAGGGAAACCAGGACAGATAAGCTTCTCAGGACCAATAATGAGAGTATTGATACCAGGAGGGTAGGGGGAAGGTGGGGGGAGGAAAAGGGAACCGACCACAATATAACCCCATCCCCACCCCAGGGGAACAAACAACAAAAGAGTGGGTGAAGGGAGACAGCAGTCGGTGTAAGACATGAAAAAAACAATTTAAAAATTGGCAAAGGTTCATGGGGGGGGGGGGAGGAAAAAATGAGCTGATACCAAGGGCTCAAGTAGAAAGAAAGTGTTTTAAAAATGATGATAGCAACATATGTACAAATGTGCTTGCCACAATGGATGTATGTATGGATTGTGACAAGAGTTGTACAAGCCCCCTATAAAATTATTTTTTTAAAAAAGAGTTACACTCTCAGAAACCCACATGGGCAGTTCTACCCTGCCCTATAGGGTCTCCATGAGTCAGAATGGAATTGATGGCAGTACGTTGCATGTGGGGTTTTGTTTTGCTTGCATGTATGTGTGTTTCAGTTGAACAGCCTACCGCTTATGACATCAATGTGTGGTAAACATGAATAGCCCTTTATTTAAATTCTTCTCCTTTTGTCCAGCAAGTGTCCCATGACTATACCTTGGATCTTTGGACACATGTGTGACAAGGAACTTTTACAAAAAGGAGGAGGAGGAAGTCCTTTCTTTCATCCTCATCCCCTTGACTGACCCCAAATCTCCATGGACTTCTCTAGCAGAATTCCTCAACTCCAGCATGCCTTTGCTTGGAGACCTGGGTTTCCATCTCTGCTCAGGCAAAAGCATAGGACGGGGTTGGGGAAGAGGCATCAGCTCTCTGCCAAACACACTGCCCCCCATAGAGTTCTCCTTTTTCAGGCCAAACAGCATTTTTTATTTTTAAAGCTAATCCAACCTGTCACCACAGCATTGAAATGAGAACCATTCATGCAAGGGGATTCTATTTTCAGGTTGATCTTGTTGTTGTTAGGTGCCAACGAGTCAGTTCCAATGGATAGCGACCCTATGTATAACAGAACGAAACGTCCTTGCAATGGTTCCAGTGCCTGAGCCCATTGTTGCGGTCACTGTGTCAGTCCATCTTGTCGAGGGTCTTCCTACTTTTCGCTGCCCTTTTTGTCTCAACTGTGGATATGACTAGGTTGTATCAGGGTGGTAAGGTTAGAGATCAGAGAAGAAGACTATGCTTATTTCATCCGATGGGGGAGCCTCACCATGCAATTTCCACAAACTTGAGTAATAGCTAAGCACAATTTAGAATGTCATCTCTACACAAGAACCACCATCCAGGGGAAGCAATCAGCATACTGGCCAAAGCCTTGCCATGACCCTTTATGGTTTATCCCTTTGATTGGTTCTGCATCAAAGGATATGAGCCTGGTTCTGCTCAAGGTCCCCAGTGGCCATGGTTTGGGGTGATAGGATTGACCCAGACATAGCAGTTGTGAGTGGAACATTCCATGTTAGGAATGCTGGGACGAAGCAGTATACTGGATTGAAGGTAAAGATGTTAACTTGGGTTCTCGCCTGGAGAGTCACTACAACAATGGGTAGGGGGGGCAGTAATCCACTGTTAAAGGGGTTCCCATAAAGTGGGGTTGTTCAGTTTGCAGAAGGCTTGAGTGAGAGTGGAAACTCAAAATCCATTTGCAGGGTCCCCACATGGATTAAGCTTCTGGTGAATCTTCTCTGACAGTTGACCAGGTGTGGGGGACCAGCCTCCCCACAATCAAATGGGTCTAATGTGCTGTGTGTAATTGAGGGGCAAATTAAAGAGACATCAGACAAGATAAAGCATGCAAGGGCTCACCTCTCAGTCATAACTTCAGGAGCCAGGTCCAAGAAGAGAGGGCCAGTAATGTAATCTCACAAGTTTATATAATCTGGGGCCTGCAGGCCACAGTAAGCACGTACATAACAGGAAGGGGTTGTACAATAGACACATTCATAACAGGATGGGGACAAGCTAGGCGTATACACGCAGTAGGAAGGGGAGTCACTAGAGCATACATGTGACAGGAAGGCACATACATAACAAGATGGGCAGACTTTAGAGTCAAGATGGCAGCCTAACCTTGGTCATGGGAGTTGGTTTGACCTTAGGTGTCTTTGAGCTCTCCTTCAGGGGAATAATTCATAGAGAGTGGGCCCTATTTAGGGTGGAACAGACAATGGGGTCTGCTTGCCTTCGATGGCTGACAACCTTCAGGCAGATAACCTTCAAGCATTTGACCTCCAAGTGTATAGTCTGTGACCTGTGTTTGCAAACAGCACCTTAAATTTGGCATTATTATGGGGGGACATCATGGGGAATAACTTTTTTAATTAATAGATTTATTGAGGGAGGTGGAATTTGTAGGGAATAGGATATCAAAGAAAATAAAGTGAAAGGAGTTTAGGATAGTCAGATAAAGAAAGGTTGGAGCTGGCCCTTAGTCTAAAGCCAAAGAATTAAATAACCTAAAAGGTATAACGTCCAGGGGAGTCGCTATTACATAAAGGAAGATAGAGGAGATTAGGTTTAATACAGACCCACTACAAACTACAACAGAGTCTGGAGAGGAAGGAGTTTATGGGGTCTTCCCTGGCTGCAGTCACTGCCTGCCATTTTTCCTACAGAGTCAGCCTGTGAGGAAAGGAGGAGCCGACTGACAGAAGCGGACAGAGGAACTTAGAGAGAGATAGGCAGGCCTGCCTCTTCTAAGAGCAGAATCAAGAGAGCGAACAAAGGATCTTTTTCAGGATTTTAAGTCTTTGGGATGTCTGTAACTCTTAGACAGGAGGGTTCCCGCGCATCTTTCTGGTTGGTGTTTCTCCAACGGGCCTGGTGCCAGCTTTGGCTACCTGAAAAAACAGAAGAATTGTTGGCTGCCTTCCTTAGTAACGTTGCCACCGGACCCTAGATCCCTGTCTCTTATTAATATGGAATATGGCCGAAGGTCTCGTTCTTCAGTAGTCACTTCCTGCTGGACACAGCGACAAAGCCCTAAAATTAATTGCCCTATCTTGGCAGGGTCCGGGGAGTGCTTTATGAGTGTGGAATCCAGCCATGTAGAGTTCCATGTAGGTTTGGTTGGCGAAGACAAGCATATGTCTCTGCAAAAAATTTTGAAAAGAGTGAAACACAGTTAGAAACACAGACATATACATATAAAACTGAAAGGTGCTAATAGTGACAGAACTCATGGTGAGATAGATCATAGTACAGGGGTCTCCAGAGATTATTCTCACGGGAATACATCTTAAAGGCA
>NW_022111373.1:107375836-107381612 GCF_000313985.2 Echinops telfairi
GCCTGCAGCCTCTGCCGGTGGTCCGATGACTGATGATATCACCGCTCTTCTTTTCTCCTGCAAGCCTGCAGCCTCTGTGTTGTCTGCACCTACTGGGCAAGAACCTGCCCGCTTCTGTGTGCTGGTACCTGGGGCGCACCGCATCCTCGTCAGATGAATGTCCTCGCATGCAGCTCTTCTGCAGGGCGAAGTGTTGTCAGAGGGTCTTTAGCCGAAGATGGAGATCTCTTTGCTAGGCTCCCTCAAAGGGGTCCAGAAAGGCTGCTGGGGGCTTTAGTGGCTTTGAGCTGAGGAGGTACAAGGTGTCTCCAGAAGAAGACACCACTGGGAGCGCTGGCTACATGATGCTCAGACTGCGGGCGCTTCTCTGGCAATCACGTGCAGCGCACAGTAAGTAGGACCCGGGAAATGACTTTTACTTAGGAGGATGTGAGTGGGACACAGCTCCAACGCACGAACATGAAGGTATCCTCCACGGGAGTCTTGGCCTTCAGACTCCTTAATGGATGAATGCTGAGAGTTTGCCCGCATATATTCTCTTCCCGGTTCTGTTTCCCTAACCGGGCATGTGAACAGCTTTCTATGACACCGAGAACACTGGAACGTGGATGAATGCAGATACAGTGAAGTTAAAATTTTACACCTCATCATTTGTTCTCCCTGTTGATCCATTTAAATTTTGTTCTAGTTAAAAAATATATTTTCTGCTTTCTTTTCAAGTAAGGTTTTTTCTTTGTTTCATTTTGTTTCTATTGTTGGGTGTTTTTTTTGTTTGTTTATGCAACTTTATTGAAGAAAAAGAAATCAATTACCAGCAGCGTTAGTAGTTGATCACTCATCCATTGACAATTTGCATCACTTATTCAGTGCTATATTAAACAGTGTATTGGAAGATATAGTGACTAATAGCCCCAAGGCTCCTAACAATTTAAATGAAAATTTAAAAATGTTTGAAACCCTATTTTGGAATACAAAGGGTGTTTGACTTCTAATTTCCATTCTCTGTAGAACAAGAACAAGTCATTCCTTTACTGACATACATAAAATACATCACATCGTCTGTTCTGCTGATGCTATAAATTCAGTACCAATTCTCCAGCCACATCAGTTATGAGCATAAAGTATCATGTAACCTCAAATCTCTTGCTAGTGGAAGGCTTAAACAAGAATGGATGCTCCTAGAATAATGCTGCTTCCTTTGCTGGGACAACTGAGCATCCATCTCCCTCCTCCTCAGATGACTTCTTCAGCATGTTAGAGCAGTGAGGAATGATTTAGTCTCACAACCAAGTTAGAGTGAAGACATTGGTCACATAATACACATGCTCCATTTTAAAAGACCAAAACAAAACAAAAACAATCTTGGGCAACTGTTCTCTTGTAACTACTTAGTAGTTTTTAAAAGCAGTTATTGTCCAAAGCTGGAAGAACTTAAATCTTCTCGGATGAGCATGTGAATGAATGGAGGGAGGTAAACAAAAAAAGATGAGGTCTGATATGGGAGCAGCCAGATAAGAAAATAAAAAAAGGAACAGTAATTTAAAGTTTATTCCCGCTATCCTGAAGGTTATTCTGACTTTAAGGTAGCATCACCTGGCACACTTCTGAGTCTCTGTCTGTTTTATAGATCCGTGCAATCTCTGGCACAAATGAATAAAAGAACTTTAGAAATAGTTAAAGCAGGAGACCACTATGATCTCAGAATATCTAGACAAATGCTGCCACTATTCTGTTACTATTTGGATGATAAATTCTTGTTGTAAATGCAACCTTAGGTGGTTTGAAGGGGTAGCCTGTAGGAAAATGAATTGTCAAAAAGAATACACCGCCTTGATACGGGGCTGTCATTAGGTCCCGTAATTGTGGCTTGCCGATGAAACAGATCATCCCCACCTGGACCTGCAGAACATCGTGCTGCAGGATCACGGGCCAAATCACTAAATTCCTTATTATTCCGTTTCAGCGCCATCGTCTGTGCTTTTCCTCCGTCTCCGCACTATCTCGGTGTGCGCTCGGAGGTTCAGCCAAAACTCTTGGATTATCCGGGAAGGATTGTCTCTTCGTCTCACGCCGGCTCTGCCAGACACAGGCGCAGAGAGGCTGGGCCTCCCTCGAGCTGCGGCCTCGGCCTCCTCCCGCGCCGCGGCAGCTGGGGCCTCCCCGGCCCTACGGGGCTCACGCGCACCACACAGCCTGTTGAGTGTTTTGGGTTTTTAAAAAATATTTTTTCTTTATATGAAATCCAGGATAGGTAAATAGAGAGAGTCAGGCATTCTTTCCTCAAACGCCACTCTGCCCCGGACCCGGGAGTTGCCAAGGCCCTGCCTCCACTGCCGCTTTGGCTGCCACCGGCGTGGGGGACCGAACCAGTGACGCGCGACACCGCAGACGCTGCCCGTGGGCTTCGACTCTCGGCCGCCCCGGGGTTCCTCCACCTTGTTTGCTGAGAGCCGGAACTCCACTGTGCGGGGAAGAAACGCTCAGGAGCAGATGCATGGACGGAAATAACTTTTATTTGGGGGGGGTTCACTTGACAGACCCCATTAATGCAGGGCTCCCCTCCCTCCCTTCCCCTCTCCCTTGCCGCCAGTACCGCGCGCATCCCACCTCTTGCTCCTCGGTTTGCCTCCTCTTTCTCCTTGGCGGCTACACCAGGGTCCCTCTGAGCCAGAAGACGGGTCCCAGGTGGGGGCCGAGGGGCGGTAACAGCGGGGATGGAGGGGCCCACCGCTCCGCTCTGCTCAGCGAGTCCAGGTCTCCGAGGGGACAGGGAGGGGATTTCCCTGCCACCACCTCCCCCGCCCCACCTCCAGCTGCCTCACGGTCACCCCTGACTCCTCAGGAAGCAAACTCACGACCCCACCCCATACCATCCACACTCGGGAAAGCGTGGTCTGTTCCACTGAGAGCGAGTCAACCCGGGATCCCGGAACTTCTTTCGTCCCTTAATTAAAAAAAAATTTTTTTTATTTTGGAGGTTGGGAAGCGCTTAAACTTTTAAAAAAGTAATTAATATTAACGCAATTATTTTCTTTGTTTGCCACCACCCCCTCCATCGCTCCCTACCCATTTATCCTCTCCCGTCTACTCTCCTCGGGCGGGAATCGTTTCCACCATGAAATGAGTGAAAATCCGAGTGATCCTGCGTCTCCCGTGTGTGGTCAGTGAGTCGCTGCCGCGGAGGGCAGAGGGCGGGGGTGGGACCTGGCCTGGAAGGCAAGTGGTCCTCGGGCACTGCCTGCCTGGGGTTTAGGAGAACCGGCACCTTGCCTCAGCCATGCTCTCCGGAAGATAAATCGCTCTCCCCTTCTTCCAGAAGGGAGGCGGGGAGTGGGAGGGGCAGGTCCGAGAGAAGGCTCCCTCCGGGAATGTAGGACTCTTTGCCGGGTTATGGGTGCTGGAATCCCGGGCATTAATCAGGTCTAACCACCAGCTGGAATAATTATTCGATCTGATTATATACCCCCTAGCCTTCTGCCATCATGATTCTCCTTGGCAGCAGCAACAGCAGGCACCTGAGGGTGAACATATGGGTGATGGGGAAGTTGGTCATGACTCCGCTCTTTTTTCTCATGGCTCCTTTGGGCAGCAGCTGCCCATCCCAGTATACACTGTCTTTGATTGCAGGGAATCCCTGAACCTCTCCCCGTCCTTCTCGGCCGATTTTGTACTTTTCCCTTTGCTCACCACCAACTGCAATCAATAACAAGCTCTGACAATAGATAGCGATAGTGAAATCTGAAATAGCTAAGAGTTAATTAGGTACTACAGCCATGGATCTGGCTGGGTAACATCCAATTGGCTATTTCAGTTTCATTCCCCTACCTGCTTTTGGCGTTTTTGTTTTATTTTTGTGTTTGGAAAGCAAGGATCACATTTCCCCCTTCCCACTCCTTTTCATAACCTGTTTTCTAAAAAGGGAAAAAACAATCTGAATGGATTGTATGGATTTTTGGTCTAGTGTCAGCTGTGGCTTCTTGCACACCTAAGTCCCGATAATATGCACTGAATTGGAACGTGCATACAGACCCCGCTGTGACGCGTCAAACCAGGAAGGCAGAGTAACATGTGGAGGAATCTATGAAAAGACTGGACTATAGGGCCAGCCCCAACCAGAACCAGCCTGACCCCCTGGAACTGTGTGCCACAGAGAACGACACTAGCCTTTCACGTGGGGGGAAAGGAACGGACCTACCATACCCAGATGGAAGCAGAAGCAAATGAAGGGGGAGGAAGGGAGTGGAGCACACCCTGGGCCACCAAGCCCTGAGGACAATAGCCCCACTCAGAACAGCCAATGCACAGAGAGGACCATATGGCCGCCCCCACTATGAGACAACATCCCACACTGACCCATAGCCCTGCAGGGGACAACACTGGAGACACAGTGTGGGATTTGTGCCCGAGCTGATCCCACCACACCGAGGCAAAACACTAAGGGTGTGCAACAGAACAGCAAGGGGAGCAGAGCAAGGAAGTCCTGAGGGAGTACCAAAAATAGACTTTGGGGCCAGCATGTGACACCCCATCAGACCCAACTGGAAAACACTCCTAAAGGTCAACAAACAGACCTTGAACTATTTACAGGCTTGTTTTGTTTTGGTTTTGGTTTTGTCAATTTTTGTTGTTGTTGTTGTTTTGTTTTTCTGTGTCTTTGGTTTGGCCTGTCTTCTTTTTATGTGCATATTATTATCTCTGAGGTCTATCTATATAAGATAGGTTGGATAAACAGCATGGAGAAGTAAACAACAGGGCCAATGGTCCCCAAGGACAAGGGAAAGGGGGAGGTGGGGGGAAGGAAGCGGTGTTAACCAACCCAGGGACAAGGGAACAAAAAGCGATTCAAAACCAGTGGCAAGGAGGGTGTGGGAGGCCTGGTAGGGATTGATCAAGGGCAATATAACCGACAGGAATTACTGTAACCCAAATGAAGGCTGAGCATGATAGTGGGACAAGAAGAAAGTAAAAGGAAATAAAGGAAAGAACTAGGAGGCAAAGGGCATTTATAGAGGTGTAAATACAGGCATGTACATATGTAAATATATTTATATATGATATGTAAATATATTTATATATGATGATGGAGAAATAGATCTATGTGCATATATATATTTAGGTTTAGTATTAAGATTGCAGATGGACATTGGGCCTCCGCTCAAATACTCCCTCAATACAAGAACACTTTGTTCTATTAAACTGACATTCCATGATGCTTACTTTCCTGACACAATTGCTGTAGACAAATGTGTGCTTGAGCAAGTGTGGTGAAGAAAGCTGATGGTGCCCAGCTATCAAAAGATACAGTGTCTGGCGTCTTAAAAGGCTTGAAGGTAAACAAGCAGCCATCTAGTTCAGAAGCAACAAAGCTCACATGGAAGAGACACATCAGCCTGTGTGATCAGGGGGTGTTGAAGGGATTGGGTATCAGACATCAAAGAACAAACAAATCATATCATTGCTCACCTTCCCCATACGAACGCTGAAGACAAATGTGTGCATAAGCAAGTGTGGTGAAGAAGACTGATGGTGCCCAGCTCTGAAGAGATATAGCATCTGGAGTCTTAAAGGCTTGAAGGTAAACAAGCGGCCATCTAGCCCAGAAGCAACAAAGCCCACATGGAAGAAGTACACCTGCCTGTGTGATCACGAGGTGTCAGAGGGATCAGGTATCAGGCATCAAGTAACAAAAAATCATATCATTGTGAATGATAGGGAGTGCACATTGGGGACCCAAGGCTCATCTGTAGGCAACTGGACATCCCTTTTCAGAGGGGTC
>NW_022111373.1:107382535-107385230 GCF_000313985.2 Echinops telfairi
GAGAAAGCCAGTGATGTTCCTAGATGTTTAAGAAAGAGCTTTCTATAAAGAAGTAGTTCCATGTCAAGGTGAAGCAGGATTCAGGAAGGTCAGAGGCCAATGGGCGCAGAGTCCCGTGGATCCAAGGTTTGTGGAAACATGACAGCTCTCAGAGGTGGGTGGCCTTGGAGGCAGGCAGAGTCATATCAAGCAGGAAGGCAGAGGGGCAGAGAGAGAGGGGAAAGGTTCCCAGTTTCTCCCTTATAAGAAGTTACACCCACAAGAAAGCATCACCAGGCTCCCCACCTGATGGACAGCTTGGACTCCACCTCCACCTCCACAAAGGTCCCATCAAGCTGACATACAAAGAAAACCACCACACCGTTCTATTGGAGAAGTCCTTAATTCCTGCAGCGGAAATGCTTTCAGCCCTCTGGGACCAAATACTCACTCACCGATGAATAAAACACTATCACTAATATTAAGAACAACAACTAAAGCACAAGCCAGAACATCACTAATCATGATGCGTTTAAATCAACTTAATGTAAGTGGTTAAATATTTGTGAATATTGGCAAAGAAAATCGACAGTTCTATGGACTGCCAAAAGAACAAAATTTTGTCTTGGGAGAAGCACAGTCAGATTGCTCCTTAGAAGCTGGGATGGTGGGACTTCATTTCACTTACTTCGAATATCTTGTCAAGAGAGACCAGACGAAGTCATTGAAGAAGAGGTATGCTCTCAACAGGATGGAGTGGCACAGTGGCTGTAACAATGGGCTCAAACAGGGTAACAATTGTGAGGATGGTGCAGGATTGGGCAATGTTTCCTTCTGTTTTCACAGTGTAAGGGGTATTGGAGCGATGTCCATACAATGGCATAAGAGCAAAGGAGTTATCGCTGAAAAAGAATTAACCCTCTGCACAGGGACTATCTCATCATGCTCTGGCTGCATCTTTTTTCTGAAGGTCTTCCTCTGAGGTCCTCAACTGGTTCACAGGTTTAATTAAGTGCTTGTTCAGTGAGGCAGAAGGAACATAACGTTTTATGCAGGAGCGGTGAACCCAAGGGACTATTCCCAGTCAGTCACCGTATTAACGTTATATGGCCCAGGATAACGTTATATGGCCCAGTTCATTTTCCTTGTAACTGATCTTCCCGGGAGTCCTTCTTCCAAGTTTTGAGTAACACCTAATCTCATTTCACGGGGGGAACCTCTCTCCTTTAAGAGGGGCAGGAAGGAAGTCACATCAGGCCTCATTGAACTGCCAATGCTCCATGCATTTGCCTACTTTTGTTCATTAGTTTTGTAACTTTCTGAGAATTTATGAAGCATTAACTTGCCTGCTTTCAAAAGCTAAAGATTAATGCACTTCTTATAGAAATGAATTAAGTAAAGGGGAACCTCCACCACATTCATAATAAAGCAAGCGAAGAGTGGGCTGAGAGTGATTAGGATCTTTATCATTTTAGCATGGTTTGCCTAAGTTAACTTATGATTTGCTTTCATTTCCTTAGCAATTAGTTTGTAATTTTAGGCCAGGGAGCAGGAATACTTAATAAAGAGTAACTAAACAGAAGTGTGTTCTTTTTAAAAAAAATCATTTTATTGGGGGCTTGTACAATTCTTATCACAACCCATTGTGTCGAGTATAAAGTTTGTTCTTTTGAGTCCCAGGTAGAAGCAAGATTAATCCCCTGTCGTGCTGTCACCAGTGAGCATGGTGGGAGTGAACTGGGGTGTCAGTGTGGGGGGAACAACCTTAATCAAGGGACTATGTATTTGGGGACATACAAATAGGAATGGGATAGAATCTGGACTGTGGGTCACAAATAACAGGAAAGGCACATTTTCTGAACTTGGACTGGCCCTTCATATAAATCATTTTGCAGTCCTGCTTGGAGAGGCAGCTGAGAATATGGGTGAGAAAAAGCAGCGCTTGCATTTAATTTGAAAAATTCCTTTCCTTACTTTCCATGGTGGTGAGAACCCACCAACAGGGCATCCCCCATTGGGGACCTTACAGCAGCCTCCCCTCGTCCAGTAACCCTCCTTCTTGTAATGATTGCATCCGTTTGGTCTCCGCTTTGCCGCTTGCCATTGCTGCTCACCTGGCGGGCTTGATCTTCTTGGTCCTCGTGGGTTTCACTGAAATGATGTCTAAGTCATTTTGGCCAACACCTGGTCCTTTCTTTCAATTCCCTTATCTTTCTTTTTTTCCTGACTTGCCTCTGTCACTGACACTCCAAAGACCTCCTCGACCAAGCATGGAAGCAAGGTTTGTGGGCCTGCGTCTCAGCTTTGTTATTTTCATTGAACATCTGGTGATGATTTGGTTATAAAAGGCATGGTTAGCCAAGTGTGCCCTTTCTAAGATTCCGAGTTGGTATTGGCGTATTTTCTAAGGGCCTCAGCCTGAGTTAAGGAAGATAAGAAAATTACTTTCCCCTTCTTCAAGTTGTTGGGGAATATTGGGACCAGTGTCTCAAGATGAACCTAAAAGGGGGATTCTTCCTCCCCATGTCCCCTTTCTCAAGCAGCAGCCAAATCTCTCCAGGAAGAGGCAGATTTCCCATATTATGAGGCAAAGAAATATTCGGACATGTCAATTTTTCAAAGGCCACTAGATGGCAAGCGTGGACTGGGGAATAGGCCATAGTGGCAGAAATGTCTTAAACTAAGCACAAAATTGGCATTGAAAAAATCAGGGAGA
>NW_022111373.1:107386924-107388521 GCF_000313985.2 Echinops telfairi
TCTCTCTCTCTCTCTCTCTCTCTCTCTCATCCCACAGCCAATACAGGGCTCCACAGAACAACCATACCAATGACAGGATGGCTGACATCATGATACTAATTTTGCTGTTTCTTTCCTCGATCTTAGGCATATTGTAATAGAGATAAATGTTAAAACCACTGCCTTCAAAGTCACCTGAGTGCTTCTTAATGTGCACTAAAGGCTTGTTTTGGATTCGTTTTGTTCCTTTTGTCTTATATGGAAGAGACTGTTTCAAAGCCCTTTTCTAAGTATGTAACAAACATTTTCTTAAACTAAAACCAGGGAATCCTAATCAGAGAAGTTTAATTTATCCAAGAATCCTCCACCCTGTTCCCTGTCCATCCCTATTAACTACAAGGCCAGTAATTCAAAACCACCAGTTACTCCTAGGGAGAAAGATGTTGTTTTCATTCCTGTAAAGATTCACAATCTTGGAAACCCACAAGGGCAGTTCTACTCTGTCTGACCAGGTCGCTTTGAGTTGGAATTGACGTGATAGCAATGAGTTTGGTTTTTAGTATATGCATCAAAGAGAATATTTCACTCCTTGCTTTTTTTCATTCCACATATTTCCAGGAACAGTTTTTCCCATACCTCATTGGTCAGCACCCTTCCTCCAAATTTCAGGATTCCGTAAAGAGTTCTCACGATATATTCCTATCAGTAACAGGGCTGAATTTGTAATGGACAATTGAAACACCTTTTTTTTAGTGTGAGAAAGCAAGAGAGGTCAATCTAGGCATGCCAAGGTTGCAGCCTGGAGCCAGCCTGCAGACTCTTCTCTGAGACACACATCAGGTCTGGGAGCTGACACCTTCAAAGCACATCTCTTCCTAACACCCCAGTAAAGACCTTTCTTCCCTTCCTTTCTTTCCCCTGGGACATCAATTAATGCTGGTCTAACAGGATGATATGATTTGTTGATGAAAACCAGATAAGCACCCACTCCTTTCTATTATGCCCACCAAGCAATTTCAGTCTTAAGGGGAGAGGGGCGGGGCTGGGGTTGGGGGGGGGGGTGTTTGCCCTCTGTCTGGCTACTCCCTGATCCTCTGAAGTATCTTCACCACTTCAAAGCATCACTAGAAATTCAGAATCTCAGGTTCTACCCCAGACCTACCCAATCAGCGTTTGAAAGACATCAGCAGGTGATTCAGATTCACCCTAGCTTCTGAAAAGTACTGGGATTCTGGCTCCAGCAATCTTGCATTCTGGGAGAGGAGACTCCAACTCCTTTGAAGAGGACAGACCATTGTCACTGGTGGAAGCTCAGATGGTCCAGTTGCTACTGTCCTTATGAGCAGTTGCACTGCCTGCTGCTGAGCTGCTGCCCAAGAGGGTCCAAACTAGAGCCAGCCGGAGTCACTGCCTGGAGTAGTGGACACTTGGGGTGACAGTGGCCCCACATACCAAGAGAGGGAATTGCCTATGGCTCTGAAGTCAACAGGACCACCGCGAATGGTGTTCTTATCCACTGGAGACACAAAGAGGTGAGGGAAACCTCCACTCTCCTCTTCATTGTCAGAACATTGTGGGGGTGAGCAGAACTGCTGGTCAGTAATGGGGAACCAGGAAC
>NW_022111373.1:107388995-107392977 GCF_000313985.2 Echinops telfairi
CCCTCGATAATTTATAAATTATTTTGTCATATCTTCCACTGTCCGATGTCTCCCACTTTTCTGTTGTCCATCCCCCAGGGAGGAGGTTATATGTAGATCCTTGTGATTGGTTCCCCATTTCTAACCCACCTTCGCTCCACCCTCCTGATATCACCACTGTCACCACTTGTCCTGAGGGGTTCATCTGTCCTGGAGTCCCTGTGTTCCCAGTTCCTATCTGGTCTAGCCAGACTTGTAAGGTAGAATTGGGATCATAATAGTGGGGAGGGGGCGGGGGAGGAAGCATTTAGGAACTAGAAGAAAGCTGTATGTTTTATCGTTGCTACACTGCACCCCAACTGGCTCATCTCCTCCCTGGAAGTTCTCTATCATTGTCACGATTTAGTATTGGAAACCCAAAGGGAGAGGTCACTATGGGTCAGCATTGTCTTGATGACAGTGAGCGTGGAAAGTTCAAAACGATTCTAAAGTTTTTCCACAAAATGTTAGCATTGAAGGAATAGAATTAATTTCTGCATATTTTCCGATGAAGGAGGGGGGGCCAAAAACATGCAAACCCAAGGACTGTCTCCTTAAAATGAAGCTTGTATATATTATCCTCAGCTGCATCTGGCAACTTCTGACACTAGTTGAAAACAATAAGTAGCATCAGCTACTTACCATGTTTTTTTATTTTTCAGTTAGCTGAGTGTCAGACATGGCTTTCTAACCATAAACATTCTATTCACTCACATGGTTACAAACCAGACATAAAAGACCAAGCACTCTGCTAGTTATGGGAAAACAATGCCGACTTGGGTCTGTCTGCAGGCAGCTTGTTCTTGTCCGCTACCATCCCTTAAGTTTCATCAGACACCTGCCAGGATGCCTCCGCAAATGTCCTTTTCTTTTTGGCTCCATTGGAAGCAAAAGATGACGTCCCACAGGTTCTCACCCACATCTTGCTCTTCCTGCACCCAAGAAAATCCTGGCTGGGACACAGGAGTTAAATGAGTTACTCAAATTAGGTCTAGGGCTCATGAGCGGGCACTCATCTGCTTCAGCTGATTCCACCAAGGAGCAGGTGGTGAGGGAACTGAGTCTTACGAGCTGATTCGGCATTGGGAAACAGAACTAGGAGTCATCTCTGCTGCACCAGGTAGGAGGGACCTCTATGTAATCCTTGAAGATGGGTGGGGTTGGGGCTGCCTTACCTCCCAGCCTGTCTCAAACCTTGATCTTCTGAGAATTAGAGGAGAGATGGATGGACCTCTAAGGTAGTGTTTCGCAAAGTGGGCGATATCACCCTCCTTGGGGGAAGGGGTACTGGAATGATCCAGGAGGGCTGTAAAAGCAGATGGCCCCATTTTATCCTGAATTATGGTCTAGAGGACAAAATTTTTTTTTTTATCATTTTATTAGGGGCTCATACAACTCTTATCCCAATTCATACATCAGTTGTGTAAAGCACATTTGTACCTTCATTGCCCTCATCATTCTCAAAACCTTTGCCCTCCACTTAAACCCTTGAGGACAAAAATTTTTAATTGCCAGGAGAACAAACACAACTATGGGTTACTCTCGAGGCCAGCGGTTCTCAACCTTCCTAATGCCACGACACTTTCATACAGTTCATGTTGTGGTGACACCCAAGCATAACATTATTTTTGTTGTTACCTCATAACTGTCATTTTGTTACTAGTATGACGCAAAGGGGTCAAGACCCACAGGTTGAGAACCTAGAGTCTAGGCTATACTCTTCAAGGGCAGCTGGTCAAATCCACCAGCTACTCTAAAGGAGAAAGATGATGTTTTCAGCTCCCCTAAAGACTTACAGCCTTGGACACCCTAGAGAACAGCTCTGTGCTGTCCTCCAGGATCACGAGGAGCTGGAATGGACACCGTGGCAGGAGGGTACCCAGGTAACTGGTTAAGGGTTCAGTCTTTGAACAGGTGAGCAGGAGGACTGGCTTACCCTCAAGGGCTTCTAATGTTCAGTCAAGGTTCAGAACAAACAGCACTAGCAGTAGAACTGCAGAATCAGAATCTGTATGTTAACATCATCCCAAGTGATTCAAATGCCCAATCAGGTGTGTTAAGCGTTGCCCGGGAACAATGATTTGCAGTTGAGTGGGAACCAGTTGAGGATGCTATTAAACACTCTTTCCCGTCTTCAAGGCCCAGCCTGTCTTCCCTTGTTCAGAAGCAATTCCTTATTTCTCTTTTGATTATATCCCCCTCCTCATGATTAAAAACAAACAAACAAAAAGCCCTCACGCCCTCAGTCTATGCTGACCTGTGCATTGACCCCCTGTGGTTTCTGAGACTGTAACTGTTAAAGGGAATAGAAAGTTGGAGTCTTTCTGCAGAGTCGCTGTGGTGGTTTCGAATGGCAGCCCTTTAGAACCAATACGCCACCAGGGCTCCTCTTTCTCCATCATGCTGCACTGGGTTTTGGGTTTTTTATGCTTTGAATGAAAGTTTACAGAGTAGTTTACTTTTCTTTTCTTTTTTAAAAATCATTTTATTGGGGCTCGTACAACTCTCATCACAATCCATACATATATCCATTGTGTCAAGCACATTTGAGCATTTGTTGCCATCATCATTCTCAAAACATGTGCTTTCTACTTGAGCCCTTGGTATCAGTTCCTCATTTTTTCCCTCCCTCCCTGCTTCCCGTTCCCTCATAAACCCTTGATAATTTATAAATTATTATTTTGTCATATCTTACACTGTCCAACGTTTCCCTTCACCCACTTTTCTGTTGTCTGTCCCCCAGGGAGGGGTTATATGTAGATCCTGTAATTGGCTCCCCCTTACCTTTTCCCCCCTCCCCTCCACCCTCCCGGTATCGTCACTCTCACCACTGGTCCTGAAGGGATGATCTGTCCTGGATTCCTGAGCAGGTTAGTTTTCATTAAACAATTTATACTCCTTTTGCTTAGTTATTCTAGTTGCAATTCCCAAGGTAAGGAAAACCCTTCCCACTTCTTCCCTTGCTTCCCTTTCCCTTTGTCCTTTGTCCTTTTCCTGCCCTTCCTGTCTCCTGAGCTTTGTTTTTGGTTGATTATCCTGAGGAGTATTCCTGTTGCTGTTTGGTTGCAAGGTGAGCTCAGGCAGTGGTCTCAGTTCCAGATCTGAACAGTGCCTAAGACCACACAGGCTCTGGAGCTCCGTCAGTCTCTATGGGTCAAACAGGTCTTTTGATGATTTTGAGTCTTGTTCTACAGTCTCCTCTCATTCTACCTAGGACCTCTGTGGTCCATTACAGTGGTGGGTCAGGTAGCCAAGGACCCTCTGGTCCACAGGAGAGTGGAGACTGATTCACATGGTCCATTAGTCCTTTGGACTATCCCCTCGAGTCTTGGATTTTTCTTTAATTATATGCTTCAGATGGGGATAGACATGTAATTGCATCTTAGATGGGTACATGCTAGCCTTAGAGATCACAAGAGGGTGTAGAACATTGTCGTTTTGTACTACGTTGTGCCAATTGACATCTGTTCCAGAAGACTGTGCTCCGAAACACCCCTAACTGGTGAATTTAGTCCCACAAGGTGCTTGGCATGACTAAGAAGTTTTAGTAACCTGGTCCCATTTGCTCTACTATGAGGATAAGTCAAAAAGTATTGTTCCTGTTCATCCAAACAAAACCCGTTTAAACACATCTCTGAGATCAGTGGGTGGCTACGGACAAGGTCTTTAAGGAAGACACTTGTCTCCGTCTCTTTGTTGTTGTTGCCAGGTGCTTTCCAGTCCATTCTGACCCACAGTGACCCAGTGCACAACAGAATTAAACACTGCCTGGTTCTCCAGTGTCCCAGTGCACAACAGAATTAAACACTGCCCGGTTCTCCAGTGACCCAGTGCCCAACAGAATTAAACACTGCCCGGTTCTCCAGTGCCCCAGTGCACAACAGAATTAAACACTGCCCGGTTCTCCAGTGTCCCAGTGCACAACAGAATTAAACACTGCCCGGATCTCCAGTGTCCCAGTGCA
>NW_022111373.1:107394081-107396060 GCF_000313985.2 Echinops telfairi
CACTTAGATTGTTTCTATCTCTTTGAAATTGTGAATAAAGATGCAATGAACAGGGTGTGTACACACTATTTGTATCCCAGCTCTTATTTCTCTGAGATATGTACGAGGTGGTACCCCAAACAACAACAACAACAACAACACCAGAATTTTTCTTTCAAAGCTAAGTATTTAAATTTTGTTACAAAACTACCGTATCACCTTCAAAGTATTCTCCATTATACTTAATACATTGGTCAAATCTGCGATTCTATTCTTGGAAACATTGTTCAAACTCATCTGTTTGGATGGCTGACAGCATCTCCCTCCTTGTTTTCTTCGCCTCATCTGCTTCATCAAATTGCTGTCCTTTCATGTCCCTCTTCATTCTTGGAAACAAGTCACACAGAGTGAGGTCAGGTGAGTAAGGTGCATGGGGCAAGAGAGGTATGCTGTTTTTTGCCAAAAACTGGAGCACTGAGATGGCTGTGTGAGCAGGCAGGTGCATTGTCGTGGTGGCAAAACCACTCCTCTGTCTGCCACAAATCAGGCCTTTTTGTCACACACTGTTACACAATCTTTTCAGAACCTCTAAATGGAAAGCTTGATTAACAGTCTGACCTGGTGGAACAAACCCCAAATGCACTATATCCCCCTCACATGAAAAAAATAAGTGAGCATTGCTTTTTTGGGGAGGGGGGATGCTATCCCCTCATATACCCTATAGTGGGATCAAATAATATCTATTTGCAACTCTTTAAGGAAGCACTATGCCACTTCCCACAGTGGTGATTCCATTTTACAGTCCCACCCCCTGTGCATGAGGGTTCCAATCTCTCTCCACATCACCAGCAGTTGTGGCTATCATTGCTGGGGTGTTGTTTTTTTTTTGCTTTGCATCTCTCTAATGAGCTCATCGTTTCTTTACATGTCTGGATTATCATTCTTTGAACCATTTGACAGCTATAATACAGCACCATGCATGGTGCAGAAAGATCCCTCTGACTCCCCTACACTCCCTTGGTCTTGAATTCAGACAAAGGTACATGCCCCAAAGCTGGGATCTCAATCTTTGGTAGTACACATTTGCTCAGGAGAGGGGTTCTCACTATGGCTCAGTGGTTACATTGGTACTATAGTCTGCCTGAAGTCCTTCAGTCTCTGTTGATTTGTTTTATTATGAACTTCTTCATCCCCAGACACAACTTAACCGTGTGAATACCCTTTCATTCCATATCCATCAGTACCTACCACCTGTTGCTTTTGCCTAAACTTCTCATCTCTGCCACTTGGGTTATCTAAATTGTTTTTCTTCTGATTCCCCCCTCCTTTTTTTTCCTCCTTGTTGATTTCCTCTCCCCCCAAATGTCTCATATTATTTCATCTCAGTGCATAGTCATAAAAGACTGACTTGCATAGAAGATGCCATGAGCATTCAGATTTCCTTTTCTTCTCAAGGTAATCTCCATGGAGTTCTGATAAGAATCAATTTTCTGGTTCTCGAATTAGACTGAAAAAAAGATGGGAAGATGGGAAGCCAGCCCTATCCTTGTGTGCCCAACTCAGCCCAGTGTCGAGAACAAACGCTCGTGTCTGTAAATGAAACTGTGCTTAGTTAACAGAATTAGCCCATGGAACATAGAAAAGAAGGCACAAAAACTGTTTTCTTTTTTTAAAAAAATCATTTTATTGGGAGCTCTTACAGATACCATAACATTCCATAGTTCTATCACACTAACAGTACTGTACAATTGCTACCACAATCAGTTTCAAAACATTTTCTTGAACTTAGCTTGAAATTAGCTTCCAATGATCCCCTCCCTCCCCCACTCTACCCCCCCCTAGGAACCCTTATTTTTCATATGTTTTGCCCTATCTTACACCATCCAATATGTCCATTCACATGCATTTATGTTGTCTGCTCCCCTCGAGAGGGGTTATGCTGTCATCAGTGCTATCAGCCCCTCTTCCCCCTAAAACTATTTTCCACATGAAAAAAAAAA
>NW_022111373.1:107396727-107399177 GCF_000313985.2 Echinops telfairi
ATTTCACCCTAGCCCCAGCACAAAGTAGTACTGTGAACTGAATCTCACCCATCAGAGAAGGCAGTTCCTACAGAGGACAGATTCCATGTGAGGTAGGCACCAGGAAAAGAAGAGTAGACTTTTCTGTGGTGGCTCGAAGCGAAGATAACCCAGCTATCTCCTTTGCCTTTTCTTACCAGGTTGTCATCTGTACTTTACCCAACTCTCCTGCTCCAGCCGTCCGACAATCCACTCAACTTTGGGAAATAACATTTAGCGACATCCAACTTCCACCTTAATTCTCCCAGGTTCAGCTTTTCCTATCAATGTGCACCCAGGATTAATGCCAACACTCACCGTTGCATTGTGTGTTCTGCTGGTCCTCTGCCCCCTGGCCCCCCAGCCCCCTTTTGACATCCAAAGATTCCTGGAGAACTTCCCCAGATTTCTTAGCCCCCGCACGTGGCCCTTTGAGGTCTGGAGGCCAGGACCATGGCCCACTCCTGTTTTGCCTGTAGAAAGCAGGCTTGGATTTCTGCAGCCCAGGAAGCTGAGCCTCTGGCACCCGTGGGCCTGCTCCAGGAATCTATTGGCCCATGGGCGCTGCCTTACTACCCCAAACTGGGTGACCCTTTAGGGTACAGCTGTGAGTCCTCCCTGGAGTCGCTGGAATGTGTGTGTGGCAGTTCATTCCAGGGAGGCTGCAGCCCCAGCCCAGAGCGTTCAGAACCACAGCTCACATACTGGGCCCCAAAGGAGACTGCAATGACCCCAGAAGAGGAGGGCTCTGTAGCCTCAGAAAGGATGGAAGGCCAGAGTTCCCCCACATCTGGACAGATGGATGTTCTTGAATCTTCCCAGGAGATCGAGGACCTTAGTCCTGCCCCCCATGGTTCCCCTGTTACATAGCAGACTGAAAGCCAGAACCCAGCACTCAAGCCCCAAGTGGGGACCTAGGGCCTGCCTCCCAGAAAGGGCTCCTCATTGTGGGCCTGAAGGGCTCACTGGGGGCTGATCCCTTTCCTTGTTCCCTCCCCCTCCCCCCTTCCCTAGATGACTTTTAAGCTTTTCAATAAGATTTTATGAAAATAAAAATCATCTCGGTTTGTCCACTTAACTGTATAATTTGGTGTAAAGGTAGAGAGTGGTCATAGAGGCATGCATCCAGGGGGTCTGGTAAAGATGGGAGAAAACGCAACTACCCCACCCACTCTTGTCTAGTCCTTTACAGTTCCTGATGAACTCATGTGACAGAACAGACCCCTCCACAGGGTTGTCCTGGCGGTACTGTTAACAGAGGAATGGCCATAATAGGGTGACTTATAATGAAAAAGCAGATATTTTGATCTGTGATGGCTGATGTTCCCAGAACTTTTACAGGCAGGTACTGTCTCATGGGAAGAGGAGAGCCCTAGGCTTAAATCCCACTGCAGGATGTTGGCACTGAGGTTCAAATCTCTCCCTGGAGAGGTTTGCTGTGGGAGGATTGTTTGCAGAGGAGGCAGGACCAACTCAGTCAACCAGTTCTTCATTCTTGACTCAGACTTCCTGTTCCGGTCCTATACTTTTGAATGCCCAAGTCACTAGGACTTGAGAGAGCAGAGAGGTGAAGGGAGAAATAAAGAACAAGAGGCGTGGGGAGAAGTCATTGGAGGAAAGATTTAAGCATGAAGTGCATTTTCTACCGTGGGCCGTGGAGAGTCCATTCAGGCTCATAGTGACCCTCTAGGACAGCAGAACTGCTCCCTAGGGTCTCAGAGGCGGTAAATCTTTGTGGCAGGAAGAAGCCTCCCCTTTCTCCTGTGGAGATGGGCCAGGAAGGACTGAATTGCCAGCTTCGCTTTTAGCTGCCCAACTCAAAACCCTTTACTTGCTATTGGAGAGTGACCACATTTGTGTAATTTAGAGAAAACAGGTTGCCTCATTCTGCTATATGGCAATGACCTGAGTGGATAATTTTAGGACACAACTGTGTTCTCAGTCTGACTAGTAATTGCTGGTCAGGACCTGGCTCCTAATGCTGCCTGCCCCACTCGGCAACAGGGATAATGTGGCCCCAAAGG
Source organism: Echinops telfairi (assembly GCF_000313985.2). Taxonomy (NCBI): domain Eukaryota; kingdom Metazoa; phylum Chordata; class Mammalia; order Afrosoricida; family Tenrecidae; genus Echinops; species Echinops telfairi. The sequence goes on from NW_022111373.1 coordinate 107,398,770, forward strand.
AAACTCATTGTCAGTCAGTGGATGCAGGCCCATAGCAACCTTAGAGGGCCAAGTAGATTTGCTCCTTTGGGTTTCTGAGATTGTAGATCATTGCCAGAAGACAGCGCCTCCTCTTCTACGACAGAGCTTCCAGTGGGTTCCAATGGTTGGCCCGTGGGGTTAGCAGCCCAATGAGGAACCCACTATGCCACAGGAGTTGGAGGTGGAGGGGCTTCCAAACACACAACACAAAATATCAAAGTCTTTTTTTAAAAAGTCATTTTATTAGAGGCTCGTACAACTCTTATCATAGTCCATACATCCATGTGTCAAGCATATTTGTACATTTGTTGCCATCATCATTCTCAAAACATTTGCTTTCTACTTGAGCCCTTGGTATCAGCAACTCATTTCCCCCCTCCTTCTCCT
>NW_022111373.1:107400649-107408770 GCF_000313985.2 Echinops telfairi
GCTCCCCCACTCATTTTAATACCCTTTCTTATGTTTAAGAGAGAAAAAACAAGGTCTAAAATCTGGTGATAACTTATTTTGTCAGTTTTGCTGTACTTAGCATGCAGTTATTTGCACATGCATTTGACACGTAAGATTGCATCTCATTCGTTGTGCTGTATGTCAATTAAGTGACAGGATTGATGTTAGGCTTACGTCTATTTTTTTAATGCCATGTGATCTACCCACACTATATTTGCGATCGACGTATTGAGCACCCCTGACCCAGAACAATCAGACTACTGTCTGGACCACCATAGGTGGTGCATGTACACCCCCACATTGTTCCCCTCCCATTGCTGTATTGCCTATGGTACTATCCCTTCCTGTGATGTATGTGGTTACCTGTAATCAAGGGATTTTCACAACCTCCAATTATATATAAGCCTTGGTTAGAAATAAATCACTCTCTCCCCTGTCTCTCCTTCCCTCTCCCTTTTTCCCCTCTCCCCTCCTTCTATACCTCCATGTGGACCATCAAGAGAGGTCGAGGTGAGCATGCTACCATGAAATGTGTCTGACTCCTTTATTTTACTCTCTCTTCTATCTCTCTCATTCTCTATGACTTTACTATAATCTTTATATATTACAGGCGGACAATTGTGCTTACCGGACCTGGGATTATTTGTTAGGGGCTGGCTCCCATGACAACACACAGTCTAAAAGACAAACATCTTCTCTTTAAGGTATGTGTTCACAGAGACAGCAGGAGAGAAAAAAATTAGAGCCCTACCAAAAGGAATAAAGCAAGTCCACTCTGCCCACCATATCCTTCCCAGGCTAAACTTTGACATGGATTCAAAATGAGTAGCTTGCATTTCAAATCTAAAAGTTCTTAAAATAAGCACTGGCCCAACTGAACAGAAAAGACTTAACAGTGAGAAGGAAGAAGGCAGAAGTTCAAATGAAAAAAGAAAAAGAAGAAGAAACTGCAGTTAATAGCCATAAGAAGGACCGAGATCAAAGTGGTTTTCCAAACATTTCCATATCATCTTTGCATTTTCAAAACACTTCTGTTGGCAGCCCTAACTTGTTGGGGGTGACATTTAAGGCCTTTGCTGGTTTGACGACAAGCTGCCCTGGGTTACCTGGGTTTCTCAGTGAGGGGCTCCCTCAGCCCCCACAGGTGAGAGAGAGTCTTCGTTAGCTCCTCTGCTCCCTTTGACTTGGATGGAGCTGCCATGCAGGTGCAGATGGTAACAGCAGTGTTCTGTACTCCTGGGACCTCAGATACAGGCTTCTGGACTGCCCTGGTGTTGGGCTCAGACAGTCTGCTGCAGGGGAGGCTTGGTGCAGACCCCACCAGCACGTGCTCAGGAAAGGGCTGGGAGAGTCCAGGAGCGCCAGCCTCAGGGAGATGTCCTGCCCAGGCTATCACTTTAGCTGGTACACTACTTGAGTGGAAGTCACCTGCATCTTGTTCCAGGACTCTTACCAGGATCTGGGTGACAGTGAGTTCAGGAAACATAATAAAGTGAATTAAGCAAGAATTGTAGCACGGGTGTTGGCGTCTGCAGCCTGCCTGCATTGGTGTCTCAGGCAGTGGCCTGATTACCCTGCCAGGCATGGCCAAAGGGACAAGTATCTTCTGGTCAGTGTTTGAATCCTGAGCTTCAGTCCTGCTCTGCTCTCCGAGCCTTACGTTCACAGACAAACACCTGGGTAACAGCAGAAATGGCGGTGCAACAGTGAGGATGGGCAATTTTGCACAGGAGGCTTGGGGAGATGTTGTTGACTGCAGTTTTTCTGAAGTTGGGACAAAACTCACAAGCACGAGCTTGGTGCTTTGGAAAGTGTCAAAGCTGCTAGTAAGCGCTACTCTCCTTAATCAGGAGAAGACCCAGAAATGAACGATGCTTTGAGATTTCTGTCAGACGCGTGAGCAAATCCTGCTGTGAAGATGGTTGACCGATGGAGATACCACTGACTAATCCTTCAGAACCTGATGAACCAATGAGCACGGACGCCTAGGAGAAAGACATCCAATCCAGCAGCGAGGAGTGAAAATCGGATGCCTGAATCAACCAGCATGAACCAACTGACTCTAGCGTAGTTGTCTTGAATGGATGGTGGCAAGAATTCAAGCAGCCTTGAGCACTGACACTGAAGCAGAAAATCTAGTTGGGGCAATGATACTATTTGAAGAAAATACCTCTTCACTCTCTAATAATTGCTGAGAAAAACAATACACACATTTTTTCCCCAGCAGCCTGTGATTTTTCCGTTAGGATCCAGTTATAATATCCAGAAGTCATGAACTGATTGCTGGTAAGAACAGTTACAAAACTGTTATGAGTTACAAGACACAGTGTGATCTTAAACCTCCTCTAATATTGTAGTGCCTGCTGAGATCCAGGCCTGGGTGTGGCCAGGGTACCTAATTATCTTCCCTCTGGAAGTGACCGGGAGTGTCGAGATAAATGTGTACTGGTTGTACAGTATCTATCAGCTGCAGAACAGTACTACTTTTACTTTGATTGGTACCCTTATCTGTGCCAGGAGTATGGCTTAAACAATGAAGCAACAGCTTCGCAGGAAACTAAGAAACCAGTTAATAAAAGCTTCAGCTTCTTCAAAGAGGAAGGAAGAGAGAAGAAACAATGTAGGCATCTTTAATTCTTATCCCCTTCATCGATCTCAAATCCACTTGACTTCCCCACCCTACCCACCCAGCGTTCCTCTGCTTGGACACCTGGGTGTCGATCTCGGTCGATCTCTGCTCCTGCACTTCCAGTAAGACTGGGGGACAGGAATCACTCTCTATCAACCACCATGCACCCAGATAGTCCTCCTGCCCCAAGCCAAACACAGTGTCTGGGCCCCTCCAATCTGACTTCCTCATCAGGGAGGCCAGGAAGCCCCCACCCAAGTCTTGTGATGGATCTAGGGCTGAGCTACTGGGAGGAGTCACGCCACCAGCCCTGAACCAATGAGGACCGGCCCCAGGCGGGCGGAGGAGCACAAAAGGGGCTGGCCAGTCACTCCCACCTCCCAGATGCTCTGTGATTGCTGGAATGAAGGCGAGGAGATGGGGTCACTTCTCTCGCTCAGAAAGCCTGGAATCACATCTCAAAAAGTGTCCAAACACCTGGAGACGCAGTGCTAAGCCTCGCAGAGGACATCCAGCGCCCGCCACCAAGCATGATCCGAGACTCCTGCCAACAAGCGAGCCGCCTACAGGATGCTCCCCACCAGTGTGCCCACACACTGACCACAGTCCTGGAGGCCCCACTGCCCAGTCAACCACCAGGAGCTGAAGGTCCGGGGAGACTCAGACGCTGCCCGACGTCACCCAGGCACACAGCGCGCCCAGCCCAGGCAACTGCCAGCTGCCCAAGGCTGCTGGCCCTGGGGACGAAAGTCTTTGTTCCGGGGAAACATCGGTCAGTATAAGACATGAAAAAATAATAACAATTTACAAATTATCAAAGGTGAGGGAGGGAGGGAGGCAGAAAAAATAAGGAGCTGATACCAAGGGCTCAAGTTAAAGAAAATGTTTTGAGAATGATGATGGCAACAAATGTACAAATGTGCTTGACACAATGGACGGATGTATCGATTTTGTGATAAGAGCTGTATGAGCCCCCAATAAAACGGTTAAAAGAAAAACAAAAACAAAGCTTGTCTGCCCTCAGAATCTTTCCACTTTCTACTCTAGCACATTGACCTTCTTAGGATACCAAGAGTGCAGTTCTACCCTGTCCTGGGTTGTCACTAGGATTTGTGAACCCCAGTCTCTATTACTTTATTTTTGAATCCATCAACTCCTGCCACCCCCATGCCACACACCCCACCCTGTCCCACCCCTGCCCCAACAGGCATAACTAGTCACTTTCCCTTTGTTTTCAGCCAGGGGCATACTGCAGCAGACAGCACAGCCTAGGTAGACAAGGATGAATCCATCACACAGCCACACACACTGCTCCCTCACCAGGGCCCCCACTCTGCCCCACTGCTTCCTCCTTCTGTGCACAAGGTTCTCCCAGGAAGCAGGCTTGTGACATTTTGGGGACACTTCAAGTACAAGGACAAAGCAAAATATAGCAAGAACTCTGAGGTTCCCAGGCCTGCCATCAGCTACAGAAGAGGGAGAGACTTCATGGTGATATGATCCTTCTAAGAGGATCAGTTGAGATCAGGTCTCAGTGGAGACTTAATTAATGGCTCTTCCTCTAGTCCCAAAACTATTCCTTGGATCTTGGGGACAGAATGAGTTAATGAAATTTGACCAATATTTTGTAAATCAATCAATCAATAAAATATTTTCTTTCTCTCTTATCCCTTTATTGGTTTACAATCTCCTTAACTTGCACACTCCAGCCTACCACCCTACTCACCCAACCTTCCTTTGCTTGGAAACCTGGCTTTGTCTCTGCTCCAGCAGTAGCAGTAGCACGCTCCACCAACCACTGTCCTCCCAAATAACACTTCTGTCCCAGGACCATGCCACTCCACAGTCCAAGGCTAATCCAATCTGTCTTGGATTGATTTCTACCAAATGTGATTCTTCTCCTGGTTGGTTGACTTAGGTCTAGTGTACTGCCATTCCTCCTGGGATGAATTACTGGCCTGGTTTGATCCAATCAACACTGCTAGCCATCTTTGTTGTGGTTTTTAGGTGCCATCGAGTCAGTTGTGACCCATAGCGATTTTATGTTCGCCAGAACCAAACACTGCTTGGTGTTGGTGTTGCATGAGCCATTGAAGTGCTCTGGAATTCCTATTCTGCTCATGGTTATCCACAGTTTGCTTTGATACACACAGCCGAATGCCTTGGAATGGTCAATAAAACACTTGGTGGTAAACAATTTTGTGATATTCTCTGCTTTCAGCTATGATGCTTCAGATAACAGCAATGGTATACTTTGTTCCATATCTTATTTTCAATCTGGCCGGAACCTCTGGAAGCTCCCAGTCCATTTATTGCTCCAACTGTTGCTGAATGATCTTTGTCAAAATCTTACTTGTGATATCAGTGATATTGTTCTCCAGTTTGAGCATTTTGTTGGGTCATCGTTCTTTGGAATGGGCAGACATATGGACCTAATCCAGACAATTGACTCAGCAGTTTTCTTCCAAATTTCCTGCCATGGAAGAGGAAACCCTCTGGAACAGCTCTCCTCCACACATAGGGGTAGGCAGAAGCAGAGCCTGACCCCCTGACGGTGAACAGGCAACCACACTAGGTAAGGGTTGCGGATCCCCACTGAATCTTTGTACTTCATTTCATCCAGATTTTCTTTACTGCACTGTCAACAGAAGCAGAATAGACATACAGTATCCCAGGTGGTATTGTGGTTACCTGTCGAGCGGTGATCCGCATAGTGTGTTAGTCTGGGTAGACCAGAGAAACAAAATGTATAGACACTCATGTGTATAAGAAAGAGGTATATATACAAGAGCAATTGAATATTGAGAAAACATCCCACCCCAGCCCAGATCAAGTCCCCAAAGTCTGATGTAAGCCCATATATCTGATACCAATCTGTAAAGTCTCTTCAGACTCATGAAACACATGCAATGATGCCGAAAGCAGGAAGATCACAGACCAGTGGGTGGGAAGTCTTGTGGATCCAGTGGCATTGTAAGCATCTCAGCACGGGCAGGGTTCTCCACTGACTCCTCCAGCTCAGGGCACTAGCTTAGCTCCATGTGTCTTGTCAGCTGCAATGTCTCTCAGGGAGTAAGCCTGCTTCCTGCCTCCAGTGAGCTTTATCTCCTTAGTGCCTCCAAATGAGGTCATCAAGCTGCGACCCGATTGATATGCTAAACTCCACCCCATTCACTCTTAATCCTCTCAAATTGACACAGATTATATAACTACCATACATGGTCAGCAGGCTGAAACTACCAGCAGCAGCTCCTAGGGAGAAAAACTAGGCTTCCTACTCCCATAAACAGTTACAGTCTCTGAAACCCACAGGGGTCAATGTGTGTCATCCTGACTCCATGGCAATGGGTTGTTTGTTTTTAAATTAGGAAAAGCCAGATACTTGCTCTTTGCTTTATATATTTTATGTTTGATGGTCCCGGAACATCTATAGGCAGGCACTGTCTCATTCAAAGGGGAAGACCTTAGGTTTAAATCTCACTGCAAATTGCTGTAGCTAAGGTGGACATCTTGGTCTCAGAGGAGAGCTTTGTTTTGGGATGATTATTTGCAGAGCAAATAGGACCAAACACTCTACCGGTTCTCCATTATTGACATGGACTTACTGTGGTCCTCTACTTTTGAATTCCTGAGTCACTGTTTCCCAGGGAGAGAGCAAAGAAAGAGAGTGTCGTTCCCCTAGAAAGCTATAGACTTGAAGTGCGTCCGGTGAGCCATGGGAATGAAGGACGTTGGAACTGTAGTTCCTACTAGCTCCTAAGGGATCGGAAATGAGGATAAGATTTCAAGGATCCGCCCTCTGTCGGAATGCGATCAGGGATTTTCCCCGCATGTACTTTTGCATGGTGCGGTCCGCATGTTCACGTGAGTCGGCTCCAAGATGGCGGCAGGGGTGGCTGGGTGGGGGCTTGAGGCCGAGGAGTTCGAGGATGCCCCTGATGTGGAACCGCTGGAGCCCACACTGAGCAATATCATCGAGCAGCGCAGCCTTAAGTGGATCTTCGTTGGGGGCAAGAGCGGCGTGGGCAAGACAACCGGTAGCCGCAGCCTGGCAGTCCAGTTATCCAAGGGAGGGGAGAGTGTTCTGATCATCCCCACAGACCCCGCCCACAACATCTCCGATGTTCTTGACCAGAAGTTTTCCAAGGTGCCTACCAAGGTCAAAGGCTATGACAACCTCTTCGCCACGGAAATTGACCCCAACCTTGGTGTGGCCGAGCTGCCCGACGAGTTCTTTGAAGAGGACAGCATGCTGAGCATGGGCAAGAAGATGATGCAGGAGGCCATGAGCTCCTTCCCCGACATCGATGAGGCCATGAGCTTTGCCGAGGTCATGAGGTTGGTGAAAGGCATGAACTTCTCGGTGGTGGTGTTTGACACGGCCCCCACAGGCCACACATTGAGGCTGCTCAACTTCCCCACCATCGTCGAGAGGGGCCTGGGCCGCCTCATGCAGATCAAGAACCAGATCAGCCCCTTTATCTCACAGATGTGCAACATGCTGGGCCTGGGGGACATGAAAGCCGACCAGCTGGCCTCCAAGCTGGAGGAGACGCTGCCCGTGATTCGTTAGTCAGTGAGCAGTTCAAAGACCCTGAGCAGACCACCTTCATCTGCGTGTGCATCGCCGAGTTCCTCTCGCTGTACGAGATGGAGCGGCTGATCCAGGAGCTGGCCAAGTGCAAGATCGACACCCATAACATCATCGTCAACCAGCTCTTCTTCCCCGACCCGAGAAGCCCTGCAAGATGTTTGAAGCCCGCCACAAGATCCAGGCCAAGTACCTAGATCAGACAGAGGACCTATATGAAGATTTCCACACCGTTAAACTGCCGCTGTTACCCCACAAAGTGCTAGGGGCAGACAAGGTCAACACGTTCTCAGCCCTCCTCCTCGAACCCTACAAGCCCCCCAGCACCCAGTAGGGCCACTGCCTGTGCCCCACTGTTGACACTTCAGGCCCGCCCCAGGGCAGAGTTTGCCTTCCCACCCCCTCGCCCCTACCCCAAATGGCGCAGTGGGGAGGGGCGTGGTTAGTGGGGGAAGGGGTGGCGGTGGGGAGGGGGCCTGTACCCCCTGGTGGGGCTGAGGGGTGCAACTGACCCTCACCTCTTCCCAGTTCTGTATCCTCAATAAAATGATCTTTAGCTGCAAGTAAAAAGAAAGAGAGTGTCTCCCGCCTCCAAGGAGGAATCCAGGAATTCCCAGAATCCTCAGGAAAAGGCCATGCCCACACATAGACCTCATTGGCTATGACCTGATTGACAGGATAGGCTCCACCCCTTCATTCTTAAACCTCTCAAATTGACAAACGATTATATAACTACCGCAAAGCTCAGTGATAATTTCACCCTGGACTGCAATCTAAGGATTCACTTTCAGATTATATCAGTCCAGTTAACAAAATAAAAACTCTTCTAAATTTCAAGACAGTGTAGCAGCTGTCACTTATTTGAACCCACACATTTTGT
>NW_022111373.1:107409089-107410257 GCF_000313985.2 Echinops telfairi
GCATTAGGAAGGTTGAGAACCACTGCCCTAGAGGTAAATCTGACTGTGGGATAGGTCCTTGGTTTGACCAGGGAAAGGGACTAGGTGCATTCTTAATTCTTCCAATTGCTTCTCACCAGGGATCCTGTAATAGATCAGCTGTTGGTTTGTTTTGTTTTAAGTCAATTAATTGGGGTCTCCTACAACCCTTATCACAATCCATACATTGATTGCATCAGGCACGTTTGTTCATATGTTGTCTTCATTCTTTTCTGGATGTTTACTTTCTATTGAGCCCTTGGTACCAGCAACTCTTCACACACACACACACACACACACACACACACACATCAGATGTTGGTGGTGTTAGGTATAACTGAGCTGGTTCTGACAAATAGGGACTCGATGCACAAAAGAAAGGACACTGTGCTCCCTGTGCCATCTGAGAGTTGCCCTGTCTGGGAGTGTAGGATATCCGTCTCAGTAGGCACTCTGCTCTGGTCTCTGCAGAGTTCCTCCTGGGGGTGTTCCTTGACCACCATCTTGAGATCACACGTGGGAAACCTTTTGAAGGTCTGGAAAGAAGGCTCTCAAAGGACAGCGCTGGTACTGAGGTCCTGGGCTGCTGCAAATCCCAGTGTGTGTCTTCCCGCTGCTGTGCCCAGGAGTTGGTTGCTGCCCCTGCTGACCCTCATCTCTGGTGGAGTAGTTGCTTATTGGGCGGTCAAGCACCAGGGGTCAGCAGTTGGAGCCCAGCACAGGCTTTATGGGAAGAAGAGGCTTTCGGCATTGGCAAATATTTACAGTCTCACAAACCCAATTTGTATGATTTACAAATCCCAGAGGTAGCAGGTAGCCTCCATCCACCATCCCCCTTGTCTCCAGTCTAATCCCTCCAACCATCTGCTCTCTGAACCTCCCAATGTCCTGGGAGAAGATGGCATAGTGGTAGATCCTACCAGGTTCTGAAGGATTGCTGGGCAAGTTTGTGTAAATCATGTGTTTGGATTGGACTGTGGTTTCTGATGTGCTATACTGCATAACACTACAAAAACCCAACCAGGAGAGGCCTCAATCATTCAAAACTAATCCAAACTGGCTCTTTAGGCTTAGATGACCTCATCGATAATGCCATTGGCTCCTAGGACGAACGTCACCACTCAGCTTCTGCTATCAACATTGGACAGCC
>NW_022111373.1:107413898-107415626 GCF_000313985.2 Echinops telfairi
CTCCATTTATCAAAATGGTCCAGTTGTGAGGATTTGGGTCTTTTATTTTTACATTGAGTCATTGTCCATACTGAAGGCTGCAATCCTTGAGCTTCATCAGCAAGTTCTGAAAGCCACTCTTTTTCAGCAAGCAAATTGTGCCATCTGCATATTGCAGGTTGTTAATGAGTCTTCCTTCAACCCTGATTCCACATTATGCTTCATATAATGCAGCTTCTTGGATGATTTGCTCAGGACACAGATTGAATAAGCCCAGTGAGAGGATACTCCTGCCACACACCTTTCCTGATTTTAAACCAAGGAAAGGTGACCCAACAGAATGCTCATGACAGAACAGTACCATTGATGTCACAGGCAAATAAAATATTGCTGAAGGGCATCCAACCACGGTTGCACCAGGACAGTTCAGGCTGGAGTCAGAAGAGGACCTAGATCAAGGGATATCATCACCGATGTCAGATGGATCTTGCTTCAAAGCAGAGAATTTGAGAAAGATGTTCACTTGTGTCTTATTGACTATGACAAGGCATTCAGCTGTGTGGATCTCAACAAACTATGGAAAGTGCTGAGAAGATGGGAATTCCAGAACACTTCATTGTGCTTATGTGGAACTTACACATGGATCAACAGGCAGTATATGAACAGCACAAGGGAATACTGTATGATTTGAGATCAGGAGAGGTGTGCATCAGGGTTGTATCCTCTCACCATGCTTATTCAATGTGTATGCTGAGCAAATCATCAGAGAAGCTGGTTTCTATGAAGTAGAATGTAGGATCAGGATTGGAGGACAGCTTATTAACAATCTGCAATATGTAGATGACACAAGTTGCTTTCTGAAAATAAAAAGGACTTGACTGCTTGCTGGTGAAGATCAAGGATTGCCGTCTTCAGTTTGGATTCCAACTCAAGCGAGGAAGACCAGAATCCGCACAACTGGACCATCATGGTAAATGGAGAAAAGGTTGAAGTTGCCATTGTGTCTTCCCTGAATGCACAAACAGTGTTCATGGTAGCAGCAGTCAAGAGTTCAAAAGATGAGCTGTATTAAGTAAATCTGCTGCATAAGAATTCTTTTTTTTAAATAATCGTTTTTTTAGGGGCTCATACAACTCTTCACAATCCGTACATACATCATTTGTGTCCAGCACATATGTTGCCATCATCATTCTCACAACACCTGCTTTCTACTTGAGCCCTTGGTGTCAGCTCCTCATTTTCCCCCTCCCTCCCCGCTCCCCCCTACCCCTGAACCCTTGATAATTTACAAATTATTATGATTTTTTCATAAGAGTTTTTTAGAGTCTTGAAAAGTAAAGAGGTTACTTTGAGCACTAAAGTGTGCCTGACCCAAGAGATGGAATTTTCTTTTCTTTTCTTAAGAACATTTTATTAGGGGCTCATACTGCTCTTACCACAATATATACATGCATCCATTGTGTCAAGCACATTTGTACATTTGTTGCCATCATCATTTTGAAAACATTTTCTTTCAACTTGAGCCCTTGGTATCAGCAACTCATTTTCCCCCTCCCTCACAAACCCTTGATAATTTATAAATTGTTGTTATTTTTTATGTCTTTCACTGACCAATGTCTCCTTTCACCCATTTTTCTGTTGTCCCCTAGGGAGGGGTTTATATGTAGATCATTGGGAATTGTTTTACCCTTTCTCCCCCTACCTTCCCCTTACCCTCTTGGTATAACTACTCTCATTATTGGTCCTGAG
>NW_022111373.1:107442542-107443565 GCF_000313985.2 Echinops telfairi
GAGAGACTTATTAACAACTTGTTGTGTGCAGTTGACACAACCTTGCTTGCTGAAAGTGAGGAGGTCTTGAAACACTTGCTGATGAAGATCATGGATTGTAGCCTTTAGTTTGCATTACAACTCAATATAAGGAAGATCTTCAGTATGTATTACCACTCAATATAAGGAAGATCTTAAGTATGTATTACAACTCAATATAAGGAGGATCTTCAGTATGTATTACCACTCAATATAAGGAAGATCTTCAGTATGTATTACAACTCAATATAAGGAAGATCTTCAGTATGGATTACCACTCAATATAAGGAAGATCTTCAGTATGTATTACCATTCAACATAAGGAAGACCAAAATTCTCACAACTGGACCAATAAGCCCATGATAACTGGAGAAAAGTTTGAAGTTGTCAAGAATTTTTTCTTACTTGGATCCCAATCAATGCTCAGTCAAAGGTTCCAAAGATGGGTGACATTAGGTAAATTTGCTGCACAAGACCTCTTTAGAGTGTTGCAGAGCAAGGATGTGACTTTGAGGAGACTAAGGGGTACCTGGCCCAGCCATGGTACTCTCCATTGCCTCACCTGCACGTGAAAGTTGGACATAGAATATGGAAGACTGGGAAGAATCGATACATTTAAATTATGGACAAACAGATTTGTATTGGAAGAAGTAAGGCCAGGGTGTTCCTTAGAGACAAAGCTGGCAGGACTTCAAATTATATGCTTTGGACATTTTCTGAGGAGAGACCAGTCCCTGGAAAAGGACATCATGTTTGGTAAAGTGGAAGAGTGGGAAAGAGGACGGCCCTAGGTGAGATGCATTGGCACAGTGGCTGCTTGAAGGGGCTCAGGCATGGGAACAGTGTGGGGATGGCACAGTGCTTCCTTCTGATGTGCACAGGGTCCCTATGGGTCTAGACTCTGGAACAACATTCTTTAGTGAGGATGTGTCTGGAATCTACATGCTGCATTTGTTTATTCTGTTATATTTGCCTTTCAAGTGCTTTACTCTTCTTAATGAAAAA
>NW_022111373.1:107445647-107448043 GCF_000313985.2 Echinops telfairi
TTGCCTTGGAAGAAAGAGAATCCATAAACGACAAGTTCCTTTGAAGACAGCTTCATACATTTATTTCGGAAATGGATCGCATTTGTCAGGAGCCTCTTCTCCAAGACGAAGATCCTACAGGAATCTTTATGAGACCTAGGCAGTCCACACCACAGCCTGTGGTGGATCCGCTCCCAGCAGCCGGTGAGGACTCGCTTGGGGCGCAACCTAGCGGGCCAGGAGGATGGTGTCGCTTGGCATGGTGCTCACTGTTACAGGCCTCAATGTCCAGATGTGGAGAACTTGCTGCAGCCCCCATCCGTCCTTTGTCTCTTCCGCAGGGTCCAGTCCAGGGACAGGGCCCTCTGGCGTCTGGGTCTGGGTCCCAGGGTCCTGAAGGGTGGGATCGGACCTTCCTCTCCAGGGGCTCAGCGCCCCGTGGAAGGGCTAGTTTTGCAGATAGACCCAGTGCAGCCTTCTGGGAGGAGTGCAGAGTAGAGCTTAGCTGTCCCAGGAAGGCTCCCTGAATGTGGGTAGAAAGGGAGGCGGGGTGGGGAGAGCAGTCAGGGGAGAGAGGAGGAAGAAATGGGGAGTTGATATCCGGGATCAAGTGGCAAGAGAATGCTTTGAAAATTATGATGACGGCATATGTGCAAATGTGCTTGACACACTGGATGAATGTATGGACTGTGATAAGAGATGTAAGAGACCCCAATAAAAGTATTTTTAATAATAAATAAAATGAAGGAAAAAAAGAAGAAAGGGAGGGGGCTGGACCAGGCTTCTCCAGAGCTCAGGCTGCTGGGAGGCTGGGGCTCTGGCTCCAGGTTGTAGAGGGAATCCCAAGCCTCTCTCCCAAGGTCAACACTGAGCTGCTCCAGTGCCCAGTGTGAGCCTCCAGCCAGGACACAAGCCTTTGAAGTTTGGCCCTGAAAGGGTTCTGCAGCTCAACTCCCTGTGTATTTATGCTCTCTGAGACCCTGGGGTGGACATATGTAGGACAAAGAAAGTATAGTTGTTGTTTCAAACAAACAATGATTATTGGTTTAAAAAACAAAAATGAATGTTGCTTAAAACAATATCATAATAAGGGAATATTGGTTTTAAAATGAATATTGTTGATGGTTATGGAAAGGCCCAGGGGGTAGGGAAATGGAAATATATATATTCCTATTAAAAGTAGAAAAAGAATCCGTAAAGAGTCAGTGTTTATAAAAGATAAATATTGGTATATATGGAATATACAAAGAAAAAAATAAACGTTGGTAAAAAGGAAATACTAATAAAAAAGGAATACCAGTGTAAAGCACCTACAGAGGTAAAAATGAATATAGGTTTAAAACATACATTGCTTTCAAAAATGAAGTATAGATAGCCAAAGAAATATTGGCAAAAATATTTTAAATCAAATATTAGTATCAGTTTTAAAAAATTGAATATTACAAAAAGCAATTTATGTACAAATAAGAAATACCTGCAAGAAACTGATATTGGTAAACAGAAAAATACATCGAAAAAACAATGCTGGATAAATAAAAAGAAAAAATAATGCTGGTTGAAATTAATACCAGGTACAAAAACAGAAGGAATATTTAAAAATATATCAGTAACCAAAGATTATCCTTTTCAAAAAACGATATCGGTAGGAAATGGAGGAAATGTAAAGACCATGTCAAGTCCTCCACCATGCCACTCAATGGGGAAAAAATAAGCAGAACCAACCTAAAAAGAAGTAACACAGAAAAACGAATATGGGATAAAAAAACGAATACTGGTTTAAAATGGCTATCAGTAGGAAGTGGATCAAGAAATATAATGACTTGTCAATACCACTGATAATGTCACTTGCAAAAAACGAAAAATAAGCAAAACTTTGAGACAAATCCTACAAAAAAGTAGCAGAGAGAGAGAAACGAATAATGGTTTGGGGGAAAAAGAATATTGGTTTAAAAGACGAACACCTTTAGGAAATGTGAAGACCATGTCAATCCCACGGATAATATCACTTCAGAAAAACATTTTTAAAAAAGCACTACATACCAAGAACAAAAAGCATCGTAAAGGGATGAGAAGGCATCCCTTCTGGTTCCGCACCTGTGTCCCCGGCCCTCCCAAACTTGTCCCCTCAAAGGAGAAGCCGCGGCCACAGGAGGGTATTTGCTGTTCCAGAAGGAAAGTCACGTTCTCCCCAGTCAGCCTTTCTCAAGCCTTCTCTTGCTGAGGTTGATCTTTTTTCCTTAGGATGCTCTGATTTGGGGCTGTATCAATGGGTGCGTACCTCCAGGTTTTCTAAACCTCCGAGATGGAAAGGGAGCGGAAAAAGAAAACCCAGGGAGCATACTGAAGCAAAGCGGGAAGAAAGCAGAAGGGGGAAAAAAGCGCAACGGAAAAGTGGAACAAAAAGAAACTGCAGTGCT
>NW_022111373.1:107449208-107452322 GCF_000313985.2 Echinops telfairi
GTCAGAGTAGTACTGCATAATCGCATCATACCACAGAGCAAAAGAGAAAATGAAGTACAATGTTTCAAAATTCAGCCAACAAAGAAACTGCAAACTCGGTTCAATGTGCAGTCTGAGGTTTCTGAGCTCTTTGCTGCACTGACACGGAGTCAATTACGACTGGTAGCGACTCTCATCTAGCACGATGCACAGCCGATGCACAGCCGTCCCTCTGGGTTTCAGAGACCCAGCTCTTTATGAGAGTAGAAAGCCTCCTCTTTCTACCTTAAGGTAGTGCAGATCCCCCCAAAGCCAGATCTCCCCAGCAGCAGAGAATAGCATGCCAAGCAGCAGACTTCTAAGGGAGTTAATGGCTGGTGCAACAGCAAGGCAACTCTGAACTTGCTAATGATCCTTCCGGATTTCGGAAGGACTGAGACATTGCAGGCAAACCCGAATCCAATTGTGCACAATGCTCTGGGGTGGTTTCCTTGTAATTCCCCTGCAGTGGATTTCTTTGTCTTGGGATGTTTCCTTGAGTGGTGAGTGCCTTTCCTTAGTCATACCATGTACCTGTTGCCCTTCCTGGGTTTTATAAATCTGGACAAGCGGGAAAGGGAACTGAAAATAAAATGCAAGGAACTTGTCAATGTCAAAGCCAAGTGCACCCCCACCACCCCTGCTCGCTCACTGCCCACTCTCCTGGGCTAAAGTGAGCTACAGAGGGAGCAGCAGGGTGGAAATAATGCCCATGTGAAATTGAACGCATTTTGAAAAAGTGATTATAGCAACAATAAATCACACCTAAACCCATCAATTCTGGCTCCTGGAGGCCCTATATGAGCTCACCATAGAGAGGTGCCCCATAGGATGTCCAAGGCTATAAAGACTTAGGAGGTAGTCAGCCCACATCTCCAGAGACTGAGGGTTCCAGTGGTTCATGGACCTTGTGGTCAGCAGCTAATGCTTAATCCCTACACTGCTAAGGCTCCATCAACCAACCCACCTATTGCCATCCAGTTAGTTGGACTTAAAGTGACCCTATAACACAGAGCAGAATTGCTCCATAGGCATCGAGAATGTAAATGTTTGCTGCAGTAGACTATCTGAACTTTCTTCAACAGTGACTGGTGCATTGAACCTTCTGATAGCAACCAAGGAGCTTAACCCACTACACCATCAGGGCCAGGGTTTCTTATTAAACCAACAAAGAAGCATTATTGTATAAAACAACAAAGAAGATGTTCCAATCGGATCATCTAATGACAGATCTCAGTTGAAATCTCAGGGCCCTAGCATGAAATGTTGGGGTAGATTGGGGAAGCAAATTAAATCAGTAGACAGCAGCTGATAATAGCAACCTAAAGTGAACCCTCTGAGATTAACTATCCACCCTCCACAGGACTGCAGGCAGTTGGAATTCACCATTGAAAAATTAAGATCATTGATGGATATGTCATGGGGAGGCGTGCTTGGGGGCCACTGGTTGGTAAAAGGCAGATTATTACCTCCACTCCACAAACACACCCATGGTCTAACTACAGGTTGCTGGTTGAGCCCTAATTTGCACAGTCAGTTCCCCTCCAAAGCCCCACACTCTCCCTTCCTGGTGGGTGGCTGGGGTCTTTCCTTTTCTCATTGATGGCCCAGTGCAGGGACAGCCCACTCTATGGAGGAAGGACAAGCAGCCTGGAGCACTCAGGGACCCAGGGGAACCTCATCATCACCCTTGCCTGGCCTCCCCCTTTTTCTAGACATGTAAGAAGCCTGTTACCCAGGAGAAGTCAGCCTCCTTTGGTCATGAGAATGTGAGCAGATTTGTATTACTGGTTGGTTGCCTGGCTCATGAGGGAATGTTTCAAAATGAAATATCAGGCACACATGGAATGTAAATGGGTTTTCATTGATTTGTTGATTCAAATTTCCAACAGGGACATACAATTAAAAGAGCCCCACTCAAAGGGAAAATGCAAGTCCAATTTGCAAACAATTTGCCTACAAGACTAAGCCATGGCAGGTGGTTTCCAATTGTGGCCCTTGCTGTTGGCAGCCCAAGTAATCTACCATGTTTTTCCCCAGAGTCTGCAACTCCAGAGGCCCCAAAGGGTCCATTTCCTCAGAACAGATAGTGTTGGGGCAGCACCACAGAGTCCTGCAATGGGCCAGGCTCAGGAAACCCAGTAGTCACTATCTCACATACTATAGAAGGCAAGGAGCCACAGAGCTGGGTGTGTAAAAAGCCAACGCACTGAGGGCACTTGTGCCACCCTCTCTGGTGGCTTCCATTCAGTGCAAAACTAATCAAAACCCCCGCTCCCCTGCCAGTCACACTGTCGTGAAAGTGTCCGCACAGGTTCTTCTTTGGAAACAGAGGTGATGGATTTGGGGTGGGTTATGCACCTTAGTTATAAACTTTTTCCCCAGCACTTGTCTGTCCCTTGGTCTTACTGTGGTGTCTTGTGTGTAGCTGTGATGATGAAAGCTATCACTGATATTTCAAATGCCAGCAGATTCACCCCAAGTGTACTGGTCTCAGGAGAGCTCCCAGACTCAGAAGAGACAAAAAAGAAGGGTGGCGCTGTCCACCTCCAAGGAATTAGCCAGTAACAACCCTGTGTGCAGCATCCAAACATGATCAGTCACTGAAATCCTAATGAGCTGAAGCAGGACATTGTCAAAGAGGATGCGAGCAGATGAGCCCCTCGGGTCAGAAGGCACTCAAGGTATGATTGAGTAAAAGCTGCCTTCTCTAAGGACACTGGACCAGAATGATGCTGCTGGAGTAAAACCTTAGTGAGCAAAGCCTTCTGGGTCTTCATAGGTTGATGGGGCATGGCATACAACAAGGAGAATTGGCTGCAAGCATCAATTATCAATGGAAACTTGGAATGAATGAATCATTTGACTCATTGAAAGTCATTACAAAGGAGGTCCTTACAAATGAAATGGTATGTGCCTACATTTGTAGGATTAGTATTAAGGTAGCAGAAGGACATTGGGCCTCCATTCAAGTACTCCCTCAATGCAACACTTTCTTCTATTAAACACAACCGCTGAAGACAAAGTGGGTGAATAAGCAAATGTGGTGAAGAAAGCTGATGGTGCCTGGCTATCAAAAGATATAGCATCTGGGGT
>NW_022111373.1:107454336-107455441 GCF_000313985.2 Echinops telfairi
TGTTGTCCATCCCCCAGGGAGGAGTCCTTGTGATTGGTTCCCCCTTTCCACCCCACCCTCCCTCCACCCTCCCGGTATTGCCACTCCCAGCACTGGTCCCCGAAGGGATCATCTGTTCTGGATTCCCTGTGTTTCCAGGTCTTATCTGTACCAGTGTACACACATGTTCAATTCTTACAGAAATTGGGGGGGAATCTGAAAGTGGATCTTCTGCATGGAATAAACACTGAGTAGGAGGGGTAAGTGAAAGGGAGGGGCGGAAAGGGAGAGTGGGTGGAAAGGGAAGAGAGGGAGGGAGGCTGAAAAAGAGAGACTAGGTTAACATATGAGTGCAATGCCTTTAACACTGTTTACAGTTTCTTTGTGGTGCAGAAATTGCACTCAGTTGGATTCTCCCACTGCAACAACTCTCCAAGGTGGGCAGAAGCTGCTCTGCAGGGGGACTGGGGAGACCAATTTTTTTTTCCAGCACAGCAACTTTCTAGTCTGGCCTCCCCTTTTCAGTGCTGCTCAATGGAGCGGCAGGCTGTGGCTGGACAGGAGTGGATACAATGGTGAAGCTGCATTTGTCCGTCTGTGAAGAGGGGCTTTCCATAAAGAGTCAACAGTCTTAGAAACCCTGAAGGGCAGTTCTCCGTGCTCTGTAAGGTCCCTATGATTTGACATCAACTCGATGGCAGTGAGTTGGTTTTGTTGTTCGGTTTGCCATCTAATGGTGATTAGCCATCTGTGCAGAGTCTTTGTACAATTCCTTCTTTGTGCTTTTTTCCTTCTTGTTGTTGTTCGTTTACATTTTTATCCTACACTCCCTCCTTCCACCCCATTTTCTTTAGCGGCATTGTCCACGATGGGCATATTTTCCTTGTGTTTTATTTTGAGTGCCCTTCCACCATATTCACCGGTCATCACAGGCAGGCGGGTTCATCCACAGACTCTCCTTTAGAGAAGTCCACCCATGGGTCATCCCCAATCTGGTAGCTGAAGTGAGCAGAGTCCAATTCTGTTTTGATCACACTTAGTCCATCGGAATTTCGGTTTATCTAATATCGGTGTTTCTCCACTTGCACAAGGCTTACACGTTTAATTCTGACAGAAATCGGG
Organism: Echinops telfairi; assembly: GCF_000313985.2. Classification (NCBI taxonomy): domain Eukaryota; kingdom Metazoa; phylum Chordata; class Mammalia; order Afrosoricida; family Tenrecidae; genus Echinops; species Echinops telfairi. Next base: position 107,455,438 of record NW_022111373.1, read on the forward strand.
GGGG
>NW_022111373.1:107457012-107458193 GCF_000313985.2 Echinops telfairi
AAGTTGCCATCATCATTTTGAAACCATTTTCTTACTACTTGAGCCCTTGGTATCATCTCCTCATTCTTTCCTCTCTTTCCCCCTCCCTTCCTCCCTCCCTCCCTCATGAACCCTTGATAATAATTTTTTTCATGTCTTGCACTGTCTGATGTCTCCCTTTACCCCCTTGACTGTTGTCCATCCCCCTGTGAGTGGGTTATAGGTAGGTCATTGTGATCAGTTCCCCTTTTCTCCCCCACATTCCCCTTATCCTCCTGGTATGGTTACTCTCAATATTGGTCTCAAGGAATTGATCTGTCCTGTATTCCCTGTGTTTCCAGCTCTTATCTGTACTCATGTACATGCTCTAGTCTAGTCAGAATTGTAAGGTAGAATTAGGGTCATGATAGTTGAGGGTGTGGGGGAAGCATTAAAGAACCAGTGGAAAGCTGTATGTTTCATCCATGCTATACTGCAGCCTGAGTGGCCCATCTTCTCCTCACAACCCTTCTGTAAGTGGAGGTCCAATTGCCTAGAGATTGGCTTTGGGCTTCTACTCCACACTCCCACCCCCGTCATTCACAGATGACCAATGTTTTTAAACACATCTATGCTTTTTATCAATATTCCTTTTTGCGATCTGTACATTTTACTAACCAACATTCTATTCTACTGATCTATCTTCGTTTTGATAAATTATTCAATTTCCAACTTATATTCCCCTTGTACTAATAGCCTTTTTTCAAGACAAATATTAATTTCTTCTACACAGATTTCTTTTTACAAATATTTGAATTTTGTTAGCGATAATCGATTTTTACTCGTATTGGTCTAGGCTTATATTTTTTCAATATTCGATTTTATTTATAACATTCACGTTATATAAGCAATATTTATTTTTATCCATACTATATATGTGTGTATACATATATGTATATATGTGCATATATTCTGCTTCTGTTGTCTTGTTAGTAACCACCTCAGAGTCCTGAGTGCTTAACTACCCTGGCTGCCTGCATAGCCAAGCATTGCGGAGGCCAAGCCCCAAAGGCTGGAGCTCCCCCAGGGCGATGGAGCAGCTTGGTGTTGACCTTGGGAGACAGGCTAGGGATTCTGCCTACAAACCAGCCAGAGCCCCAGCCACCTCGCAGCCTGAGCTCCGGAGACGCCGGGCCCTGCTCCCTCCCTTTCTACCCTCAGCT
>NW_022111373.1:107480365-107482096 GCF_000313985.2 Echinops telfairi
GTAAATTTGAAGCACAAAAACTATACTTTGCTCTGATATAAAATGTACTTGTTGAACAATGTCACTGGATGACATTTACTGTTATCATACTGTTAAATATCGATACATCTGTCAATATTCTTAATTCACAACATTTCAAATTTAGAATATGAAATTGATCAGCAGTTTGATCAGAGTAGAAGATCTTTTTAGTCTTTGTTGATGCGCACCCCAATGCCCAGACCACTGGCCTCCCAGCACGCCCTGTGGCAGAAACTTGTCCCCTGGTGTTTGCAAGGGATTATAGTGGGAAGAAAAGGCCAGGGTGCAGAAAGACAAGATGCAGGTGCTAGGAGTCCATCCAGTCTGACATCGACCCTCTAGGACCCAGTACCAGACACCGAGATACCAAACGCCATGCTCTGGAGGCCATTCAGACCCACAAGGACCCTCTGGGGCAGCGTAAAAACTACCCCTGTCCCGAACCATTTTCTTTTCTTTCTTTCTTTCTTTTTTTAACGTGCTTTAGACCAAATTACTTTATATCCATTTAAAATATCATCCAACAAAGGACAATGACGTTTACAGCTGGGACAGGTATGCATAACCTGAGGCATTGCAGTCCATCCTGCCCACTGAATAACAACTTTGCTGCTGAAACTCCTCAAAACTTACCAAACTAAACCAAAAGGTGGATGATACCAAAGGAGTATTTCGGTGGGGTGTGCACTGTCCATTGATGTTTTAAACAAAGGGAACACATTCTGTTTCCCCCAGACCAGTAGGTAAGCAGGAACCACCTGCAGCAGTGTATTAAGACACTGCTCAAGTCTTCTCCAGTGAGACCAGGTGGGGATGGGATGCGGGAGAAAACGCACAGGAAAACATTGTGACAGACACCCTGACAAAACATACATTTAGGTAATTTAAAATTAAAAATGGCAAGAGGCAGCATTTCCACAGCGATGTGCTGAATAAAAATGTGTTACAGAGGGTGCTACATGGAAAGTTGGGGCCAGAAGAGGGCAGGAAAATGGGTCAGCAGGTGGAGAAAGCCTTAAAGCAGATTCGAAGGCTGGGGTGCTGTCCCAGGAGGACCAGCACCTTCTGAATCGGGAACCGCAGAGATAACTCTGGTTCTCTTGTACATGCCCCTTTGAAGACCAGGATGGAGGCAATGTTTCCACTGAGGTAGCAGTGATTAGGATCAGACCAGACTGTTAGCGGCTTCTCATCAAATACCAATTTATAGCCTTCGCACACAAGTTGTGTGCTCTGTGGATGAAGTTTCAGTTGTTGATATGAACAAACTCATTTGTGACCTTCACTCCAAAAACCTAGCAGGCTCCTCGGGGACTGATTGCCCAAGTATCTCCATCCTCAGGATGTGACCAAATGGCATCACAAAATGCTCCTTTCTGAGGAATTTACTGATTCCATTCCATTGTTCGAATTTGATCCAGTGTTTTAATATCAGAGATAAACCACCACGAACACGCAAAATCTGTTCATCTATTAACGCTGCTACTGTAAGCCTGTCAGAGACGTGGGTAGAGCATCGCCAGGCATCAGTATTTCCGTATTTGGTTTGACACTCATCATTGAATGCACACACCTGGGCTATGTGTCTGCTTTCATTATTTCCTCATAAGAGTATCACACGATCAGGCCATTTAGCCTTTAGTGCAAGAAAGTAAGGGAAGGTCTCCAAACTATAGTGACCTCTGTCTACAACCTCACCCATAAATATGT
>NW_022111373.1:107483308-107484893 GCF_000313985.2 Echinops telfairi
GGGTCCCCAGGTAGACGGCAGGCCGGTGGATGCAGAGTCTCATGATTCCGAAGTCGGTGGAAACCTGGCATCGCGCTGACAGCTCACAGGGTGAGGGCCTCCCTGGCCCCAGGCAAGCAGAATCCCAGGAAGCAGGCAGGAGCAGGGGCCGAGAGAGGCACCATCAGGACCAGACAGAGCCGAAAGTCCAAAATGGTTTCACAGGGGCAGACAGGCCCACCAAGCTCCCACAGGAGTGCGCAGCGCAGGGTCCATGCCCGTCATCGGGCTGAAGCAGAGGGTCTGAGCCAGAGAAGCTGCGAGTGAAGGGTGGTGGGGTCTGATCCTAGGGACCAGGACTCCCGAATCCACGTGCCAGCGGGGCCTCAAAGAAGCCCAAGCCAGCCTTTCATCCCTCATGTGACTGCTGGTGGGACTTCTGGAAGCATTCCTTGGGTGTTGCTCCACTGGTGTCCTCAGTGCGGGGAGCATCCTCTTCTGGTTCCCTGGAGCTCACCGGTGCGCTCTCGGCTGGCATTGGCGGGACTGCCTCTGGCTCCTTGTGAGCCTTGGGCTTCTGGGGGCCGTGTAGTGGGCAATCCAACCATAGAACCCCACAAGGAAAGGAGGGCAGTTCGTAGGCCAAGTTCTGGAGGTGCCAAGACACTTGGCCCAGCTTGGGATAGAGAGGGAGTGGCTGGGGCACACGCTCCCCTGGGCTCAAGCTGAGAGTTACCTGGCGCCCTAGCTGCTCATCTGTAGAATCCCAGGCTTGCCGCACACAGACAGGACCAGACAGAGCCATCTCCAAGTTGCCACTGCAGGAGATGGGAGGTCTGAAATGCACAGTTTGTGAGAAGTGTCCTTTTATACTCATCTGCCCCCTACCACCGTTTCTGATAGGTGCAGCCGCGTGGTGACGTCATCCTAGGAGCCAATGGCCTCGTGGCCCAGGTTCCAGAGGTGTTGTAAACCAGAATCATCCAACAAATACCATTGAAGTCTATAAGCCACTGCTTGGATGAGTGTTATCAGTGGAAGAGGACCTTGGAACTAGAGCTCTTGGCATTGGCTGATGGACCCAGACTCACAGTGAAGCCCTGGGGCAGAGTAGACCTACTCCTGCTGAGGCTGTAAATGTGTAAGGGAGCAGAAAGCCTCATCTTTCTTTCAAAGAGTGGCTGCTGGATTCAAACTGCTGACCTTGCTCACTCAAGACAAGGCGAGTTTCTGTTTAGGACAGGGTTACGAAGGGTAACAACAGACTCCACAGCACCCAACAGCATCCACATGTGTTAGAAACCAGGTTCCTGCTCTCAATCCCACTGCTGTATGAAAAACATATCCCCCTCCACAAAACAAAAAAGGTTACACAGTGCGAGATTTCTCTCTGACTGCTCCATACAGTTTCTTCAATCACCAGACGTTTGGCTCCTTTTGGTATGTTTGCTCCAGTTAAAGATTCAAGACTATAACTCTATGATGATCTATGATGTGTCCTAGGGCAAGAAAGATCCTAAATTAAAATACCCTCTATGCATAATCCATTTTTAAATGTTCTAAGATACCAAAGAGACACTAAATCTCCAATGTAACTTCAGAAGAA
>NW_022111373.1:107486034-107488322 GCF_000313985.2 Echinops telfairi
TCACAAAAGCGTGAGTGGCCGCAGATCCCTTCATCCCAGTTACAGATGGGATTCCACCTGCACATGATCGAGGAGTGACAGTAATCCTCTCTCACAGCCACTCTGCCTGCGGGCAAAGCTATTCAAGCTGTGGACAATGGTCCCTTGGAATTCAGTGGAGATCGAATGTATCTGGAGATCCATAAATGGATTTAGGGCTTATACCGTCAACCCACAAGGGCATGGCTCCCCTGTCCTATAGCGTCACTAGGGTTGGAATCAGCTAGATGGCAGGTAGATGGTGAGCTGTAGCCGTTTGCACTGTAGTCCTCAGAAATTTAAAGTCTATTATCGTCTGAAACAGGACAAAGAGAAACTATCCACAAGAAGTTGACCATGAGTGTGAAGCTCGGAGAGTGTCCAAAGGATCCATGAATGATGTCCTGTGACCCTCAAGCCCTGCTTCGGGGCCGTACCCTGGAGGTGATGTGGAGGGCGACCACACCGCGCTGACCACCTTCCCCACCATCTGCGTATGCTGCATTGCAGGCGCCGCCCTGCAAGTGAACCTGGAGCTGCCCGCCGCCTCCCAGAGCCTGGCGCGCGAGACGCGACCCGGAGCGCGCCCCCTGCTGGCGCGCGGAGAGACCGCCTCCCGGCCGGCCCCAGCCCCTCAGCCCGCCCTGGCTGCCCACCCTGGATGGAGCTTCTGCAGGAGGGATGAACCAGTGTGTCAGTCCAGTGCATATACAGATCCTGCCGGGACCCTGTCCCCTAGTGCACTTTGCGGGCGAACGAGTCACTGGACGTCATCCTTGCCTGGAATGTGGCGGCGCTCTCAGACTCCCTCCTGTGCTGCCTCCTGCTCGGGGTCTGCTGCATGGGTTGACCACTGGACCCGCTGCGGAGCGTCCTTTTCTTCCTAACCCCAGACTGAGACGTCTCCAAGACTACAGGGCCAGATCTGATGTTCTCCCTTCGGGACTCTACCTCACTGCTCTGGAAGCCCTCCAAAGAAGGCAATATTTTCCAAAGGAACTTGGTTTCGTGCTGTGTGAGAAAGGCAGATGTTATTTGCCTTTATCTGCCCCTCCCATCCTTTGGACCAAAGCTGGGAAACGGTCTTAGTGCTCAGGGCATTCTGAATCCCTCTGCCCCACTACATTTCACTGGATTCCAAACTTTGACCAAGGATATCTTTAAAGAGGTTCAGCCTTGTGACTGTTCATAGCGGAAGGATTTCCGTGCTTTTGGGTTTCATAAGCTCAGTGATTACGGAGAGATGGGAAATATAACTGAACCATTTTAGAGGTGTTTCTAAAGATTTTATATTGACATTTAATGTTTGTATCGACTCCATCCATCCACTGATCCATCCATCCTTCCAGAGACCCATCCATTCCTCCATACATACATCCACTGATCCATCCCTCCATCCATCCACCCATCTACTGATCCATCCCTCCATTCATCCAACCATCCATCTATCCATCGAACTATCTATTGATCCATCTATCCCTCCCTCCATCCATTCATCCATCCATCCCTCCTTCCATCCATCCATCCATCCATCCATCCATCCATCCATCCATCCATCCACTGATCCATCCCTCCATCCATCCATGACTCATGCATCCATCCCTCCTTCCATCCATCCATCAAACCACTGATGCATCCCTCCATCCATCCAATCAACCATCCACCCATCCACCGATCCATCCCTCCATCCAACCATCATCCATGCATTGTTCCATCCATCTATCCATCCATCCCTTCATCCAACCATCCATCGATCCATGGATACATCCGGAGATCCATCAATACATCCCTCCATCCAGAGATCCACCAATCCACCCATCCATCCTGAGATCCATTGATTCATCCATCCATCCTGAGATCCACCAATCCATTCATCCATATATCCATCCATCCTTCAATCCATCCATTTATCCATACTTCCATCCATTCACTGATCCATCCATCCATCCACTGATCCATCCATCCTACCAGAGATCCATCCATCCCTCCAGCCAGCCAGCCAGCCAGCCACCGACCCATCCCTCCATCCATCCAACCATCCATCCATCCATCCCTCCCTCCATCCAACCAACCATCCTTCCATCCATCGATCCATCCATCCAAGTCCATCCGTGCTTCAATCTATCCATCCACTGATCCATCCATCCATCCATCCACTCATCCACTGAGCCATCCAAACATCCATCCATCCTTCCACCCTACCATCCAAATATCCAACCATGCATTGATCCATCCATCAATCAATCTATCGATCCATCCACTCCCCCATA
>NW_022111373.1:107489268-107496897 GCF_000313985.2 Echinops telfairi
GCCACCACCAGGTGTCCAGGTGTCCACCAGAGATGCGGAGGCCCTGCTGCCTGGTCTCATGCTGGGAGCTAAAGGCCCGCAGAGGCCCGGACGTTGCCCAGGCACACAGTGCTTCCCACCCAGAGCACTGCCAGCTGCCCAAGGCTGCCCGGCCTGGTCTTTGTTCCGAAGCTTCTCTGTCTCAGACGTTGCCAGTCTCCTCTGATGCACCCCGACAGCACCGCCCAGATCTATCCCCTGCTCCCCTACCTCAATGCATTGAGGTGAAACGCATGCTCTTTGCTCGGCCCCACGCCCATGGCCACAAGCCCAACTCTAGCCCTCTGCGTCGTTTCCTTTTGTCCTTTTCACAAAGTGACCATCCCAAAGAAAGGAACACAAAGCTCGTCTGCCCTCACCAGCTTCCCACTTTCTGCGCTGGCATACACCAACCACCTTAGGATCCCAAGGGCCTGCTTCTACCCTGTTTCGTAGGGTCACTAGGCTTTCTGGACCGCTGTCTCTCTGACTCTTTATGAATCCATGTTCCTTGGATCATGGAGATTGAGTTAGTGCTATTTGAACATTTCCTCAGTCCATCAACCAATCAATTGACTGATCAATCAATCCATCCCATCTTTTCCCTTCACTGATTCACAATGCCCTTGACCTGAACATCCCAGCACACCACCTGACTCACCCAGCCTTCCTCTGGCTGGGGACCTGGTTTTTGTCTCTGCTCCAGCAGTGGTGGTAGACCCAGGGGTAGTATGGGGTGACTGGGTTGGGAGGGTGGGCTTGGGTGGGGGGGAGCAGCATCATTCTCCACCAACTATTGTCCTTCCAAATAGCACTTCTGCCCCTGGACTACACCACTCCACATTGTTGAGGCCGATCCAATGGGTCCTGCATGGAAGTGATGGAGACTGAGAAATGCGTACCCAAGGTGATTCCATGTGCAGGTGGATTGGCTCAGGTCTAGGCTACTGATGCCACATTGCTCTGGGTTGAAGCACTCGCCTGGTTTATCCCATCAGCACTGCCAGCCTAGACCGTCTTTCTGGTTGCAGTTGTTAGGTGGCATATTGTCTGTTCCCACCCACGGCTATCTTAGTCTTACCAGAACCAAACAGTGCCTGGTCTAGGCCGATCTGATGACGTGCTCTGGAATTCCCATTTCCCTGAAGGTGATCCACAGCTTGTTGTGATCCACACCGTCGAGTGCCTTGGCATTGCCGGTGAAGCGCTTTGTGCTGAACAGTTTTGTGGTCTTCTCTTCTATCAGACAACAGCTGTGATCTTTGTTCCACATCTGTCCTATGCCCCATCCAGCCTGAACTTGGGGCATCTCCCCATCCTTTTCTGCTGCACGGCTTGCTGGTTGATCTGCAGCAAAATTGTACTCGCATGCAATCTCAGTGCTATCGCTCTCCAGTTTGAGCCTTTGATTGGGTCATCATTTTTTTGGAACGGGCCAACATACGGATCTAATCCAGACAGCTGACTAAGCCATTTTCTTACAAATTTCCTGCTATGGAAGAAGTAACCCTCTGGCAGAGCTCTCCTCCGTGTACGGGGGTAGACATGAGCAGAGCATGCCCCCTTAGGGTGAACAGGCGCCAACAGCTGCTGATCATTTGTACTTTGCCCGGTCATGTTTATCTTGACCGCATTGTCCACGGATGCAGAGTAGCCAGAGAAGAACCGTGGTGGTAGGATAGTTACCTGTGGGGCTGGGATCTACCTGGTGAGTGGGTGGAAGCCTTGATCTGCAGCTCCTAGGGAGAGAGCCACAGCTTTCCCTTCCTATAAACAATTGGCTTCTCTGAATGCCACCGGGGTCTGTCAATATGTGTTATCCTTGGCAACTTAGCCATGAATTTGTTTTTAACTACATGAAGCTTGATATGGTTGATGTGTGAGGGTCGAGAATCCTCTGTAGGCAGGCACTGTCTCATTCCAAGGGGAAGACCTTAGGTTTCAATGTCACCGGAAATGGCTGCATCTGAGGGGGGACGTCTGGGTCTTAGAGGAGAGGTGTGTTGTGGGACAATCATGCGCACAGGAAAGAGGAACAAACCAGTCCACTGGGTCTTCATTATTGACATGGACTTCCTGCCTAGGTCCTCTAACTTTAACTTCCCGAGTCAAAGGGATGCCGACTTCGCCTATCCTGACCAACGCACCCTGACTTTGCCACACAGATCCATACTCTGACCCCCTACCTCAGTGCAATGGTGTGACTGCGACGCTCTTCCATCATCCCCACCCCTATGGCAAGAAGTATGACTCCGAACCCTTTGGGTCAGTACTTTTGGACCTTTCAATAAAGTGATCACTGAAAAGAAAAGACCATGAAGCTTGGCTGCCCTCAGATTCTTCCCGCTTTCTATCCCGGCACACTGACCTTCTTAGGGTCCCAAGGGCACAGTTCTACCCTGTCCTGTAATGTCACTAATGTTAGAATGGGAATAAAAGGAAAGCAGACCCGGAGCGTGGGTTTTAATTAACAGATTTTATAGAGCTAACGACCTACCCGGGTATTGAGAATAGAATGAGAGTGCAGGGGCCAGGCTGAGGGGGGATTGGAAGACACAGTGAAAAAAGAATAACCGAAAGTAAGAAAGGGCAGTTTAGAGAGAGGAAGAGACAGCGACCAACGTGCTGACAGAGGAGAAGTTGAAGAAAGTCAGAAATCGAGCAAACAAAGCAATCCCAGGTCTATAAACTTTTGGGACAGAAATAAATTATTATGGCTAAAAGGAGCCCACTCTTCTCCCCAAATGGCTGTGGCCCCAGCAGAACAGCAGAGAGAGGGGGCAATCTTCTGTGAGGCGTCTTGGGAAGGTGAGGTATCACACTGTGTTGGATGGGAATGGAGAAAACGTTAGAGATGCTGGCAATGACTAAGTACCTTATTGTTACTCCTGGACCCTTTATCTAGGAGTTCTGACCCCAGTCTCATTACTTTCTTTTTGAATCCATGAACAGCACCTCCACCCCCCACTCCCGTGGTAACCCCCTATCCCCCTGCGCCCCCCCCCCACGCGCCCAAAATAGGCATAACTAGTCACTGTCCCCCTTACTCTGCCGTGGAGAAACTGCTACAGCCAGCACAGCCTGGGGAGACCAGCGTGCATTCATCACCCAGCCACACACACTGCCCAGACGCCAGAGGGCCCTGTCCCAGGGCTGGACCCTGCAGAGGAAACCAGAGAAGGAGGGGTGTTTCAGCAAGTTCCCTTAGACAGACAGCTGGACAGTGAGGCCTCTCACAACTAGGACCCTGCCAAGAGACGCCACCATCAGGGACCAGATTGGTGACGGATCCGCTGCAGGCTGCGGTCCGGATTCTGTCTCTGTCCTTAAGAATTCCTATAGGATCTTCGTCTTGGAGAAGATTCTTCTGACAAATGTGTTCCATTTCCAAAATAAATGTATTAAGCTGTATCTTCAAAGGTACTTGTCCTTTATTCAAAGGCAGGTGGTCTCTCTCTGGTCCTTGTCATCCTCCTGCGATCCCGCAGCCCCCATGGAGTAGACCCTGCGGCGGAGCTCACAGGAGGATGACAAGGGTCAGAGAGAGACCACCTGCCTTTGAATAAAGAGAACCCATAAAGGACAAGTACCTTTGAAGTTACAGCTTAATACATCCATTATGGAAATGGATCCCATTTGTCGGGAGAATCTTCTCCAAGACGAAGATCCTACAGGAATCCTTGACGCCTGAGACACAGTCCACACTGCAGCCCGCAGCGGATCCGCTCCCTGCAGCCCATGATGACTCGCTGCGGGCGCCGCCAAGCGGTCCCCGGAGGTGGCGTCGCTAGGCAGGGTCCTAGCTGTGAGAGGGCGCACAGTCCAGCCGTCCCGCTAAGGGATCTTGCTGCAGACCCCGTCCATCTCCAGTCTCTTCCTCAGGGTCCAGTCCTGGGACAGGGCCCTCTGGCGTCTGGGTCTGGGACCCAGGGTTCTGAGGGGTGGGATAGGACCCTCCTCCCCAGGGGCTCAGCGCTCCCGGGAAGGGCTGGTTTTGCAGGTAGACCCAGTGTAGCCGCCAGGGAGGAGTACAAAGCAGAGCTCCGAGCCGAGGGTAGAAAGGGAGGGGGCAGGGCCTGGCGTCTCAGGAGCTCTGGCTGCGAAGAATCTGGGGCTCTAGCTGCAGTCTGTAGACGGAATCCCAAGCCTGTCTCCCAAGGTCACCACCAAGATGCTCCAGAGCCCTGTGGGAGCCTCCTGCCTCTGGGGCGTGACCTTCACAGTGTTCAGTAGCACAACCAACCAGGGTATTTAAGTTCTCGGGGCTTTAAGGCGGTTACTAATAACACAACAGAGGAAGAATATGTATATAGATGTATATGCAGTATAAAATTTTAAAAATATTGGTTATAAAAAATAAATGGACGTGAATAAAATTGAATACTGAAAAAGACATTAATGTAGACTAATACAGGTAAAAATCAAATATGAGTAACAAAATTTAAATATTTGTAAAAAGAAATCTGGATAGAAAAAACAAATATTTGTTTTTAAAAAACAAGGCTATTAGTTAAAAGGGAATATAAGTATGAAATTGAATATTAATGAAAACGAAGGTAAATAAAATAGAATGTTGGTTAACAAATTCTATAGATCAGAGAAAGGAATCATGATAAAAAGCAAATATCTGTTTAAAAACTGGTCACAAAAGAATATCGTTTTAAAATTCAAATGTTGTTAAAAAATAACATGCATACATAAAAGAATACTTGGCATTAATGCGTATTGATAAAAACAATGTATTGTGTGGGAGGAGGAAAGCTTGGTTTAATGGTTGTTTTTAAATCCCCCTGGTAACTACAAGTTCTGCATTGTTGAACCAGTCAACAAGTGTCAGAAAGAGAATGAAAAGCCCATGGACCCAGTTCTCCTCTATCTCTGAAAGTCTGAATGGAAGAGAGGGCAGTGAGTTTGGTTTGGTGAAGTTGGGAGAACAAATTAATATTAATAAAACATGAATATTGATTACAAAACAAATGCTAGTAACAAAATAATATAGGTTTAGAATAGAAATATTGCCAAAAATGAATATATAGTCAAAAGTGATTATCCACAAAACAGCTTACTGGTAAAAATGGAGTAGAAAAATCCATTCTTGTATGAAAACAAGTATTGATAAATAAAAATGAATGTTAGCGAGAAAATAATTAGGTGGAAAAAAGGAATATCAATTTTACAAATGAACGAATAGTGGTTAAAAATGAAATAGGTGAAAATGATGAATAATGTTAAAAACTAATTTCAGCCTATGAAAACGGATATTGGCATAAAGTACACATTGGTTAAAAATTCTTATTGGTTAAAACCAAATGCTTGTAAAAATAAAAAGTTTGATGATAAATGAATAATGGGACCAAAAATATGTTATTGGCTAAAAACAAAATACAGAGTTCATAAAGTGAATATCAGTAGAAATGGAAAACACACTGCCCATTGATTCCCACTTTACAATTCAGCTTCAGAGAGATAAGTAAGCAAAACATACAGGAGACAAAGAACCACAGGAAGCCGCACAGACAGATGAATGAATCTTCACCAGGGTTCCCTCTCCTGCCCAGCAGAAGCCTGCCCCTCCACTGGGCAGCACTGAAGAGCAGAAGCTGGACTAGAGAGTTGCTGTGCTGAAAGAACTCTGCTTTCCCCAGGCCACCTGCAGAGCAGCTTCTGCCCCCTTGGAGAATTCTTGCTGTGGAGGAATTGTTTTCCCCAGAGCTTTAGGATTCAGTTGAGTGCAATTTCTGCACCACAAAGACACTGCAAGTAGTGCTAAAGGCATTGCATTTGTATATTAACATATTCTCTCTACCCCTCTCTCTCCCTTCCTCCCCCTTCCCTTCTCTTTCCCCCTCCTACTCAGTGCTTGTTCCATACAGAAAATTAAACATTATGTTCACATTTTCCCCAATTTCTGTAGGAATTAAACGTGTAAGTCTTGCTCAAGTGGAGATTCGCTATTAGATAAGCCAAAATTCCGATGGACTGAGAAAGTGGGATTAAAACAGAATTGAACCCTGCTGACTTCAACTGCCTGGTTGGGGATGACCCAGGGGAGTCTATGGGTGAGCCCCACCTGTGACTGCTGCGTGGTGAATATAGTGGAAACATACTCAAAACAAAACACAAGGACTATAGCACCATCATGAACTATGCCACTGAAGGAAACAGGATGGAAGGAGGGAGTGTAGAAGAAAAATATAAGAAAAACAAACAAACAAAACAAAAACCAAAGAAGGAATTCTACAAAGATGGCTAGGGAGGAGAAAATACAACAAATGATCATAATAACACCACTCAAAACATCACCAAATAGAGATTTTTAAAGTTTTTCAAAAATCACCCTATGTATCACTTCTCGACCTTTTGACTAAGATCAAGTGTAAAAATCACCCTATAAAGAAACAGCAAACACCTTCAAGTAGTGAATCCTGCCATTTCTGAACTCTCTTGCAAGTTGAAGTCAGTGACCTCCTAGGGACTCCAGCTCAAACCTGGATTTCTAGGCCTTTAGAAATGAATCCAGACTAAAGCGACCTTCTCTATGCCTTAAAGAACATCCCAGTCCCCACATACTGGACTTCTATAGGAGTTAACACTCGCTGTCACTCTCCACTCCCTGTTGAGAGACTGCAACTCCATCCACTCAGAAATCTCAGACAAAACTGAACCTGGGTGTCTTCTCTGTGGTGGACCCATGTGGTCGATTTTTTTGAGGTCGGAAACTTTCATTAAGTGCTGGTGGACAGCATGGCATACATAGTCCTCTCCTAGGATCACCCCTCTCCCTTCCCCTCCACAACCCCCTGTCTTTTGTCAGCACAGAAAGCTGGACAAGGTACTGAAAACACACAAGAAACATATCAATGTCAGGGGCTCCAGACTAAAGCAAGTCAGGGAGGGTATGGGTGGGATGCCTTAAACAGGAGCGACCATGCAAACAGGAAATAACATACACTTTGGAGAAAAAAAGATTGTTTTGTTGCTAGGTACTACCCAGTCAGTCATAGTGACCTACCCTATCACGTCAAACTGAAACACTGCCAGGTCCTGCCCAGTCCTCACAATCGCTATGGTGTTGGAGCCCTTGGTTGTAGTCACAGTGCCCATTCATCCGGCTGATGGGCTTCCTCTCCTTCACTGCCCCTCTACTTTACCCAGCCTGCCCTCCTGCTCAGGACAGGTCTCTCTAGATCACAATAGCAAAGCCTGGTCTGTCTCCCACTTCCTTGTATTCAGAATGAATATTATCCTAGGAGACAGAGAGACCTTTAAATGTTCTTTTTGATGATGGATGGAACACCATTCCTCATGACTGAGTGATTCCTGGCATTGGAAACCATATGATTTTCTGATTCAAAATGGCCACTTCCTATCCATGTCAGCTTATTAATGCCTAGGATATCAATTTTGTATGCATTCCATTTCATTTGTAAGGACTTCCAATGCTTCATACATTCCAAGTCTCCATTGTCAATTGATGCCTGCAGCCCATTCTGTTCTCCTCCTTTGGCATCATGTCCCATCAACCTATGAAGACCCAGAAGGCTTTGCTCACAAAGGTTTTACTCCATCCACACCATGATGGTCAAGCGTCCTCAGAGAAGGCAGCTTTTA
>NW_022111373.1:107497300-107497942 GCF_000313985.2 Echinops telfairi
CTTCTGACATCACAGCTACACACAAGCCACCACTGTAAGACAAAGGGACAGACAAGTGCTGGGGGGAAAAGATGATAACAACCCTGTCAATCACACCCCATATCCATCACTTCTTTTTCCAAAGAAGAACCCGGCACTGACACTGTCACTACAGTGTGACTGGCAGCCAGCTGCAGCCCTACTGTCTTCAGGGAGGGGAATGCTGGTGGGGGTGGCTAGTGTTGCACTGCATTGCAGCCACCAGAGGGGGTGGCACAAGTGCCTTCATGGTATTGGCTGGGTCTACACACAGCTCCATGGTTCCATGCCTTCTGTAGCACCTGGGATGGGACTGCTGGGTTTTCAGAGCCTGGCCCATTGCAGGACTGTCTGTGGTGCTGCCCTAACCCTTTCTGCTCTCAGGAAGTAGATGATTTGACCCCTCTGGAGTTGCAGGGTCTGGGGACATAAGTAGTAGATTACTTGGGCTGCCAACAGCAAGGTCCAAATTTGGAAACCACCAGGAACCCGGGACAAGGATCTCCAAGTGACCACGGGGAGCACCGCGGCATGGCCAACGACAGACACCCCTTTAGGTGGCACCAATGGCGCTGTGAAACTGTGAAACAGGAACGGAACCCAGGACGCCAGTTGCTTCCACCA
>NW_022111373.1:107498042-107499355 GCF_000313985.2 Echinops telfairi
CTCCCCCAAATATATGTCAGACCTAGGACCCTGCTTGCAACACATAGTAAATAGCTGTAGCACACTTGAAAGCAAGCCGGTTAGTTTATCTCCCTAAAGGCATCAGCCATCCAGACAAGGGGTGCTCACACTTTCCCAGCATATGAGCTACTTATAAATGATCAAGTCAAAAGGATCTACCAGCTACAAACGTGCAAAACATATGTTTTATTTATCACATTTATTCATAAATGCATTGAGAATTCTTTATATGTACGATGTATGTTTATGTACCTTACATAACTGTATGAGTCCATATTGCACAACACAACATAGCACAATTAACTATGTACATTTTTTGTCATTACTTGAGCTTATTCTGATGACTTGCGCTGAATGGAATGAGCCAGGGATGCAAAGTCCAGACAGTAGCTGCTGACAGCCAGCCTCAAGCACACTTCCAAATGATCATCAGTCATGGTGGAATGATATTTGGACTTAATGATCTTTATGTGGGAAAAGGCTGACTCACATAAATAAGTAGAGTCATATAATGAAGTCAAGGAGGTAGCACATGTTCTCATGTTTGGGTACTTTCCCTCTACAAGTAAGATCCAGAACTGTTCATACACTCTGGACTTTAGCTGAATGTCAGCTTGTAGTGTCAAAATCTCCCATCCCATATGGAAGTGATATGTTTTTGTCTTCTTACTTGGTCCAGCTCCCCCACTCATTTTAATACCCTTTCTTATGTTTAAGAGAGAAAAAACAAGGTCTAAAAATTGGTGATAACTTATTTTGTCAGTTTTGCTGTACTTAGCACGCAGTTGTTTGCACATGCATTTGACACGTAAGATTGCATCTCATTCGTTGTGCTGTATGTCAATTAAGTGACAGGATTGATGATAGGCTTACGTCTATTTTTTTAATGCCATGTGATCTACCCACACTATATTTGCGATCGACGTATTGAGCACCCCTGACCCAGAGCAATCAGACTACTGTCTGGACCACCATAGGTGGTGCATATACACCTCCACATTGTCCCCTCCCATTGCTGTATTGCCTATGGTACTATCCTTTCCTGTGACGTATGCGGTTACCTGTAATCAAGGGATTTTCACAACCTCCAATTATATATAAGCCTTGGTTAGAAATAAATCGCTCTCTCCCCTGTCTCTCCTTCCCTCTCCCTTCTTCCCCTCTCCCCTCCTTCTACACCTCCATGTGGACCATCAAGAGAGGTCGAGGTAAGCATGCTACCATGTAATGTGTCTGACTCCTTTATTTTACTCTCTCTTCTATCTCTCTCATTCTCTATGACTTTACTATAA
>NW_022111373.1:107499455-107500641 GCF_000313985.2 Echinops telfairi
GCCTCAGTTTTTGTGTCTGTGGGTCTAGTCCTTCTGTGCTTCACAAACTGGAAAACCCAACAGAAACAATAAAAAACAGAAACAAAGTAAAGTGGTAAGATTACATAATAATACAAAGATAAATATACAAATAATGAGTAAGAAAGAAAATACACCATCAGTATTTAAATGACCAGGGAAGACTTTTTGTCACAAGCATGAATTACTTGCACCTGGAACAATTTCAGGTTTGGTCAAGAGGGAGGCCAACTAACTCTTTGGGCCGGGGCCGGGTTTGGACCGGGCAGGCTCTTGTACCAGCTTCTCCAGAAGACAAATGACCTGCTCAACTTCAAAGCACCTGCCTCCTGCATTTCACAAAGCTTACCTCCCGGGGCAAAACACAGCCTCCTCTCCCTGCTGTTCCAGGAAGCAAGTTTGCTGAGAACAAAATGATTTACTGAGAGGTCATCTCCTGACCCGAAACTTGCAACCACAGGACAAAGAACCGCCGTTCCCCTTTCCGGCCCATATGCCTTTAAGCTCATACCCTATATATATATCCCGAAGCCCCAGTACCAGGTGCGACTTCCCTGACCTAACTCATTGGGTCGTGGAACCTGCCCTGGGGGCTTAAGATGTCCCTGTCCCTTTCTCTGCTCTCCCTTCCCTCCCAGGAGTTCTTTCCCTGCCTCAGTAAAATCTTTCTCAAGGTCACATTCCTGGCTAAATTCTATCTGTTTGGCACCTCTATCTTCAACCTCTCACTGACCTAAGATCAAGTTCAATACAGTATAAGCAAGATTACAATGACCTCTGTCTGAGAGCAAAAGCTGTTTGAGACTCTTGCCCATGGCTGGAGGGGATCTGCCATGGGCCTAATCTGACTAGAGACTCTGCAGCTGGTTTTAGACTCCCACAGTCGTCCATCGGCTTCTACAAATTGGATGTTCACAGTTTAGGGTCGGATACTTTTCCCTTTGTCGTATTTGAGTTTTGTGATTGTCGTCTTTGCATCATACAAGCTGGAGTCCTTCTTCCATGTGGGCTTAGTTGACTTCGAGGTTAGAAGGCTGCTTGTTTTAATACAAGCCTTTAAGACCCCAGACACTATTCTGATTGATAGCCAGGCACCAACTGCTTTCTTTTTTTTTCTTTTTCTTTTTTTTTTTTAAACATTTTATTAGGGGCTCATACAACTGTTATC
>NW_022111373.1:107501299-107505150 GCF_000313985.2 Echinops telfairi
ACCTGATCCCTTCAACACCTCGTGGTTGCATAGCCAACTGCTTTCTTTACCACACTTATTAGCAGGAAGTCTTGATGACATCCAGGGTTTTCAGAGACTTGCAGATGCAAAATGAACCTGGGAGGGCAACGGAAGCCGTCACAAAAGCGTGAGTGGCCACAGATCTCTTCATCCCAGTTACAGATGGGACTCCACCTGCACATGATCGAGGAGTGACAGTAATCCTCTCTCACATCCACTCTGCCCGCGGGCAAAGCTATTTAAGCTGTGGACAACGGTCCCTTGGAATTCAATGGAGACTGATTGTACCTGGAGATTCATAAATGGTTTTAGGGCGTCTACCATCAACCCACAAGGGCATGTCTCCCCTGTCCTATAGCATCTCTAGGATTTGGAATCGGCTAGATGGCAGATAGATGGTGAGTTGTAGCTGTTTGCACTGCAGTCCTCAGAAATTTCAGGTCTAATATCGTCTGAAATGGGACAAAGAGAAACTATCCACAAGAAGTCGACCATGAGGGTGAAGCCATAATGATGTCCAAAGGTTCCTTGCCATGTGGCTTAATGTTGTCCATAGCCACTGCATTCAACTCATGTTTTTCGGTGCCAGTTAGTCAGTTCCGACCCACAGTGACCCTATGCACAACAGAAGGAAACACTCACGGCAGTATGTCATCCATACAATTGTTCCTGTGTCTGAGCCCATTGTTGCAGCCATGATGCCAATCCATCTTGTTGAGGACCTTCCTCTTTTTTTCTGCACTTCAGCTTTTACAAGCATTATTTCCGTCTATAGGGACTGGTCTCAGGCATAAGAACAACTGCAAGGATTGGGCAGGACCGTGCCGTGTGTTCTTCTGTGGTACACAGGGTCCCTGCGGGTCGGGACAGAGTAGATGGCACCTAACAAAAACCACAAACTTAAAAAACACACACACACAAACACTTCATCCCCATATCATAAAAACATATTAAGAACAACAAAACAATAGTAATTCAATTAATTCCTAATTCAAATACTGTTTCTGACCTTATATCTGAGATCTTGGAACTTTCAACTTAAAACCATCAGGATCCTCCTTCTAAAACAATGTATTGCAAAAAACAGTCACCACCCAATCTAATCCATTCTTCTTTGGGACAGAGTAGGAGACCCAAGGGTAAAAGCCCCATTCTGAGAGGCTCCCTAATGCTTTGGGACTTTTTCTCAATCTTGATACTCCCTTGCTCCTGGCCTAGGAACTGAAGGCAGGGACCAGCTTTTCCCCTCCTGTGTCAAGCAGGCTTAGGATTCTGCTAAGAAAATGCTGGGTCACGGATGCCTTTGTGTCTGACCTGAGAAGATCCTAGATGCAGGTGCCTTCCTTTGTCCCCAGGTTGGCGGAGCCCTCCTGCAGCTGTTCTCGTTTTAAGTAGGAACTACAGTGCACTGATCCAAGCCATGGTGTTCTCCATTGTCTCTTATGTGTGAAAGTCGGTCATTCAATAAGGAAGGCGGTAGAAGAATAGATGCCGTTCCATCGTGGTCCTGGAGAGGAATATTGAAAGCACCACGGAATGCTAAAGAACAAACTGATCTGTGTTGAGGTGAAGTGAAGCAGGGTGCTCCTTAGAGGCAAGACTTCCTCTTCTTTCTCTTATATCGTTCAGACATAGTGTAGGAGAGACCAGTCCCTGAAGAAGGACATTATCTTTGGAAAAGTGGATTGACACAGGGCCTGCATCACGGGGCTCAGCCCATCGGAACAAGTGTGAGGATGGCACGTGACTGTGCAGTGTTTCCTTCTGCTGTGTGTAGTTGGCAAGGGGTCAGGTTACCAAAAATGATTTAGAAAATGACTTTCGAGTGATAATTTACATCAACTTCACTATTTGTGTCAAACGATCTTCCTCATTTGGATCAATGTGTTAGAGCTTCAATTGTGAACACTAGGCCTACAGAAGGCGATCATTTACAGGGGGCAACCCAAATCCATTTCCAGTGTCCATAGTACTTCTTTCTGATGATTGATTGGCAAAGTGAAATCTTTGTCCTCAGGCTGAGTGTGTTTGAAGGTGGTTCACTTCCCCTCCCCTAGCCAGTCCAGGGAGGGGCAGGCCCACCCTCAGGGATTTGCCCCGTGAGTCATTGATGGCATTTGTGTCACAGGGTGTATCATACCCTGATTTTTTTTCCAGATTTTAATAATTTATTCAATTAGTTGAATCATAGTTTATCTCAGTTCATATTTTTTGCATATCTTTTATGTTGTTTATCTTTCTTTTTAAAATCATTTTGTTGGAAACTCTTACAGATCTTATCACAATCCATACATGCACATTTGTACATATGTTGCCATCATCATTTTTAAAACATTTTCATTCTACCTGAGCCCTTGTTAGCAACTCATTTCCCCCCTCCCCCACCCTTCCTACCCTGATTTTCTCTGTTGGAGGATCTCCCATCAACATTGCAGGCTTTTCTAATCTGCAATAATGCATACATCCCAACCACGGTCCCTTTATTGCTTCTTTAGTTCTTTGTTCTCCATGTGCTATTTATGCGGTGGAGTGGCTATGAATTTTTGGACAGCATTATGACCTCATCCTGATGGTCTCCCTGATCTAGATGATTCAGGTTTGCTTTGCTTTGGTTTTATCTGGTCTAACGCTTCATATATGATTCTCTACAAATGAAACTTAAATCTGGGTCACTTTTTTCCCCCCAAACAGAATGGCATCACTGGCAGGATTTCGTAGCCATTTTTCCTGGTGATTTCTCGTGGTCTCGTGGTCAAGGAAGGTGACCAGACAAAGAAGATTCTTTGTTCCATCATGTCTACTTGACCCTAGGTGATCTTGGGAGGGAAGTACTCTTGGGTTTTATTTTAATCTGTTTTGGGTTTATCTGTACTTCATCAAGTTTTTCTGTGACTTTTATTCCACTGGGAATGTTTTAAATTTTCTCTTTTTGCTTGCTGGTAAATGTTATCACAGGCAAAGGCAGAAATGTCTTTGATGATCTCTGCGAGCTTCCAGGGGGCAAGAGCAGGTAAACTTGTAAAAAATGAAGATTAGATACTAGAAATTTTTCCTTTTTCCCCTTTTCTTATTAGGAAACTGTTTGGGGGTTTATGCTTTAAATGGAATGTACTAGAGCTTGTATGAAATTTTAGTGACTCCTTTGATAGAATGAGCAAACATGTGGGTCTTTTCTTTCCTTTGAAGAACTCATTTAATGCTGCATGTGAATGAGAAATTTATGTTCTGTTGGCAAACACATTTGCCTGATCACTTGTAGAGAGATTAGTCCAGGGTCCAGGGAAGTATGCTTAGGTTTCTGTGACCCAGAGAAAATCTGGAAAATAGTAGCTTGTTAAGGTTTTTCTCTGGGGTGGAAGGTTCCATATTTTAGGATTTCTGGGTCACTTGAGTTTATGTGCACAGGTGAGGGGTGTTGCAAGGGTTCTCAGTCTTTTGACCAAAATGTTGAGAACTTGAAAAACAATTTCACTGTTGTTAAAGTGTTGCCGTTTAATTTTGTGTGCATGTTTGGGTTGGAATCAACAGATCTTTCAAGAATTTCACAGGGGAACAAATAACAGTCCCTAGTCTCCTTTGAAACCTGTGTGGTTCCTTCAAAAAACCAAACTCAACTGCCATCCAGTCAGTGCAGACACATGGTGACCCTACAGGACAGCACAGAACTGCCCGTGTGAGTTTCTGACATTGCAACTCCTTATGGGAGTAGATGGGCCCATCTTTCTTCCCTGGAGGACTGGCGATTTCAAACTGCTGGCCTTCTGGTTCTCAGCTTCGCTCCTAACCACCGCACCACTAGGGAGCCTGGGGTTGCTGCCTAGGTAGGTGGA
>NW_022111373.1:107505250-107506415 GCF_000313985.2 Echinops telfairi
AGATCACTTATTGTTCCCTTGACCTTGGGTTTGTTAGCACCCACTTCCTCCACCCCCCTCTCATGTTCCCCTCTCCCATGAGTCCCCTTGTTTTCTCCTCCAGATAATTTATCATGCCTAGCTTATCTAGATAGTGTGTCAGCTTTCTATCCTCTCATCATGCTTGTTCAATGTGTATGCCGAGCAAATAATCAGAGAAGCTGGGTTATATGAAAAAGAGTGTGGCATCAGAATGGGAGAGAGGCTTATTAACAACTTGTGGTGTGCAGTTGACACAACCTTGCTTGCTGAAAGTGAGGAGGACTTGAAACACTTGCTGATGAAGATCATGGATTGTAGCCTTCAGTATGTATTACAACTCAATATAAGGAAGATCTTCAGTATGTATTACCACTCAATATAAGGAAGATCTTCAGTATGTATTACCACTCAAAATAAGGAAGACCAAGGTCTTCACAACTGCATCAATAGGCCCATGATAAATGGAGAAAAGTTTGAAGTTGTCAAGAATCTTTTTCTTACTTGGATCCCAATCAATGCTCAGTCAAGGGATCAAAAGATGGGTGACATTAGGTAAATCTGCTGCACAGACCTCTTTAGAGTGTTGCAGAACAAGGATGTGAGTTTGAGGAGAATAAAGGGTACCTGGCCCAGGTACCTCACCTGCATGTGAAAGTTGTACATAGAATAAGGAAGACGGTGGAAGAATCAATACATTTGAATTGTGGACAAACAAATTTGTATTGGAAGAAGTAAGGCCAGGGTGTTCCTTAGAGCCAAAGCTGGCAGGACTTCAAATGATATGATTTGGACATTTTCTGAGGAGAGACCAGTCCCTGGAAAAGGACATCATGTTTGGTAAAGTGGAAGAGTGGGGGAAAGAGGACGGCCCTAGGTGAGATGCATTGGCACAGTGGCTGCTTGAATGGGCTCAGGCGTGGGAACAGTTGTGGGGATGGCTCAGTGCTTCCTTCTGATGTGCACAGGGTCCCTATGGGTCTAGTCTCTGGAACAACAGTCTTTAGTGAGGTTGTGTCTGGAATCTACATGCTGCATTTGTTTATTCTGTTATATTTGCCTTTCAAGTGCTTTACTCTTAATGAAAAATCCCGTTTTAAATTGCTTTTCTCAAAGTTTGCACGCCTCAGCCTTTTGACCTGCACAC
>NW_022111373.1:107508325-107509733 GCF_000313985.2 Echinops telfairi
AAAAAAGAATGTAGGGCAAAATGCATTTTGGCAAACATAATATATGAGTGAGAGGGAGAAGTCTTGGTTTAGTGGTCGTTTACAAATCGCCCTAGAAGCCTAGAGTTCTGCAATTTGAACCCATCACAGTTGTCAGACATATGAGGGCCTCGGTTCCAGTAGAGATTCCCAGAATGAAAAGCCCTTGGGCACAGTTCTCCTCTATCTCTGAAAGTCTGAGTAGAAGAGAGGGCAATGAGTTTGGTTTTGGTGATGTTGGGTGAACAAATGAATATTAGTTAAAAGTTAATATTGATTACAAAGCAAATAATAGTAACAAAATAATATCGGTTTAGAAAGGAAATATTGCTAAAAAAAGAATATACATTAAAAAATTACCCTCAATAAAGGTTAGTGGTACAAATGGAATATCAGTAGAAAAATCAATCCTTGGATGGAAACAAATACTGGTAAATAAAAATGAATGTTAGCAAGAAAGTAATTAGGTGGTAAAAATGATTATCGATGTTACAAATTTGTGAATATGGGTTAAGAAGGAAATAGGTAGAAATGATGAATAATGGGAAAAACGAATGTCAAACGATGAAAACGAATATTGGCATAATGTGCACATTGCTTAAAAATTCTTATTGGTAAAAACCAAATGCTGGTAAAAAGATAAATTTTGATAAGTAAACAGCAGAACCTAAACCATGTTTGGGGCTAAAGATGGAATATACATATTATGAAGAGAATTATCAGTAGAAAACAAAAGACACAGCCCACTAAATCCCACGTTGAAATTTGACTTGAGAGAGTCAGAAAGTCAGCAACACATACAGGAAACAAAAACACATGAAACTGCACAGACTGACAAATGCAGCTTCGCCACTGTTTCCACTCCTGTCCAGCCAAAGTCTGCCCCTCCATTGAGTAGCACTAAAAAGCAGAGACCAAATCAGAGATTTGCTTTGCTGGGGGGAAAAATTGCATTCCCTAGTCCAGCTGCAGAGCAGCTCCTGCCAGTCTTGGAGATTTGTTGCTGTGGAGGAATTCAATTGAGTGCAATTTTTTCACCACAAAGAAACTGCAAACAGTTTTAAAGGCTTTGCACTCATATGTTAACCTATTCTCTCTCCCCCCTCCTCCCTCTGTCTCCCTCCCTCTCTTCCCTTTCCCCCCACTCTCCCTTTCTGACCCTCCCTTTCACTTACTCCCTCCTATTCAGTTCTTGATCCATACAGGAAATCCCCTTTCACATTTTCCCCGATTTCTGTAAGAATTAAATGTGTGAGCTTTGCTCAAGGGGAGATTCGCTATTAGATAAACCCAAATTGCAATGGACTAAGAAAGTGTGATCAAAACAGAATTGAACCCTGCTGCCTGGTTAGGGATAACCCATGGAGTGGACTCCTCTAAAAGGGAGTCT
>NW_022111373.1:107509833-107511009 GCF_000313985.2 Echinops telfairi
ATGAGGGCAATGAATGTACAAATGTGCTTTACACAATTGATGTATGTATGGATTGGGATAAGAGTTGTATGAGCCCCTAATAAAATGATTTTTAAAAATTAAGGCTACTTAAAAAAGCAAATGAAATGGAAGCATAAACATCGATATCCTAGGTGGTTATGAACTGATATGGACTGGATTGGCCATTTAGAATAAAAAATACATATGGTTTCCTATGCAAGGAATGATGTAATCATTAGGAATGGCATTGAATTCATCATCAAAGAGAACATTTATAGGTCTATCTGTCTCAGAGGATAATATTCACTCCAAATACAAGGAAGTTGGAGACAGGTGAGGCTTTGCTATTGTGATCTGGAGAGACCTGTCCCTGAGCAGGAGGGCAGGCTGGGTAAAGTAGAGGGGCAGTGAAGGAGAGGAAACCTCTCAGCCAGATGGATGGACATAGTGACTACAACCATGGGCTCAAACAGCATAGCAATTGTGAGGACATGGCAGGACCTGGCAGTGCTTGAGTCTGTTCTTGCTAAGACTGACTGGGTAGCACCCAGCAACAAAACCATCTTTTTTTCCCCTCCAAAGTGTGTTATTTCCTGTTTGCATGGTCTCTCCTGTTTAAGCCATGCCCCCCTTAGCCTCCCTGGCTTGCTTAAGTCTAGGGGGAGTGGGGAGAAATGAGGTTTGCCTGGAAATGTATAGGTTTCTTGTATATGTTTTCAGTTCCCTTTCTGGCATTTCTGCAGAGAGAAAATTCATGGTGGGGGATGTAGGTGGCGGGAGGTGATGACTTGGTATGACAGACCGGCCAATCAGTGCTGAATGGAAATTTGCTACCACAAAGAAACCAACCACACCCCACCCCTGATCGAGGTCACTGCAGGAAAGGCACAAGATTCAGTTTTGTCTGAGATTTTTGAGTGGTGGAGTTGCCCTTTATCACAGTCCATGATGGTGATATTTTCCTTCTTTTAAGTTTTGAGTACCCTTCCACCATGTTCACCACTCAGCACACGCAGGCCGGGCTCACCCACACACTCCCTTTTTAGAAGTCCATGGGTCATACAAAGCCAGGCAGCTCAAGTCAGCAGGGTCCAATGCTGTTTTGATCAAACTTTCTCAGTCCATCGGAATTTCAGTTTATCTAATAGCGAGTCCCCACAAGAGAGAGGTTCACAC
>NW_022111373.1:107512958-107513888 GCF_000313985.2 Echinops telfairi
ATCCCGCTGTTCATTTGTTATCAAAATTTCCGCTTTTACCAGTATTTGGTTTTTACCAATAAGAATTTTTAAATGATGTGCGCATTATGCCAATATTCGTTTTCATTGGCCGACATTCCTTGCTACCATCATTCATCATTTCTACCTATTTCCTTCTTAGCCAATATTCTTTATTTCATAAAATTGGTATTCCTTTTTCCACCTCATTACTTTCTCACCAACATTCATTTTTCTTTACCAATATTGGTTTCCATACAAGGATTGGTTTTTCTACTTATTTGTACCAGTAACCTTTGTTGAAAATAATCATTTCTGAACGTACATTCTTCTTTTTTAGCAATATTTTTCTAAACTGATATTATTTTGTTACTAGTGTTTGCTTTGTAATCAATATTAGCTTTTAACTAATATTAATTTGTTCCCCCAACTTCACCAAACTCACTGCCCTCTCTTCCACTCAGACTTCCAGAGATACAGGAGAACTGCCCTTTTCATTCTGAGAATCTCTACTGGAACAGAGGCCCTCAATGTCTGACAACTGTCTACGGGTTCAAATTCCAGAACTTGGAGTTACCAGGGCCATCTGTAAACATTGGCTAAACCAAGGCTTCCCCCTCCCCCCACACACACACATATTATTTTTACCAGACTGCTTTTTGCCCAATATTCTTTTGGGTGTGGATAATACTATTTTACAAACATTTGATTTTTTAAAATGACATTTTTTGTTGACCAATGCTTTTTTAAAATTTCTCCATGATATTATCTATTTGAAAAATGAAACACGTTAGGACCTTCACAGTCTGATAGTCAACTAACCAGTATAAAGCTACACATTTATATTTAGATATGAATATAACTATCCGTATATTAATATAATTCACACTAAAGAACATGAATTTTTTTCAAATCATTTTATTGGGGGCTCGT
>NW_022111373.1:107513988-107519724 GCF_000313985.2 Echinops telfairi
GGTGTCACTTCTCTCCATATTGGTCCTGAGGGGGTTATCTGTCCTGATTCTGTGTGTAGAAAGCTCTTATCTATAGCAGTGAACATGCTCAGATCTAGCCAGATTTGTAAGAAAGAACTGGGGTCATGATAGTGGAGAGGGCTGGGGGGAGCATAAAAGAACTAGAGGCATGTGGTGTGCTTCGTTGGTGCAATGCTGCACCCTGGCTAGCTCGTCCCTAGGGTGCCTCCTTAATATGAAATTGTTTCTTGGTTTGAAGCTCTTTCTTATCTGGCAGTGTTCCTGGTTTTCTTGCTCTGCACAACTCAACCTAAAGCAATGCCGGCGGCTGAAGTGGAAAAATGTGCTTGTCTACTAACCACACGCCCAGCAGTGAAAACCACCGGGCACGGCCAGGAGAAAGAGGAGATTTTCTGCTCCTGAACCCGGTTAGGGAGCCTCCGCTGCTGTCGCCACCGTCTTTGCGGCTTGTTATTCTAAATGGTGCCCTTAGACCTGGGCGAGTATGTAGAGATAGCACGACTGTGCAACTAGTACCTCCCAGAGAACGGCCTGAGTGGCTGTTACTATGTTGTGACCTCCTTGGAAGAGTCTCATGGTCAGCCTGTATGGACACCTGTAACAGTGTGTGAAGACATGTGTGGACCGTGTTATGACCTCTGTGACCTACTCAGAACTGGAGGTCAGGTTCCTGATGCAAACGACATATTTATGGGTGATGTTGTAGACCTAGGTTACTATAGTTTGGAGACCTTCCCTTACCTTCTTGCACTAAAGGCTAAATGGCCTGATCGTATGATACTCTTACCAGGAAATCATGAAAGCAGACACATAGCCCAGGTGTGTGGATTCAATGATGAGTGTCAAACCAAATACGGAAATACTGATGCCTGGAGTGCTGTACCCACGTCTCTGACAGGCTTACAGTAGCAGTGTTAACGGATGAACAGATTTTGCATATTCATGGTGGTTTTTCTCCTGATATCAAAACACTGGATCAAATTTGAACAATGGAATGGAATCAGGAAATTTCTCAGAGGGGAGTATTTTGTGACGCTCTTTGGTCACATCCTGAGGATGGAGATGTTACGGAGTCGCCCAACACAAGACCACTGACCCACAAAACTGCAAACAGAAAAGAAGTTTATTCAAGACAGAAAAGAGAGGGAAATGGGAAAGTGCCCATACCCTAGACAAACCCGGGCTTGGGCTACAGCATAGCCATGCAGGGTCTAATGCTGCAGCAGCGAGTGGAGGTCCCCTCACCCTTTTATACCCTTAACAAAGCAGCTAATTTTAGAATTTTATGAGAACAGGGAAGAAGAATAGTTAGTGCTGAATGTCAGGACGTGGTCAAGCGGAATGTTCCTGCTTGTCTTAACCAGGTGATAGATGTCCTGGGTGGTTGGGGCGCTTGAGGTCAAGCGGAATGATTACAAAATGGAGTGACTTAGGAATGATTACAAAATGGAGTGACTTAGGGCAATCTCGTACACCTCTACAGGAGATACTTGGGCAATCAGTCCCCGAGGAGCTGGCTGGGTTTTTGGAGCGAAGGTCACAAATGAGTTTGTTCATATCAACAACTTAAAACTCATCTGCAGAGCACGCAGCGTGCGTGCAAAGGCTATAAATTGGTATTTGATGAGAAGCTGCTAAAAGTCTGGTCTGCTCCTAATTACTGCTACCGCAGTGGAAACATTGCCTCGATCCTGGCCTTCAAAGAGGCACATACAAGAGAACCAGAGATATCCCGGTGGTTCCTGATTCAGAAGGTGCTGCTCCTCCTGGAACAGCACCCCCGCCGTCGAATCTGCTTTGAGGCTTTCTCCACCTGCTGACCCATTTTCCTGCCCTCTTCTGGCCACAACTTTCTGTGTAGCACCTTCTGTAACACACTTTTTTTTCAGCATGTCGCTGCAGAAATGCTGCCTCCTGCCCCTTTTTAATTTTAAATTACCTAAATGTATTTTTTGTCAGGGTGTCTGTCACAATGTTTTCCTGTGAGTTTTCTCCCGCATCCTATCCCCACCTGGTCTCACTGGAGAACACTTGAGCAGTGTCTTAATACACTGCTGCAGGTGGCTCCTGCTTACCTACTAGTCTGGGGGAAACAAAATGTGTTCCCTTTGTTTAAAACGTCAATGGACAGAGCACACCCCACCGAAATACTCCTTTGGTATCATCCACCTTTTGGTTTAGTTTGGTTAGTTTTGAGGAGTTTCAGCAGCAAAGTTGTTATTCAGTGGGCAGGATGGACTGCAATGCCTCAAGTTATGCATACCTGTCCCAGCTGTAAATGTCATTGTCCTTTGTTGGATGGTATTTTAAATGGATATAAAATAAATTGTTCTAAAGGGCTCAAAAGAAAAAAGAAAGAAAAGAAAATGGTTCGGGACAGGGGTAGTTTTACGCTGCCCCAGAGGGTCCTTGTGGGTCTGAAAGGCCTCCAGGGCATGGAGTTTGGTATCTCGGTGTCTGGTACTGGGTCCTAGAGGGTCGATGTCAGACTGGATGAACTTGTGGCACCTGCATCTTGTCTTTCTGCACTCTGGCCTTTTTTCCCCCAATACAATCCCTTGCAAACACCAGGGGATCAATTTATGCCACAGGGCGTGCTGGGGATACAGGGAAAGCTCTGTGGGAGGCCAGTGGTCTGGGCATTGGGATGCCCATCTGGGTGCTGGTTCCCTGCCTTTCTGTTAGGGGTACCTGTGGTCACTAGTAAGTGCTGCTCAAACATGCTGCCCCTGACACACTGCAGACTCACAGCATCCTGACCTGAGTATCCAACATCCTTGCTGAGCCAGAACCAGACTCCTATTGGGGAGCCCACCATTTTCGCCAGCCTCTACCCCTAGCCTCTCTGCCCTGTCCCAACACCCGCATCCCTAGGGCTTCCAGTTGCCCAAGTCCCTAGTCTCCTTCCCCTAAGCAACACAAAATCTTCCTGCATCATTGCCCTGTAGGCTGTATGAAGAGACATATTATTCCGGCAATGCTGTGATGGCCATGCTGTTATATTTTGCTTATGATTGTGTATATTAAGGTGTGTCTCAAAGGTGAGCCACCACTGGGAGTTATTCTCTTGAAACTGTGTTACTTGTTTCTCTATTTTTCAGTAAATGAAACCCAGGAACATTGAGCCTCTAGGGAAAGTAAACATAACAAGAGGATGGGGGGGAGGGGATGTTGAAGGGGTGTGGAGATAAGAAGAAAATGACATGAAGAAGCCCAGGAAAGTAGTATGTTTGGAGACTGATTACGGAAGCAATTGCACAAAATTCTAGCCTCACATTTCAATTTTCAAAGGTTGTACAGACAAAATATAGAATGATACAAGAAGTATCAAGAGAAGATGGAAAGAATGGAGAGTCACTGTAGCAAAAATTATTAGTCAACATTTCACCATTTCAGGAAGTAGCATATAAGCAAGACCCACTGGTGCTGAAGGACGAAGTTCAAACTGTGCTGAATGCATTAGCCAAAAACAAGCCTCCAGGAACTGTCAGAAGACCCACTGAAATGTTTCACAAAAGCTTGCCCTTCTGGACCCATTTTGCATTCATGAGAAGGAGAAGCATAGTGTGAGCAAATTATAGAGACATCAATATGTTATGTTTTAGAATGAATATTCAGGATATCAAGGTATCAACAATGACTAAAAAGATCTACTTTGATCACATTGTTGATCAATTTCATATTCTAAATTTGAATGGTTGTGAATTAAGAATATTGACAGATGTATCGATATTTAACAGTATGGTGCCAGTAAATGTCATCCAGTGACATTATTCAACAATTAAATTTTATTTCAGAGCAAAGCATAGCTTTTTGCTCCAATTTTATATATCACAGTAAATGCTTCAAAAACAATTGTGTTCTATTTTATTACCTTTTCCCCTTCCAAACATGCAAAAGACTGTGATTGTATATTAACTAACCCTTAGTGTGGATTTTGCCAACATTGTACCTAATTTTATAAAAAGTATTTTGTTGAAATTTGACTATATACTCAGAAATTAACAGTGTTATGATTTTAATAGACATTTTAATAATAAATGTTTCAGAAAGCTGAAGAAGCACTGGAAGTACTCTCTGGTCTATGCTAGGAAAACTTGCAGACAGTTATTTGACCCACTTCCTGGAAGAGATTATGCACCTGATGGACCCATATCATTGAGATGGACTACACATAAAATTTTGCTTCAGGTCATCCAACAACGGTTGCAGCAGTACCTTGCCAGGGAACTGCCAGAAGTTCAGGCCACATTTAAAAGAGGGTGTGGAACAAAGAATGTAATTTCTGATGTCGGTTGGCTGAATGAAGAGAAAACTAGAAAGATGTTTGTGTTTCGTTGACTGCAAAGGCGTTAGACAACGTGCACCATAATACACTGTGGGTCACCTTGACAAAAGGAGAATGCTGGGAGACTTCATTGTGCTCCTTCAGAACTCCGACATGGACCCAAAGGCAGGTGTGGAGGTGGAACAGGGGAGTTCTGCATAGATTAAATCAGGAAAGGTGTGCATCAGCTTCGGATCCTCTCAACACACTTGTCCAATCTATATGCTGGGCAAATCATCAGAGAAGCTGGATTTATGAAAAAGAGTGTGGCATGAGAATTGGAGGGAGGCTTATTAACAACTTGTGGTGTGCAGATGACACAACCTTGCTTGCTAAACGTGAGGAGGACTTGAAACACTTGCTGATGAAGACCATGGTTTGTGGCCTTCAGTATGTATTACCACTCAATATACGGAAGATCTTCAGTATGTATTACCACTCAATATAAGAACGACCAAGATCTTCACAACTGCACCAACAGGCCCATGATAAATGGAGAAAAGGTTGCATTTGTCAATAATTTTTTCTTACTTGGATCCACAGTGAATGCTCATGAAAGCAGTAACCATGAGATCAAAAGATGGGTGGCATTCTGTACATCTGCTGCACAAGACCTCTTTAGAGTGTTGCAGAGCAAGGATGTGACTTTGAGGAGACTAAGGGGCATCTGGCCCAGGCATGGTATTCTCCATTGCCTCACCTGCACGTGAAAGTTGGACATAGAATAAGGAAGACCATGGAAGAATCGATGCATTTGAATTGTGGTCCTAGAGAAGAATACTGAAAGTACCGGACTGCTAAAAGGATAAGCCGATTTGTGTTGGAAGAAGTGTTCCTTAGAGACAACGCTGGCAGGACTTCAAATTATATGCTTTGGACATTTTCTGAGGAGAGACCAGTCCCTGGAAAAGAACATCATGTTTGGTAAAGTGGAAGAGTGGGAAATTGGACGACCCTAGGTGAGATGCATTGGCACGCTGGCTGCTTGAATGGGCTTAGGCGTGGGAACAGTTGTGGGGATGGAGCAGTGCTTCCTTCTGATGTGCACAGGGAGGGTCCCTATGGGTCTAGACTCTGGAACAACATTCTTTAGTGAGGTTGTGTCTGGAATCTACATGCTGCATTTGTTTATTCTGTTATATTTGCCTTTCAAGTACTGTACTTTACTCTTCTTAATGAAAAATCCTATTTTAAATTGCTTTTCTCGAAGTTTGCACGCCTCAGCCTTTTGACCTGCACACAGAGACCCCCCCGCAGCCCTCCCTTCCCTGTGGCTGGCTCTGCTCTGCTAGGGGCGTAGGCACCGTATTTTCCCGCCAGCCGAGCCTTCCCGCGCCCCGCGGTCCCGCCCTCACTCCCGGCGGAGACCCCGGACTGCAGGCGCGCTC
>NW_022111373.1:107520198-107528823 GCF_000313985.2 Echinops telfairi
TCTCAGCTCCGCTCCCGCCCGCGGGACGCTCCGAGGCCGGAAGGCTCGGGGCCCAAGCTGGTGGCTCCCCAGGGTCGCCTGGGGACTGAAATGTCACACTGGACCCACTGACTCCCGAGGTAGCAACTCAAAACTGGCGGAAAGAAAGTCGTCAAAGCGACAGGAGGGACGCTGTCCGCTCCCACGCACGACGCTGCGCCTCCCGGCGGCGCGTGCACGCAGCGCTGTGTCTGGGACCAGGACTGAGCCTGGGAGGTTGCTCTGCTGCTGGAAGTCGCCTCAGCTACAGACAGCCAGGCTGCCACCCAGACCAAGGGAACCAGGCCAGCAGGTGACTGCCACCCACGTAGATCCGACCAGTCCCCTGCCAGCGGCGACCCCACCCCCCATGGAGCAGATGCTGCCTTGGAGCCCCAAGGAGGATGACAAGGGTCAGAAAGTGACCTTTGAACAAAGAGAACCCATAAAGGACAAGTACCTTTGAAGTTACAGCTTAATACATTCATTTTGGAAATGGATCGCATTTGTCAGGAGAATCTTCTCCAAGAAGAAGATCCTACAGGAATCCTTAACGTCTGAGACAGAATCCACACTGCAGCTCGCGATGACTCGCTGGGGCGCCACCAGGGCCCTGTGGAAGCCTCCTGCCTCTGAGGCTTGGCCTCCACAGTGTTCAGTAGCACAACCAGCCAGGGTATTTAAGTTCTCAGGACTTTGAGGCGGTTACTAATAACACAACAGATGATGAATATATACATAGATTATATGCAGTATAATTTTTTAATATTGGTTATAAAACATAAAGGGGCGTGAATAAAATTGAATACTGAAAAAGACATTAACTTAGACTAATACGGGTGAAAATTAAATATGAGTAACAACATTTACATATTTGTAAAAAGAAATCTGGATAGAAAAAACGAATATTTGTTTGAAAAAAAAACAAGGCTATTAGTAAAAATGGAATATAAGTAGGAAATTGAATATTAATAAGAACGAAGTTAAGTAAAATAGAATGTTGGTTAAATTGTATAGATCAAAAAAAGAAATCATGATAAAAAGCAAATATCTGTATAAAAACTGGTCACAAAAGAATATTGCTTTAAAAATCAAATGTTGTTAAAAATTAATATACATACAAAAAAAGAATACTTGGCATAAATGCTTATTGATAAAAAGAATATATGTGTGTGTGAGGGGGGAGCCTTGGTTTAATGGTTGTTTGCAAATTTCCCTAGTAACACCAAGTTCTGCATTTTGAACCAGGCAACAAGTGTCAGAACATGAGGGCCTCTGTTCCAGTAGGGATTCCCAGAATGAAAAGCCACTGGGAGCAATTCTCCTCTATCTCTGAAAGTCTGAATGGAAGAGAGGGCAGTGAGTTTGGTTTTGATGATGTTGGGGGAACAAAGTAATATTAATGAAACTGAATATTGATTACAAAACAAATGCTAGTAACAAAATAATATCAGTTTAGAACAGAAATATTGCTAAAAAAGAATATGTGTTCAAAAGTGATTATCCACAAAACAGTTTACTGGTAAAAATGGAGTCTCAGTAGAAAAATCCATTCTTGTATGAAAACAAGTATTGAAAAATAAAAATGAATGTTAGCGAGAAAGTAATTAGGTGGGAAAAAGGAATATCAATTTTACAAATTAACGAATAGTGGTTAAAAATGAAATAGGTAGAAATGATGAATAATGGTAACAAATTTCAGCCTATGAAAAGGAATATTGGCATAAAGTGCACATTGGTTAAAAATTCTTATTGGTTAAAACCAAATACTTGTAAAAATAAAAAG
Source organism: Echinops telfairi (assembly GCF_000313985.2). Taxonomy (NCBI): domain Eukaryota; kingdom Metazoa; phylum Chordata; class Mammalia; order Afrosoricida; family Tenrecidae; genus Echinops; species Echinops telfairi. Next base: position 107,522,003 of record NW_022111373.1, read on the forward strand.
TTTGATGATAAATGAACAATGGGACCAAAAATATGTTATTGGCTAAAAACAAAATACAGAGTTCATAAAGTAAATATCAGTAGAAATGGAAAACACACTGCCCACTGATTTCCACTTTACAATTCAGCTTGAGAGAGATGAGAAGTAAGCAAAACATACAGGAGACAAAGAACCACAGGAAGCCACACAGACAGATGAATGAATCTTCACCAGGGTTCCCTCTCCTGTCCAGCAGAAGCCTGCCCCTCCACTGGGCAGCACTGAAGAGCAGAAGCTGGACTAGAGAGTTGCTGTGCTGAAAGAACTCTGCTTTCCCCAGGCCACCTGCAGAGCAGCTTCTGCCCCCTTGGAGAATTCTTGCTGTGGAGGAATTGTTTTCCCCAGAGCTTTAGGATTCAGTTGAGTGCAATTTCTGCACAACAAAGACAATGCAAGTAGTGTTAAAGGCATTGCATTTGTATATTAACATATTCTCTCTCTCTCTCTCTCTCTCTCTCTCTCTCTCTCTCTCTCTCCCTTTCTCCCCCTCCCTTTCTCTTAACTCCTCCTACTCAGTGCTTGTTCCATACAGAAAATTACAAATTGCGTTCATATTTTCCCTGATTTCTGTAGGAATTAAACGTGTAAGTCTTGCTCAAGTGGAGATTCGCTATTAGATAAGCCAAAATCTCGATGGACTGAGAAAGTGGGATTAAAACAGAATTGGACCCTGCTGACTTCAACTGCCTGGTTGGGGATGACCCAGGGGAGTCTATGGGCGAGATGCGTGGTGAACATAGTGGAAACATACTCAAAACAAAACACAAGGACTATGGCACCATCATGGGCTATGCCACTGAAGGAAACAGGGTGGAAGGAGGGAGTGTAGAAGAAAAATGTAAGAAAAAAACCCAAACAAAACAAAAGCCAAAGAAGCAATTCTACAAAGAAACTGCAAAGATGGTGAATCACCATTAGATGGCAAACCAGAAAGGAAACAAACTATGCCATCAAGGGGGTGCCAACTCATAGGGACCCTGCAGGGCACAGCAGAACTGCCCTTGTGAGTTTCTGAGACTCTTGACTCTTTCTTGGACTAGAAACTCCTCCCTGTCTCCCTCTAGGTCAGATGGCTAGGGAAGCGAAAATACAACAAATGATCATAATAACACCACTCAAAACATCACCAAATAGAGATTTTTAAAGTTTTTCAAAAATCACCCTATGTATCACTTCTCGACCTTTTGGCTAAGGTCAAGTGTAAGAATCACCCTATAAAGAAACAGCAAACACCTTCAAATCGTGAATCCTGCCATTTCTGAACTCTCTTGCAAGTTGAAGTCAGTGACCTCCTAGGGACTTCAGCTCAAACCTGGATTTCTGGGCCTTCAGAAATGAATCCAGACTAAAGCGACCTTCTCTATGCCTTAAAGAACATCCCAGTCCCCACATATTGGACTTCTCATGCGCTGTCACTCTCCACTCCCTGTTGAGAGACTGCAACTCCATCCACTCAGAAATCTCAGACAAAACTGAACCAGGGTGTCTTCTCTGCGGTGACCCCACATGGTTGATTTCTTTGAGGTAGGAAATGTCCATTAAGTGTTGGGTGAGTAGCATGTCATGCACAGCCCTCCTCCCTTACCACCACCACCACCACCACCCCACCTCCAGTCTTTTCTCAGCACAGAAAAGCTGCACAGGCATTGAAAACACACAAGAAATCTATCAATGTCAGGGCAAACTCCACTCCCCCTCCCTCACCCCCCAGACTAAAGCAAGCCAGGGAGGGTATGGGTAGGATGCTCTAAACAGGAGAGACCATGCAAACAGGAAATAACACACACTTTGGAGAAAAAAAGATTGTTTGGTTGTTAGGTACTACCCAGTCAGTCATAGTGACCAACCCTATGCACATCAAACTGAAACACTGCCAGGTCCTGCCCAGTCCTCACAATCGCTATGGTGTTGGAGCCCTTGGTTGTAGTCACAGTGCCCATTCATCGGGCTGAGGGGCTTCCTCTCCTTCACTGCCCCTCTATTTTACCCAGCCTGCCCTCCTGCTCAGATCAGGTCTCTCCAGATCACAATAGCAAAGCCTGATCTGTCTCCCACTTCCTTGTATTAGGAATGAATATTATCCTAGGAGACAGAGAGACCTTTAAATGTTCTTTTTGATGATGAATGGAACGCCATTCCTCGTGATTGGGTCATCCCTGGCATTGGAAACCATATGAATTTCCAATTCAAACTGGCCAATTCCTGTCCGTTTCAGCTTATTAATGCCTAGGATATCGATTTTGTATGCATTCAATTTCATTTGCAAAGACTTCATTTGTAATGACTTGCAATTTGTAATGAGGCCCAATGTTTCATACATTCCAGGTTTCCATTGATAATTGATGCTTGCAGTCCATTCTCCTCGTTGTATGTCATGCCACATCAGGCTATGAAGACCCAGAAGGCTTTGCTCACAAAGGTTTTACTCCAGCGGCATCATTCTGGTCGAGTGTCCTCAGAGAAGGCAGCTTTTACTCAATCATACCTTGAGTGCCTTCTGACCCGAGGGGCACATCTGCTCGCATCCTCTCTGACCATGTCCTGCTTCCGCTCATTAGGATTGCAGTGACTGATCATGTTTGGATGCTGCACAGAGTTTTCACTGGCTAGTTCCTTAGAGGTGGACAGCCCCACCCTTCTTTGTCATCTCTTCTTAGTCTGGAAGCTCTCCTGAGACCAGTACACTTGGGGTGAACCTGCTGGCTTTGAAATACCAGTGACATAACTATCAACATCACAGCTACACACAAGCCACCCCAGCAAGACAAACGGACAGACAAATGCTGGGCAAAACAATGATAACTACCGTGTAATCACACCCCTAATCCATCACTTCCTTTTCAAAAGAGAACTTTAGAAGGAAGAACTTGCTGACACTTTCACTACAGTGTGACTGGCAGCCAACTGCAGCCCTTCTGTCTTCAGCCAGGGGAATGCTGGTGGGGGTAGTTAGGGTTGCACTGCATTGAAGCTACCAGAGGGGGGAGCATAAGTGCCCTCAGGATATTGGCTTGGTCTACACCCAGCTGCATGGCTCCTGTGCCACCTGGGATGGGACTGCTGGGTTTTCAGAGCCTGGCCCATTGCAGGACTCTGTCTGTGTTGCTGCCCTAACCCTTTCTGCTCTCAGGAAGTGGATGATTTGGCCCTTCTGGAGCTGCAGGCCCTGGGGACATATGTAGTAGATGACTTGGGCTGCCAACAGCAAGGTCCACATTTGGAAAGCGCCTGCCAAGACTTAGTCCTGGTAGGCAAATAGTGGGCAAATTGGACTTGCATTTTCCCACTGAGTGGGGCTCTTTTAAATTTTCTTCCCTGTTGGATATCTAAACCAACAAATAAAGGAGAATCCATTCACATGTCATGTGTGCTTGAGATTTCATTGAGAAGCATTCCCTCATGAGTCAGACACCAGTAATGCAAATCTGCTCACACTTGCATAACCAAATGAGGGTGATTTCTCCCCCGGAAACATAAAAAAGGGAGGCCTGACAAAGGTGAGGATGAGGTTCCCCTAGATCCCTGAGAGTTCCAGGCTGCTTGTCCTACCTCCATAGGGTGGGCTGTCCCTGCCCTGGGCCATCAATGAGAAAAGGAGAGACCCCAGCCACCCACCAGGAAGGGAGAGTGTGGGGCTTTGGAGGGGAATTGACAGTGTGTGAGTTGAGCTGAAGCAGCAATCTGCAATGAGACTGGGGGCGCATTTCTGGATGTGGGGTAAGAATCAGCCTTTTGTCAACCAGTGGCCCCAAAACAAGCCCCCCCACCACATAGCCTCAATGGTCTTAATCTTTCAATGGTGATTCCAGTTTGCCAGCAACACTGTGGAAAGGTGGATCATTGCATCGCAGAGGGATTCATTTTAGGTTGCTCTTCTCAGCTGCTCTCTACTGGTTCAATTTGATTCCCATTTCTACCCCTGCATATCATGGCAAGGGGCCCTGAGATTTCAACTGAGATCTGTCATTGGATGATCCACTTGGAATAAATCATGATACAATAATGCTTCTCTGTTGGTTGAATAAGAAATCCTGGTCCTGGTGGTGTGGTGGGTTCAGCTGGTTGGCTTACCCTGCAGTGTAGGGATTAAGCATTAGCTGCTGACCACAAAGTCCATGAACCCCTGGAACCCTCAGCCTTTGGAGATGTGGGCTGACTACCACCATAAGTCTTTATAGCCTTGGACATCCTATGGGTACCTCTCTATGGTGAGCTCATATAGGGTCTCCAAGAGTCAGAATTGATTGGGTTGGGTGTTATTTATTGTTGCTATAATTACTTTTTCAAAATGTGTTCTATTTCACACTGGCATGATTTCCACCCTGCAGGTCACTCTGCTGTTCTCTCTCTAGCTTGCTTTATTCCAAGAGAGTGGGGAGTGAGGGAGCAGGGGTGGTGGGGGTGCCTTAGGAGTGAGAGCAGGTTGGGGACTGTCAAGGGCAGGGCAGCAAGTACCCTGGGAGCTGGGCCCTGCTCTCCTAGAGTGGCTCCTCTGGTTTGTCAACACAATCCCTGCAGCCAGTGCTGGTGTTCAAGAAAAAGGAATCTGTTTCACGGAAGTGGAAGCCTCCCTAGACAAGACCTCCCTGGAAGGCAGTTTTTCAGCCTGGCAGCCTCTCACAGGCTGTTGGAAAGCACTTGCCCACCCACGATGAGGGAAGGGGAAACCACCCTATGAAGTATAGCGTTCAAGGTTAAGAGGCCAATAGGAACCAGAGCCCAGCTTGGAGATGCCCTCTGCAGCCAATCACCACAGTCCTCTCTGGCCACAGCCAAAACGTGTCAACACAGGATTGGGGCTTTGGGAAGTCCTGCCCTTATTGTCAAGAAGGTGGTGGGCTGATATAAAGCCCAGCCAGAGCTGCTGGTCTCCCTCTGTTCCACATCTGAGGAGAAAGATATTTGAAAGCACAGCAAGGCTGAGCTCTGTTTGTCCTGCAGATTTGATCCTACATATCTACCGATTTCTGTGATAAATCTGTATGTACACATCTCCGTGATAAATCTGAATTTACCCATCTCGGTGATAAATATGAATCTACCGATCTGTGTGATAACTCTGAATCTAGAGATAAGGCTGATAAATACCGTATCTGTCGATGTGTGTGATAACTCTCAATCTTGAGATAAAGCTGATGAATACGTATCTGCCTCTGCTTGACAGGTCTGAATCTAGATATAAAACTGATGAATACGTATCTGTCGATCTCCGTGATAAATCTGAATTTACCCATCTCGGTGATAAATATGAATCTACCGAATCTGCGTGATGGCTCTGAATCTAGAGATAAAGCTGATTAATACGTATCTGTCGGTCTGCGTGATAACTCTCAATCTAGAGATAAACCTGATAAATACGTATCTCGCAATCTGCGTGATGGATCTGAATCTGGAGATAAAGCTGATTAATACGTATCTGTTGATCTCCCTGATGACTCTAAATCTAGAGATAAACCTGATAAATACTTCTCTACAGATCTGCGTGATAAATCTGATTCTAGAAGTAAACGTGATAAATACTCATATACTGATCTCCGTGATAAACCCGTATCTACAGATCTCCCTGATAAATACCTATCTACCAAACTCCACGATAAATCGATAAATCGGTATCTAGAGATAAACATGAGAAATACATATTCACAGATCTACAGATCTATATATCCATGTATCAATAAATCTGCATGTCTGTGTATAAACCGCACCCAGAGCTGCTTCTCTCTGTTGGCTATCAGAGGAGAAGCACATTTGAAAGGCACAGCAAGCCTGAGCTCAGTTTCCCCTGCAAATTTGGTCCCAGAAAGCCCGGGCTTAGACATCGTGGGATCGAGATGTCCTAATGGTTGGTCTGTATCCTTTAACCAGACTTCAGATTTCTTTTTACTCGGCTTAGCTTGCTGCATACTTTGCTTGTTTTGAAGTACTCTTAGAGATGGTACGTCTGCAATCGATGTGCTTTTGTTTTTCCCAATTCGATTTGTTTCAAATGTGCTATATATCCTTCTCGAATTAAAAAGATTCTGATTTAAATCTATTTTGTACTATTTTCACTGGTATTGGACACTCTGTGTGTGTTTCTGTGAGAGCGTGTGTGTGTGTGTGTGTGTGTGTGTGTGTGTGTGTGAGAGAGAGAGAGAGAGAGAGAGAGAGAGAGAGAGAGAGAGAGAGCTGTGGTTTCTCTGGACTATTGTTGCCTTGGTCCTTTCCCTGACTGTGGTTCCGCTATTTGTAGGGGGGTTTGGACAGCCCCCATAGCCAGCAGCCAGAGCTTTCCTCTTGGCCTTACAGCCTTGCTCTGGGTCTGTGGATCGAATCAGCAAACCCAGGATCGGTTTCTTTATTCCAGAGCCTTGGTGACAAAGACCAGGGTGTCTCTCAAAGGGCATGCCTCTAGTGCTCCCTGTGGTCCCTTTCAGAAGCCCAGCCAGACTGCTGGGCCCTTCCCAGAGAGGGGGAGTGGGGGTTCCCAGGGACTGTTGCCCCATGCAGCTCCTTTACTGGTGCCTGCCAGGCAGGTCTGAGTGAAGGCCTGAGTGCCTGGCCCTGAGCAGGCAGCACTGTGCAGGCACTTTCACTCTGGTCTCCTCTGTGGAGGGCGACTCTGCCCCTTGGCCAGATAGCTCACTGCTGGGGCTGGTGGCTGCTCAGTGTTCTTCAGTGCCTAAAATTTCTAACTGGACTTATGTCACAGACGTGGGTAGAAAGGAAGGGGCCAGGGCCACTGGGTGCCCTGAGCTCAGGCTGGGCGGAGAGCAGGGCTCTGGCGAGGCTGGGGGCGGGGG
>NW_022111373.1:107528923-107533185 GCF_000313985.2 Echinops telfairi
GGCGGCAGGTGGTAGATGGAAGGGCACTCCTGCCTCCAAAGGTGGTGGCCACTCTGCTCCATCGCCTGAGGGAGCCTCCAGCCAGCACACAAGCCTTTGGAGTGTGCACCGCTCAGGATTCAGAAGCTCAAAGAACCAGGATAAGCATGCTCTCCCCAACTGGATTATCATAATACAGAAATCCTGGCGGGGAAAAAAAAACGAATACCACAGTGGAAAACCGCTTTGTGACCCATGAATGATTCCGTTTAACAATATCCATCTTCTCTCTGCATTGGTCGTCTGTTTCCGCAATACTCGTTTGACTATATATCGTCACTTTCGAAACGTCGTTCTTTGAAATCGGAATTCATTTTACCAATCTCTGAATGCTTTGTGTCCCAAATTCGTTTTAATGAGCTGGTCCATGTTTTTATAGGAAGATTCATTATTCGGCCCTTATTTCGTTTTCACCAATATACCTTTTTTGGCTAATATTCCTTTTCTATGTATATTCGTCTTAAAGCATTCTTTCCTTTTTAATCCGATATAATATGCGGATCTTATAACCAATATCGATTTATCAGTGGTGGTCATTTTTTTTTAAATGAAGATTCACTATTCAACACTGCACAAATCAAACTCACTACCTTCCCCCGGAATCAGACTGACAGTGAGGGAATGGAAACCCGCTGGTGCGTTTGCAGGCTGAACTCCTTACAGGCTCAGGAAGTCTCATCTTCCTCCCTGGACGCTGCTGTTGGCTTAAAGTGGCAGGACTGAGAAACAAGGCTTTGTCCCCCCCACCCTGCCTGGTGACATATATTTGTCTTCTTACCAATAGCCCTCTCGTAGTGTGCTGATATTAATTCTGTGCACATATCTAACTTTCTAACAAGATTCTGTGTTTTAAAACCTCATCTTTTTGTCACCAATACTTTTGGTGACAATAGTTACACGTTAGCAATATTCCTTTTCCTCTCTGCAGTTTCCCTGCATTTACTTAATCACGTTCGTTTTCAGTGACATTCGTTTTCTTCTTATATTCTGCTTTAATACCAGTCTTCCCTTAGAGAAAATGTCCTTCACATTCTACCCGACTTCTGCAGTATTAAACACTGCACTTCTAGCTCAGTTCGGAATGTCCTGTTTACAAGTCACATATGCACACCAAAGGAATACCAGCACACACAAAATAGGAACAATACATCTCTCCGGGTGCTTTAGAAGTTGCCAGATAAGGGCAAACTCTGCCATTTGAACCCAGCAGCAGCTTCCTGGGAGAAAGAGGAGAGTGTGTGTGCCTGTCAAGACTGACAGCCTCTGAAACCCAAAACCCACCCACGAGTGGCGTTCTACTCGGTCCCTGTAAGTCTCAGTCCAGGACATCACAGCGAGTTTGCTATGGGTGATATTGAAAAGATGGTGATTGGCTGAAAAACAAGTAGCAGTGACAAAAACAATACTGGTAAGAAAACAAATATCTATCAGTACCAAAAGACTACAGGATGAAAAATTACGTTTGCTTTGAAAAAGAATATACACAGCACATGAATATCAACCAAAAAAGTTTTGGTAAAAAACGGATTGTGGGTAGAAAACTTAATCTTCTGATAATAACAAGCATCGGTAAGTAAAACTGAATGCTAGAAAGCAGTCTTGTTGGGAAAATGAATACCGGTTGTAAGTAAGAACATTGGTTCAAAAACGTATGCAGCCAAGAGTACTGGGCAAAACGGAGAGTGGTAAATAAAAATGGATATTGGAAAATGGATCTATGGTTCGCATACATATACGATAAGATAAAAATGTAAACTTTGGTAACAAGTGCACGGTGTCAGAAAGAATGAGGAATTATGGATTAAAAGTGAAAAGCAGACGGTTAAAAATGTTTATGTGTAGCAAATGGCAAAGGAAACGCATTTTACCTTCCAATTTTCATGTTCATGTCGACTTGAGAGAAGCGACAAATAAGCACAACCCGCGGACAAGAAACCAGAGAAGTGCCCAGACCCTGTGAAGGAGTCCTGGCTGCCATTCTGGCATCTTCCCCACAGACCTGGGAACAGGGAAGCTTCTGGCAGTCTCACTAGAGGGCTGGCTGCTCCTGAAGGAGAATCCGGGCGCCCCTGGGGCAACTGAGGCCTCAGGGGTGTGGAGGATTTCTGCACCACAAAGACACTGCAAACAGCTTCCAAGGTGGATTCCTCTGTGGGTTCTCTCAGTGAAATCGGTTTGGTAAACTGGGCGGGACGCCGTTGACTTTCTCCGCGACTTCTGTAATGTTACACCTTGCTGCTCTAGCTCAGTGAGGAGTGTCTTCACAGAGAAACCAGAGTTGGAAAGGACAAAAACGCAAGTGGAATCTGCTGCCTGCAGCTGCCCTGGTTTCTGGCGGCGGCAGGGCGGGCTTGTTCAGGAAGCCAGTTGGGTTGGGTGCTTGGGGAGCAGAAACCGCTTGTTCTGAGCTGTGAACACGTTGGGCAGGTACTCAGAATAAAACAGCAGGATCGCGTCTTCACCGTGAAAAACGCCACTACGGAAAACGGATGCAGGAGGGTGGAATAAAGATTGGGAAAGAAGCTAACCACCTCACCCCACCCGCTGCCCCACCCCCCATGTTCTACAATGAATCTGCACAGAGGGTTAGTCACCCTTAGATCGCATTGGAGCCAATAATAAAAACAAAGGAGCCCTTAATGCCACTACAAAGTCACTACATAAAACAGAAAATTAAGCAAAACGCTTTCAATTTGCCCCATAAGGAAACTGCAGACATTGCGAAAAGGCGCTTCCTGATGTTTCTCAGCTCTCCTCCAGGCTGAAGGAGGAGGCCCCCCCACCCCCCCGCCCCCCGCCTGCGCTCTGACTCACAGAGCCCATGAAGCCTCAAATCTCACCCACTGATCAATCCAAAAGAAGTGAATGGCCCTCAGACCAGGCAGCAGCAGTAGTCAGCCACATGGAATTCTGGTTTACTCACGATTCCTCAGGCTTCCGGGTTGAAATCCTACTGAAGGGGGTCAAAATGTCAGTGCAACTTTCTGTAATGACTAAGGTAAGGCCACTGAATCCTGAGCAGTATTTACAAGGGAGAAGTCCTGCTTTCGCATAACAAATCAAGTTCAGCTACAGTGGCACAGAGTGATGGTTAATGTAGGAGGAACCAGCCTTCAAAGCTCTTTGCAGTCTCTTTTTGGTGCAGAAATCATACACACTCTGAATGATGATGGCAACAAATGAACAAATGTGCTTGACACAGTGGATGGATGGATGGATTGTGATAAGAGTAGTAACAGCCCCCAATAAAATGATTTTTAAAGAATTGTTCTGTATCATTCTATTCTGTGAGTGAGCTCCATGTTAACCACTGACTTTGGAGCAAGTTAAAGAGCATGGCTGATGGTTTTCATAGAGCAGTAAAGAAAAAGGAAAAAAGCAAACAAGACCAGATCTTTCCACTCCTCCAGAAAGCTCTTCTTATTTCTTGCTTATAATCATTCTACTTTTATATAAAGAGAGTTTTATGCTTCTGAATTAATATTGATACATATGGAAATTGATTGAGTTCATCTTAACAGATGTGTTTGTGTTTATAACAACCTTAAAAGTGCAATCTTTCCAAGTAACTGAAGGCAAATATTACAGCATGGGTGTCAAAAAAAGTTCATTTCCAAAGAAAAAGAAGTTGATTTGGAAAGAAGATTAAGAATGTTCAAGAGAATGATTTTGGACCAGCTCTTCAAAAATTTGATTAGAAACATAAAAAGGGAAAGTTTGTTCATTTAATAGGGAAAAAAGGATAGTTTGATCATCTAATGGACTGTCATATAATCATATATGAAAAACAATAACAGTGAAAAAATTATATTGAAAGAAAAAATGAAATAATAAAATAAAATTTAAAACATTATATCAAAAGGTATAAAAGGTCAAAAGATAGTTAAAGAGGGGGCTAAGTTTATATATAGATTTATAGATAAGTAGATATGTTGATATATTGATATGTAGATATATAGATAGAGTCGGGGACACCAGCTGAACCTTTCTACTGCTTCACCAGGACTGCTCCAGATTCTCTTGGCTGCACTGTCAAGGAAGACGGAATAACCAGAGAGAAACGCTGGTGCTAGGGGGCTTGCCTGTCCGGCAGGGATCTATCTGCACGGTCAACAGGTGGCAACCCCCACCCGCAGCTCTCAGGGAAACAAAAAAAAAGGTTCCACTTTCTAGATACACACAAACAAGAGTCCCTGAAACACACAAGTGGCCAGCAGGTGTCA
>NW_022111373.1:107533285-107535061 GCF_000313985.2 Echinops telfairi
TGTTTTCCCAGTCTGTGGGCTCTCTTGTTATTCTCGGTGAATTCTTTTGATGTACACAGGTATTTTATCTTCTGTATATCCCACCTGTCCATTTGTGACACCTCTGTATTTGTGTCCTTCCCTATTTCTGATAACCTATGTATTCCCTGTGCCAAAGTTCTCAGGTTTTTTCCAATTCCCTCTTTGATGGCCCTCATAGTTTGAGGCTTTACCTGTGGGTCTGTCATCCACCTTGAGTTTATTCTTGTGCATGGAGTGATATAAGGGCCTTGCTTCATTTTTCTGCAGGTAGATATCCATTTTTTTCCAGCACCATTTGTTGAAGAGGACATTCGCTTCCCATTTGGTGGGCCCTTATCAAAGATCAGTTATCTGTATGCTGATGATTTCATTTCTGGGTTTTCAGTTATTTTCCATTGGTCTGAGTATGTGTCATTATACTAATACCATGTGGTTTTGACCACTGTGGCTGTGTAATATGTGCTAAAATCAGGTAAAGAAAGCCCTCCCACTCTGTCCTCTGCTAATTCTGGGCTTTTTCCCTCTACATATGAAGTTGGTAATCAGTTTTTCCAATTCTTTGAAGACAGATGATGCTAATTGTACATTGTATAATTGTAAACTTACATAGTGCTTTGGGTAGAACTATCCTCTTTACTCTATTGTCTTCCAATCCATAAGTATGGGATAGTCTTCCATTTGTTGAGGTCACTCTTAGTTTCTTGTAATAGTGTTCTGTAGTTTTCCTCACATAAATCTTTTGTTGTCTTAGTCAGGTTTATGCCTAGATATTTCAATTTGTGCATGGCTAATGTGAAGTGTACCACCATTTTGATCTCCTCTTCTGTGGTCTTATCTGATGTTTATAGCAGTCTAACAGGCTTCTGTTTATTGTTCTTGTACCCTGCCACACTGCCATATTCCTCTATTGCTTTCGGTACTACCCTTGAGGAGCTTTTGGGATTTTCCATATGTAAACTATCACCTGTGAATACTGATAGTTTCACCTGTTTCTTCCCCAGGCAAATATCTTTGATATATTTGCCTTTTGCTGCTAGCTAAGACCTCCAGTAAGATGTTAAATAAGAGTGGGGACAAGGGGCATCTTAGTCTGGTCTTCTTTTTCAGTTGAATTGTTTGAGTCTTTTTCCCATTGACTACCAGGTTGACTGTTGGTTTTCCAGAGATTGCGTGTATGATATTGAGGAATTTTAATTCCATTCGTGTTTCATGAGTGTCTTAAACAGGAATTGGTGTTGGGTGTTGTCGAATGCTTTTCCCGCATCTATTGATTTTATCATGAGGTTCTTCTAGTTTTTCATGTCAATATGGTGAATGATACTAATGGTCTTTCATATGTTGAACCATCGCTCCATCCTTGCTATGAATCCCACTTGGTAATGGGGAATTATTTGTTTTACATACATTTGTGTTCTATTGGCCAGTATTTGTTACGGATTTTTGTATCGACATTCATTAGGATCATTGGTCTGTAGTTCCCCATTCTTATGAGACACTTGCCATTACATTATCAGAGTTATACTAGCTTCAGAGAAAGAGTTCAGGAGTTTGCCACCTTTTTCCATATTCTGGAAGAACATGTAGAGGATTGGTGTCAATTCTTCCCTGAATGCTTGGTAGAATTCTCCTATAAAGCCCACTGGTACAGGAGATTTTATGTTTGAAATCCCTTGATGACGATGTCTTTTTGTTCTATTGCTGCGAGTCTATTGAGATTCTTGACTACCATCAGGGATATTGTAGGGAAGGATTGTT
>NW_022111373.1:107535161-107536718 GCF_000313985.2 Echinops telfairi
AGAAACTGTTTCCCACGCTCAACAGCCCACCTGGGACGATTGCCAGCAATGTCTCCAGGTGTTATTCACGTCAGAGGAACGGGAGCGCATCCAGAGAGAGGCCCAGAAGGCAGTCATTGGACCTGATGGGCAGCCAGCGGCACTCCCCACTTGAGAGAAACTCCTTTACCCTGTGGACCGATGTGGAATACAAAGTCCTTGCAAGGCGGGGAAGCCTTGACCAGGTATCGCCAGTTTCTTTTGCAGGGGCTCCATGGAGCGTCCAGGAAACCTACGAATTTATCTAAGGTCAGTGAGACTTTGTAGGCTCTAACAGGAGAATCTCCATTGGATTCCAAGGGACCGTTGTCCACAGCTTGAACAGCTTTGCCCAGAGGCAGGGGGGATGTGACAGGGATTGCTGTCACTCCTCGATCGTGTGCAGGTAGAATCCCATCTGTAACTGGGATGAAGGGATCTGCGGCCACTCACCTTTTGTGACAGTTTGCTTTGCCCTCCCAGGTTTGCTTTGTATCTTCAAGTCTCTGAAAACCCTGGATGTCATCATGACTTCCTGCTAAACCACACAGATGCTGGGTTTATCTTGTCTTTTTGTTTGTTTGCTTTAAGAAAAATTTTAACGTGCTCTCCTGAAGTTACATTTGAGAATTGGGGTCAGGAGAAGGCCATGTCCATAGAGGGGCACCATTGGCTATGACCTGATTGACGGGCCAGACAACACCCCTTTGCCCAAGATCACAGGAGATTCTGTAACTGCCACACTTACTGCATTACTCTCACCCATCTGCAAAAAGACACAGTTTAGGAGTAACAAGCAAAAAGATGCAAGGTTTTTTACAAGCAGTGGAAAAATATAGTCCATGGTTCCCTGAGGAAGGAACTTTTGATCTAGAGACCTGGGAGATGGTGGCTGTCAACTTAAAGAAAGCACACATAGAGGGGCAGAATATGCTCAGGGAATCCTGGGCTCTGTAAGTACAAGTTAAAATGATTTTGGAACCTCTACAGACAGAGCAGGAGAAGGAAAAAGGGCAGCAGAGTTAGGAAAAGTCTGAAGCAAGCAATCCAACCTTACAGAAGCAGGCAGGAGTCACCCGGAACAGAAAACATTGAAGAAGCTTTTCCCATCTGTTTTATCCAGAGGGAAACCAGTGCAGAAAACCTGCAATGATTTCAGGAATGTCATTATAGTGCCTTCCCCCATTAAAGTGTTCAAGGACTTCAAACAGGCTGTCGCAGATTACAGAGCTGACACTCCACTTGTAATTAGCATGATTAATTCATGAGCAGAACCTGACCACTGGATTACTGACTGTAGACTGGCAAGTTTTAACAAAAACTTGCCTTTCTCCATCAGACTACTCACGATATCAAATTTGGTCGTCTGAAGGAGCTAAAACACAAGCTCCTCAGAATGTAGAGGAGAGTGTGGAGATAGGAAGAGATCAGTTATAGGGGAAGTGAATTTTATAACTGTGCATCAAAATTGCAACTTACTGAATAGGCATTCACACAGATTCCTGAGGTTTGTTTCCTGATGGGGTTTTTGTAGTGTTA
>NW_022111373.1:107536818-107538049 GCF_000313985.2 Echinops telfairi
GGACAGCGAGATAGATGCCAGAGTTTCATGCTGTGGCGAGTTAGGATGCGAAACACAGGTGATCAAAGCTGCTGTCTGACGGACTGAGGCCGAAAGCAGTGAATATGACAAAATCGTTGACCACAAAGTGTTTGACCGGCGACGGCAAGGCATTGGAAGGTGTGGATCCTAACAACCCGGATGACCTCAAAAAGAATGGGGAATCCAGAGCACGTTATCAGATCAGGCCACACTGGGCAGTGTTAGTTTCTGGTGAACATAAGGCAGCTCCGGGTCATAACTGGCTTGACTTGGGTGAGGCACACCTTAGTCTTCAAAGTATCGTCATTTTCCTTTTAAATGTCCTCCCTTATTTGCAACCCTGAAAAGAGGTCTTGTTCAGCAGACTTACCCAATGCAATGCATCATCGGTTGATCTCCAGGAATAGCAACTTACTGAATAGGCATTCACACAGATTCCTGAGGTTTGTTTCCTGATGGGGTTTTTGTAGTGTTACGAAGTGTAACAAATCAGAAACCACAGTTCAATCCACATACATGGGTTTACACAAACTTGCCTGACAATTGCTTCAGATCCTGGTAGGACCATCTACTCTGCCAGCTGGGAAGGACCCACAATGTTGGGAGGCTCAGAGGACAGATGGCTGTGGGGCTTTAGGATGGAGACAAAGGGGTGGGTGGAGGGTGACAACCTGCTACCTTTGGGATTTGTAAATCATTGAGATTGGGTTTGTGAGGCTGTAAATATTTGCCAGTGCAGAAAGCCTCCTCTTCCTCCATAAAGCCTCTGCTGACCTCCAGCTGAGGCTTTTGGGTTGGCAGCCCAATGAGCAACTGTGCCACCAGAGATAAGGGGTAGTTCCAAAATGGGACAGAAGCTTTCGACACCACTTGAATGTCTTTTGGCTAACTTCTCTGATTTCTCTAGGCGCTCACGAAGAGCATATAGCTTTAACCCTAAAGATTGGAGACTCCGCAATTTTTGTAGCAGTGATTGGGCAGAAGTCCCTGATTGCGCCCCCACCCACACAAGGTTCGTTTTCCCTTCCTCTGTTATGTTTATGGGGAACCGGGACATGCGAATCAGACCCCTTATATTGATGTGTGGATTGACATTGCCACTGATAAGCCAGCATATATAAAACATTTTCTTCCTCCCTCAACAGAAAGGGTTCTTGTTTCCAAGACTTCAGGAAACACGGCGGGATTGGAGAAATAAAAAACCAAGTCC
>NW_022111373.1:107538149-107540220 GCF_000313985.2 Echinops telfairi
TGAAGGAGAGATCCAAAGTTAAAATAAACTGTGTAGTGGGCCATCAAACCAAAGAAGCCCACAGGGGAAGGATGGGTGGAGTAGTGTACACCAAGTTCTGGCTGTCCCTAGGTGCTGGCCCAACTTGGGTTAGAAAGGGAATGGCTGGGCACAGGCTCCCCTGAGCTCAAGCTTAGAGGAATCTTGGAACCTGGCTGCTCACCTAAATAATCCCAGGCTTGCTGCATACAACTCAGAACAGGCAGAGCCATCAGCAAGTTGTCACTGCAGGAGACATAGGCTCTGACATTCCAGCCTTTTAAGCTGGTCGACCATCTCAGGCTGTCCACCATTGATAGGTGAAGCGGAGTGGTGAGACCCTCCTAGGAGCCAATGGCATCAGTAGCCCAGGCGTGATGAGATGCTCTAAATCTGAATCAGCCACAGGGTAACCACCATTGAAGTGTAGTGACGATAACTTGAGTGAGTGGTTTGGAAATAGAGCTATTGACATTAGCTGGTAGAGCCAGACTCACATTGAACTTCTGAGATAGAGTAGAACTACTCTGTGGGGTTTCTGAGGCTGTACATCTCTAAGGGAGCAGAAAGTTTCACCTTTCTCCTGAAGAGTAGCCAGTGGATTCAAACTGTTGACCTTGCAGTTATCATTCCAACACATACTCCTGTACCAGGCAGTGCTTCTTTCTGTTGTGCACAGGGTTGCCAAGGGTAAGAACCGTTCCACAACACCCAGCAGCATCTACAGCTATTCTGGACAACAGGATCCTGAAACTAATCTTACTGCTTCTTTGAAAACTTACCAAGAGGGGAAGGGAAAAAGTGCAAATGATGAGAAATTCCTCTCTGACTGTTACCTACCATTTTTCCAATCACCCAACTTTAGGCTGCTTTTGCTATCTTTGCTACAATTCAACATTCAAGACCAAAACCTTCTCATGATTGACGGGTGTTCTGTGAAGGAGAGATCCAAAGTTAAAATAAACTTTATGCAGACCCCTTTTTAAAGTTTCATTATAGGGTACCAAAGAGACGCCATCTCAAATACAACTGAAGAAGAATATAGTAATTCTTAAACAAATAAGTAAAGACAAGATAAACACACATCACTTGGGTGAAGGAGATCTTCAGCACAATGAGGTTTTAATGACATCCAAGGTTTATCAGAGATTTGAAGTCTCAAAAAGACATGGGAGGGCACAGGACTCTGTCGCAACGCACGACTGGCAGCAGATCAATACATCACAGTTACAGGTTGGACTCCAGAAGTGGGAAGAAGCCCATGATTGGGGACCCCCCATTATATTAGACAGAAGAGCTTACAAGATTGGTTCAGGGTCCTCCAAACAAGACAGGCAGGTTGTGAGTCATCTGAGCACCCCAATGTCCATGAAGGAAACATTTAGACAAAGAACGTAATCAAACAGGAACTAAGTATGAGGCTTTGTACTACCTGATCTGAACCTACTGCATAGTCACAGTAGTCAAAACAGCCCGGGGTACTGTACAAGGGAGATATGGATCAGAACAGAGACTCCAGACATTAATGCATCGGCCTAAATGTCACTAGTCTTTGAAAAAGGACCTAGAAATACCTAATGGGAGAAAGCCAGCCTCTTCATCTAACCACCCAATTAAGAATTAAGAAGTGAGAAAACTATGTGGACAAATAGTTCACCAAAAATGAAATAAAAATGGCTAACACATATGAAAAAGATGCTCATAAACTGGATTTCCATATTCAGTAGATTGAAACAAGACCCATACTCTGCCCATGCATAAAAAGGAACTCAAGATGGATTAAAGACCTACATGTTAACCCAAAGCTATCAGGGCCATCAATGAGAAAGCTGGAACAAACTTAAGGGCCCTATTTCAGGGTCTACAATTCAGTGGTTCTCAACCTACTTAATGTCACAACCCTTTAATACAGTTCCTCATGTTCTGGTGACCCCTCCCCAACCATAAAATTATTTTCGTTACTACTTCATAACTGTAATTTTGCTACTATTATGAATCGGTCATGAAAGGGTTGTTTGACCCTCAAAGGGGTCGGGACCCACAAGTTGAGAAC
>NW_022111373.1:107540640-107542526 GCF_000313985.2 Echinops telfairi
GATGAGATAGCCCCTTACATCCACAATGCTAGCTCAATTCCAAAAAACAGAAAACAAATGGGGGATAGGTTGTGGACAGAATGGAACTGGTATACACTGTTGGTGGACTTGTAAATACACACAAACACTATGGGAAACATTATGGCAATATTTAAAACAACGGGAAATGGAATGTGATCCAGCAATACTCTTAGGCATATGCACCAAATTAATACGAGACACAACATGAGTGTATGTTTGCTCTCTCATGTTCATAGCAACGCAGTTCACAATAAAAACTGGTAGCAACCCAAATGCCCAATAGTGGAAGACTGGATAAGGAAACTGTGGTACATACACACAACAATACTACGTGTTCTTAAAAAGCAGCGATGACAGCATGAAAGACCACATGAGGTGGAAGGACCTGGAAACAGTATGCTGAGTGGTTAGTCAATCACAGAAGGACAAATATTGTAGGAGTCCACTACTATATGGAGAAACACCAATGAAGCAAATCTTAGAAATCAATTCCCAAACAGAGGGGTAGAGGGTCTGTCTACTCTCCACGAACCATAATCACCCATCTTATGTGCACTTCATAAGAACCACCTCTAAAGGTAGTTGGGGTCACTCCTTCAAGAAGGGGGAAAAGGGGGAAGGCCATCCATTTGATGCCGTAAAACACTGACATACGGTGCCACAAATCAACAGGCCTCCCACAGAAATGAGAGGAGAACTACTGGGAATTCAAGTTAAGATTAGGGGAAGGTAGCATCTCTATTTCAGAGGAAGCACTTATATTTCTGTTGGAGGGTATGGTGGGTAAATGGGGAGAAGCAACCTCCCATTGGGTAGGACTGCTAAACAATAATTATAGGGAACCTAAGGACAAAATAAACTCCACACTAGTTCCTGGCTAGACACTTTCACTAAGTTTCTACCCAACTCTCAGTGAACCATGCCGTAGACTACACTCGATGATGACCTTAGACACTGGCCTTACAGGGACCATGGCACCCCCTAAGGGCCCCTGCAGAAGGACTAGACTTGGAAGCCAGACTGAAAGAACTAAACCTTTTCTCAAAATTTACCTGTACCCCATGGACTTAGGACTGAAATTCCCTTATGGGAGAGGAAGCAAAGGATGGACACCCCAACTGTGGACATAGTGGTCTTTGGATCTTGGACGGGATCGCTGGGTTAGTGGGTGTACAATAGAAGGGGACCCAGAACCACCATATATAATGCTCCCCTTGCATTAATATGACAGGGATTATTCTGATAGGCAAGGATCTGCCCTTGTAAGGAATGTTAGGGGAAAATTTCTCCAACATCAATCCCAAAGTCAATGTAAACAGAACTCAATTAATTAAGAAGTTGATTTGTACAGAGAAACAACTCATGGATTACAGCTCAGAATTGGACTGGACCCGCACAAATGCCTTGTTTCATCAGTTCCTTAGATTCTATGCCACAAGATAAATTATTGATGTTATTATTTGCAACTGCCTTATCCCTCAGGAGTCTGAATGATATTTTGTTTTGTTACTTTTGTTGTTGTTGGTTTTTGTTTTTGCTATAATATGACACTAAAGTAAACCCGAGTCATTCATAATCCTTGGACAAGCAGATGGATTCTGAGCTCCCACTTAACTGTAGCCACACTCCAAGAAGAGTCAGTTCTTATGAAATAGCCCTGCTTGATACTTGCTGTTGTGAAGAGCTCACCGAAGACGAGTGCTACAGCAAAATGCGGTTAAGGAGTCAGATGGTGACCAGCTGTCAACTGGAAAAGTATCTGTGGTCTTAAAAGCTAGTATTCAAACATCTAGGTGAGGCATTAACCAAACCCACATGGAAGAAACACACCAGCCTGTGTAATCCAAATATGATGATAACAGAAT
>NW_022111373.1:107542626-107544689 GCF_000313985.2 Echinops telfairi
ACCATCTGATTCCTTAACTGCATTTTGCTGTAGCGCTCGTCTTCGGTGAGCTTTTCACAACAGCAAGTATCAAGCAGGGCCATTTCATAAGAACTGACTCTTCTTGGAGTGTGGCTACAGTTAAGTGGGAGCCCAGAATCCATCTGCTTGTCCAAGGATTATGAATGACTCGGGTTTACTTTAGTGTCATATTATAGCAAAAACAAAAACCAACAACAAAAGTAACAAAACAAAATATCATTCAGACTCCTGAGGGATAAGGCAGTTGCAAATAATAACATCAATAATTTATCGTGTGGCATAGAATCTAAGGAACTGATGAAACAAGGCATTTGTGCGGGTACAGTCCAAGTCTGAGCTGCAATCCATGAGTTGTTTCTCTGTACAAATCAACTTCTTAATTAATTGAGCTCTGTTTACATTGAGCTTTGGGATTGATGTTGGAGAAAATTTCCCCTAACATTCCTTACAAGGGCAGATCCTTGCCTATCAGAATAATCCCTGTCATATTAATGCAAGGGGAGCATTGGTATACCAAATATATGGTGGTTCCGGGTCCCCTTCTATTGTACACCCACTAACCCAGCGATCCCATCCAAGATCCAAAGACCACTATGTCCACAGTGGCCATCCTTTGCTTCCTCTCCCATAAGGGAATTTCAGTCCTAAGTCCATGGGCTACAGGTAAATTTTGAGAAAAGGTTTAGTTCTTTCAGTCTGGCTTCCACGTCTAGTCCTTCTTCTGCGGTGGCCCTTAGGGGGTGCCATGGTCCCTGTAAGGCCAGTGTCTAAGGTCATCATTGAGTGTAGTCTACGGCATGGTTCACTGAGAGTTGGGTAGAAACTTAGTGAAAGTGTCTAGCCAGGAACTAGTGTGGAGTTAATTTTGTCCTTAGGTTCCCTATAATTATTGTTTAGCAGTCCTACTCAATGGGAGGTTGCTTCTCCCCATTTACCCACCATACCCTCCAACAGAAATATAAGTGCTTCCTCTGAAATAGAGATGCTACCTTCCCCTAATCTTAACTTGAATTCCCAGTAGTTCTCCTCTCATTTCTGTGGGAGGCCTGTTGATTTGTGGCACCGTATGTCAGTGTTTTACGGCATCAAATGGATGGCCTTCCCCCTTTTCCCCCTTCTTGAAGGAGTGACCCCAACTACCTTTAGAGGTGGTTCTTATGAAGTGCACATAAGATGGGTGATTATGGTTCGTGGAGAGTAGACAGACCCTCTACCCCTCTGTTTGGGAATTGATTTCTAAGATTTGCTTCATTGGTGTTTCTCCATATAGTAGTGGACTCCTACAATATTTGTCCTTCTGTGATTGACTAACCACTCAGCATACTGTTTCCAGGTCCTTCCACCTCATGTGGTCTTTCATGCTTTCATCGCTGTGTTTTAAGAACACGTGGTATTGTTGTGTGTATGTACCACAGATTCCTTATCCAGTCTTCCACTATTGAGCATTTGGGTTGCTTCCAGTTTTTATTGTGAACTGCGTTGTTATGAACATGAGAGAGCAAACATACACTCATGTTGTGTCTCGTATTAATTTGGGGCATATGCCTAAGAGTGGTATTGCTGGATCACATTCCATTTCCCTTTGTTTTAAATATTGCCATAATGTTTTCCATAGTGTTTGTGTGTATTTACAAGTCCACCAACAGTGTATACCAGTTCCATTCTGTCCACAACCTATCCCCCATTTGTTTTCTGTTTTTTGGAATTGAGCTAGCATTGTGGATGTAAGGGGCTATCTCATCGTGATTTCAATTTGCATCTCCTGGACTGCTAGTGATTATGAGCATTTTTTTCATATGTATTTCATTTTTGATGAACCATCTGTGCATGTCTTTTTTCTACTTAATTGGGTCATTTGTTATTTTCTTATTGAGAGTCTTATAGAGTTCTGTAGAATGTAGTAATGAGACCATTGTCTTATGGGTTCTTTGTAAAAATGTTTTCCCAACCGTGGACTCTCTTTTTAGTCTTCTGATGGAGTTTTTGATGTGCATATGCAAAAGTGATGTAATTTCAGCATGTCCCAGTCATCTATTTTTGTC
>NW_022111373.1:107544789-107545982 GCF_000313985.2 Echinops telfairi
CTAGACAGTTACTTTCTATTGAGCCCTTGGGACCAGCTCCTCTTCTCCCCTCCCCCACCCCCTATGCTTGTGGACTCTTGATGGGTTATGGTTGTTATTGCTTCCATATCACACTGACCACTGTCTTACTTCCCCTCTGGTTTCTGTTGTTCTTCTCCCTGGAGGGGTGGGGGTGGTTATGTGCCATTCATTGCTATTGGTACCTCCTTCCTCCCCTTTTCTCCCCCCTGCCCCCTACCCTTTCAGTATCACTGTTCCCATTCCTGTTCCTGGAATCCGTGCGTCATGAGTTTTATCTCTTGCCTATACCTATGTACTTGCTGCCGTCTAGTCTAGATTGGGAAGTGGCACTGAGGTCATGACAGCAGGGGGTGAGGAGGCCTCCAGGAAACAGAGGTATATTGCGTGACCCATTAGTGCTCTACTGCACCCTGATTGACTCATCCCCTCCCTGCGACCCCTCTGTGGGCATATGTTTCATGTTCCAACCTCCTCATTCTTATCTACGTGTTTTTGTTTGTTTGTTGTTTGTTATGAATCTCCTGATGCCTGTTACCTGGTCCCTTTGCCACCTCATGATCACACTGGCTGATGAGCTTCTTCCATGTGAGCTTGTTGCTTCACTGTTGGATGGTCCCTTGTTTAACTTCGAGCCTTTAAGACCCCAACGCTATATCTTTGAATAGCCGGGCATCATCCACTGTCTTCACCACATCTGCACCCATTTTGTCTTTAGCAATCATGTGAGGGGTGGGGGGAGCATCACAAAATGCCATTTTGTTAGAACAAAGTGTTCTTGCATTGAGGGAGGGTATGAGTTGGGGCCAAGGCCCATCCGCCACACAGTGCATTGCCTTAAAAATATATGTACATTGGCCAATACCTCTATTTTTATGGATTAATGTATTTACATAAGCACATACCTCTGTTAATACCTCTATATATAACTTTGCTTCCTAGAGCTTTTGCCTTTTGCCTCCTCCTGCCCCACCATCACGTACCCCCTTCTTCCACCTCTTAGTACTTCCTCTCAGCTAGATTGGTGTTGCTCTAATACCCACAGGATCTCTACAACCTCCTAGATGTTGGTGTTGATTCCCTAGTTGTTCCCCTGTCTGTGGTGTTGTTTGCTCACCACACCCTTCCCCCCTGCTACCTTCTCCCCACAAAGTCCTCCGGGCCGTTGGCCCTGT
>NW_022111373.1:107546082-107547490 GCF_000313985.2 Echinops telfairi
TAGATTCTGTCTATTATCATCTCTGGCCCCATCTTGACCTACAAAATGACATTCTGAGGAGGACAACATCCAAAGTTCCTTTCCTCACAGGCCATATCTCTAGGGTTGTAATTGGAGTTACGGTTCGACCTTAGCTGCACGTTAGAATCATCTGCGGGACCACTAGAAAGTCCTGATGCCAGGATCTAGGTATCTCACCTGGTGTTCCCAAAGTTCCCCAGGTGATTCCAATGTTCCCAGAAGCACTGCTTTAGAGACTTGCTACTCGAAGTGTGCTCCTTAGGTCAGCAACACAGGCATCACCAGAAGCTGGTTAGAAATGTAGAGCCCCTGGATCCTATTAATATTTCATCAACATCCCCAGGTGATGCACATACGCATGAAAGTTTGAGCGACTTTAGACTTTAGATGTCTACTGGAGACAATTTCTTGGGAATGAGTTGTTAGAGCGAATCAACGCCAGGGGTCGCTGTAGCCCATCTAATTTGTAATGAGACTGCTTCCTGGATTCAACAAAACCTAAGGGATTGGTTACTAAAGAGAAACGGGGAAAGTCAAGGAAACGTGTTTAATCTGCCCCCCTTGTTAGAAAGACTTGCTGGTGGAAGCGTTTGACTCTTGCAAATATGTCCCGTGATTAGGGTTCTGAAGTCAGACTTCCTTCCCAGTAAGATTTCTGATATGAAATTGCTTTGCAAATTATTTAAGTGTCCTCCAGTGGGGACGGGCTAAGTCTCCATTATCTTATAGTCCATGGCTTTTCACGCAGATATGATGAAGTTTTAGATACAGGAAACAGACTTGCCAATACTGAGTAAAATTATAAGCAAGACACACATTTGTGTGCATAAAACTCACAGCCACGGAGCAGATGCTGACTCACAGGTGGCCGGCTGGCCTCCTCCCTGGGGTTTCTGAGACAGCGCCTTTCCCTGGGAGCAGAGGCCTCAGTTTTTCATTGCAGAGCAGCTGCTGGGTTCAAACTGGGAGGCTTGTGGTTAGCAGCCCAACTCAGAATGCACACTATGTGACCAGGCAACCAGACAAGGGGGAAAATGCTGAGAAAGCATTGAAAGGATTTTCATTTTAAAGTTAATGATTGTTTATGAGTAGTGGGGATTTCCTCTAGTTTCAAAATGTTTCTATAATACATCTAGTACGTCAAACAGGCCAAAATAAATAAATAAATAAACAGCAACTTCATCGACAAAAAAAAAAGGAAAAAAGAAGAAACTTTTACCTTTGGCCTTTTTAACCATTTCATACAAACCAACTACTTATAGTACAGCTAAGTACATACACAAAAACAGTTACTGGAATGCTTGGAATAAGATTGTATTTTTGTTGTTGTTTTTGCTTTTTTTAACAAGGTTTTTTTTCTCCTTTGAGATTATAATGAACATGGTCA
>NW_022111373.1:107548398-107550860 GCF_000313985.2 Echinops telfairi
TTCTTCCCATAAGACTTTGAGGGTCAAGAGATCCCTTGCCAGAAAACTGAAGCAGAATTGCCCCATTCCCCAGTGGATTCGGATGAAAACTGGTAATAAGATCAGATACAACTCCAAGAGAAGACATTGGAGAAGAACCAAGCTGGGTCTGTAAGGAAGCGCATGCGCTGCGGCAGATGTCATTTATGCTTCCAAATTAAGAAGTTGGCATCTAATAAAAATGTGAGACCGTTGTTTTGGGGCAAAAACAACAAAAAAGCCTACTTATCTTCTCCAATAAAGGTGGAGCTCTTTATCTATTAGAACTGCTATGAGCGACTTCATTGACAAAATATCTGATATGAAAGAGAATCGCCAGAGTTCACGCCACAGAATTTCCAGTACATTTGAAGGATTAGGCATAATGCTAAGGGCAAGAGATAGCCAATTGGGTAATTCTACTGGTTGTTTATAGTTCACTTTTTAATTTGAAATTGCATTGCCATTTACGTTTACAATCTCTGAAAATAAAAATCTAATCTGTCAAAAAGAAAAGCAAGATAAAATAAAAAATAAGCAAGATAAGCAACCCACATGTATGTAATGCCCTTTCAGAATTCACATAAGACATTTTCCCTCTGGGGTTTTGGCCTAAAAGTAGAAAAACTAAAGATCCCTTTTATTGGAGAAACACATTTCTATCAACCACGAATAAACATTTTGGAACCAATGCTTGAGTTTTCCACATTCAAGATCCTAAGAATGGTCTCCATGCATTCATTCCATCACCATTCCCCTGTGTAATTCGAGGTCCTTTTGAGTTCTAACCTCACCATAACAGACCTAACACCGTCTGGGAGGGGCATTGTGTCAGGTGCATTTATCACCTGTGGGTGTGGACTTGATATCTAAACGTGGTGACAGCTCTCCCACAATTGGACTGAATAGAAGCTTCTGGCATCAAAGGGCAGCCCATTGTGCTACTAACCTTGTTTTCTTTGTATTTTATACCTTTAGGTGTTTCTACTTTACCTGCTCAAGGATACTTTATGTCATCATATGGTCTGGTATCATTGAATAGAATAAGCAGGTGACAACAAAACCCAAATATTTAAGTTGTTGGTAAAAATGCCAGGTATGGTAAACTCTGAATGAGCATTTCTTGTCTTTTATAGGTGCCAGAAGCCCTTCAATAGACCTGATTGAAAACAAACAAACAAAAACTTCAAATAATCTGCAATTTGCTGTAATATTCCTGCCCATCTTACTCATGCTTCTAATACTCTAATTAAATATTTTGTGTACATATATGTTCAGATGTACATGAACATATACATCAACCTCTTCCCAGAAGGACCAAGTTATACCTTAGCATTGGAATGGTTTGCAATGAGGTTTTAGTATTATACCCAAGCATTGGAATGGTTTGAAATGAGGTTTTAGAATAAAGTTTCATGAAACAGTAAATAGTGAGACTATATTGGTCTTTATAATTCCATGAAATGTATTGTGAAGCTGTAAACTCCACTATAAGTAAACCTATGGTTCCAAGTGCCATTACAAAACAAACGGGAAGCCCCCTGAAACACAGGTGTGTGTAGAAAGATCAATCTGGGAAGAAAGGACCGCCTCTGCTTGTCACAGGCATGTTTGCTCTGGTGAGCCATCCACAACTTGTTTAGTTTCATGAAGTCAGTTAAGATATAACCCCCTCAAAACACACACACACACACACACAAAGGTATAACTCCCAATGTTAATTACAAAGCTGCATTCTCCCTGATATATTTATATAGTTTTAAAATGTTGCCATGGCTAGGGAAACCATTTTCACCACACAACTTAGAAGATAGATTTTAAAATCTGAATCTTATGCGTGTACATAGCTGATGCAAGGCATTTTCTAACAAGGTTGAGAGGTCAAAGAAGTAAAGGGGGAGGGTAAAGAGGAAAGTCTAGAAATTCTAAGATTCTATTCTTTCGTAATAGAACAATCTAGATAGTTGAATAATAAGGACTATTTGAATAAATAAGAGTTGCGAGTGCTCAATAGATGATTGTGGTAGTCACCTAATCTGGTGTCAGTTTGAGAATGAAGAGTGTAGGGGTGGAGTCTAGGCTGTCAATCAAGATATTGCTAATGAGGCCTCTGTGTGGGCATAGCCTTCCCCTAAGTATTCTGGGAATTTCAGTTTTTCCTCCTTGGAGGTGGGAGAGATGCTTAGTTAACTCCCTGGGAGACAATGCAGCTGACAAGACACATGGAACTATACTAGTGCCCTGAGCTGGAGAAGCCACATGGACCTACCCTGATGCAGCCCTGGGTGCTGGAAAAGCCATGTAGACACCCCTAGCAGTGCTGAGATGCTTAAAATGCCATTGGATCCAAAGACTTTCTACCCACTGGCCTCTGATTGTTGTGCATTCGGCGTCATTTCATGTGTTTTGTGAGTCTGAAGAAGACTCTATAGATTGGTATCAGA
>NW_022111373.1:107550960-107552369 GCF_000313985.2 Echinops telfairi
GGCCTCCTCCCTGGGGTTTCTGAGACAGCGCCTTTCCCTGGGAGCAGAGGCCTCAGTTTTTTATTGCAGAGCAGCTGCTGGGTTCAAACTGGGAGCCTGTGGTTAGCAGCCCAACTTAGAATGCACTATGCGACCAGGCAACCAGACAAGGGGAAATGCTGAGAAAGCATTGAAAGGATTTGCATTTTATTGATTGTTTATGAGTAGTGGGGATTTCCTCTAGTTTCAAAATGTTTCTATAATACATCTAGTTCTTTTACAGTTTAACACCTTCCTTCTACATGATCTGCCTGCCCTCAGAACCAAAGAAAACAGAGAACCAGCAAACCAGCCTATAATCCACACTTAAAAACAAAACTGATAAATTCTGCCCTTCCGCTCTCGATGACCTGTCCCAAATGTTATTGAAACCTTAAGCTCCTGCTTCTGTTTTCCAGTTTCACAGAAATCTCATAAACTGAATCCTATTCCCACAACATTATGATTGTCTGATAAGTTTATAGCTCATTTATGTGGCTCTTTGTGATTTGTGTCCCTGTTTGCAGCCTCATCAGATCAAAGGAGGCCTTGTGGGTCGATGGCAGTGGTATTTGTCTTATGTGAATGCATAAGGAAGACTGAAGCAGAGTTGATGCTTTTGAATTGAGGCATTGGCAAGGAATATTGGATATATCATGAATCGCCAGAGGAAAGACTGCATCTGTCTTGGAAGAAGTTCAAGTAGGATGCTCCCTGGAAGGCAGGATGGTGAGACTTTGTCCTGTGTCCTTTGGATGCATTACCAAGAGGGACCAGTTCCTGGAGAAGGACATCATGGTTGGTAGAGTGTCAGAAAAAGAGGAAGAACCCCCATGAGATGTCGCTACCACAATGGGTTCAAACATAGCAGTCGATGGTTGTGAAGACGGCCAGGGGCAACAGCGTTTTGTTCTATTGTCCCGGAACCAACCTGACAGCATCTAAAAACACTAGTTAGAGAATAGACTGATATGTCCTTCTCCTGCGGAGAAGCTGGGCGGTCGGTTCAAACTGCCAACTTTCAGTTAAAAGTCAAGTGCGTAATCCCTGTGTCATCAGAGAGAAAACATACAAGGTTTACATATGAGTAAGCGGGATACTGCAAATGTGGCCTGGTGCACTGGAAAACCCTTTGGTAAGGAAACCCTGCATGAGCATGATGCACGGATTCTTTGGCTCGGGCTCTTTTACTCAGAGTCTTGGCGAGGGCTCCTTTTCTGATGACTCTGGGTAAGAGGAAGAGGATGAGATGCAAATAGGATTATTTGATTCAGCTGTGAGTGGTTGTTCAAAGGGCTAATTTTAATGGTAAAAAACCTTGGAACTCTTTAACGTGGGGTTTGGGTAATTTCACCATCCGGCTGGGTATACCATGAGCAATGTCAGAAGCA
>NW_022111373.1:107553602-107554625 GCF_000313985.2 Echinops telfairi
GGGTTGGGATGCTTTCTGAATGTACACTTACCCTTTATATAAAACTCTCTCTTATGCATATGAGTTTCTATGGATTTGTTTCCCTAGTTTACCCAGACCAACACAATGAGGCTTTCTGATCCCATACAGATTTAAAGTTTCAGAAACACAAAGGAGCAGTTACACTCTGTTCTGTGGAATCTCTAGGAGTTGTAATTAATAGTAGTGAGTTTGGTTTTGGTTGAACTACCAAAAAGTTAAGAGTGGTGGAAGATAGTAATAAGTGTGCTAAATTTCCATAGGGCAGACGAGCAGAGAATGAAAGAAGTTTGAAGTTCATAATTTAAAAATAGTAATATAAGCCTATTATTCAGATTTATAGCTAACCATAAGATGCTCTAAAATTTGAAATATTTATCTCTGAGAAGCCAGAGTTGAGTGTGAAGGGAAGGGATGAAATGTGTTGTTTTATATTTTGTTTTGATTTTTAAAAATCGGAATAATGTCCCACATGGGAAAATTAATCATAGTGAGATAACAAAGCTTGGAATGCAGGGGGCTTAGAATTAGATTCATACACTGGGAGGTTGCTTTCAAACTGGGACAAAGGTCAGTTGTGAAAATAGACACCTAATCATAGCAGGGGGTTATCCAGGAAATCCAATAATAACATTACCCTGCCAAACTATGTCCTGCCAAAATTCCTAGAAGATAGAGACGCATATGTATAATGCTCTTGTACCTACAAACCAAAATCTCATAGTTGTTGAGTCTATTTTAACTTGTGACAACTGCTAGGACAGCGCAGAACTGCTCCATAGGATTTCCAAGGTTATAAATCTTTCTGAAGTGAACTGCTACATCTTTCTCCCGTGGATCAGCTCATGGGTCCAAAATGCCTACCTTCTGGCTTGCAGTGCAGTCATGGTGCCCGCAGGACCCCCTGAACCTCAACAGATCAGCTTGTCTCATAGAGCTGATCACCTCCATTATGTAATCTGATATTATGTCATTGATCAACTAGCTGAGGTGATGCCAGTATAG
>NW_022111373.1:107554725-107555671 GCF_000313985.2 Echinops telfairi
GATCTATGTATTGTGATGAATTTTATGAGCCCCAATAAATTGATTTTAAAAAATAGTAATATAAGTCTATTATTCAGATTAATAGCTAACCACTAGATGGTCTAAAATTTGAAATATTTAAATATTTTATCTCTGAGAAGCCGGAGTTGAGTGTGAAGGGGAGGGATGAAATGTGTTGTTTTATATTTTCTTTTGATTTTAAAAAATCAGAATAATGTCCCACATGGGAAAATTAATTATAGTGAGATTACAAAGCTTGGAATTCCTGGGGCTTAGAATTAGATTCATACACTGGGAGGTTGCTTTCAAACTGGGACAAAGGTCAGTTGTGAAAATAGACACCTAATCATAGCAGGGGGGAATCCAGGAAATCCAATAATAACATTACCCTGCCAAACTATGTCCTGCCAAAATTCCTAGAAGATAGAGACGCATATTGTATAATGGTCTTGTACCTACAAACCAAAATCTCATAGTTGTTGAGTCTATTTTAATTTGTGACAACTGCTAGGACAGCGCAGAACTGCTCCATAGGATTTCCAAGGTTATAAATCTTTCTGAAGTGAACTGCTACATCTTTCTCCCGTGGATCAGCTCATGGGTCCAAAATGCCTACCTTCTGGCTTGCAGTGCAGTCATGGTGCCCGCAGGACCCCCTGAACCTCAACAGATCAGCTTGTCTCATAGAGCTGATCACCTCCATTATGTAATCTGATATTATGTCATTGATCAACTAGCTGAGGTGATGCCAGTATAGAGTGGATGCTCAACCTATTAATTTCTGAGTTATAAGAAAACCAACCACACACATACACAAGACACCCCAAAAGCCATGCGAGGATTACCAAGGGATATTCAGGGCTACCAGTAAGGAAGGAATGCCATCTACCTGAGGCTAGTTGGTATTGTGAAAGAGTAAGTTGATGTTGTTTAAATCCATCCACTT
>NW_022111373.1:107557984-107559110 GCF_000313985.2 Echinops telfairi
GGAGAAAAGCTGCTGATCCTTGAACCAGGTTAGACCTGACTCAGGAGCTGGAACTCCTTTGGGGAATGTGCTTGTGTTAGTCCAGGTTGACTAGAGAAACAAATCCAGAGACACTCACGTGTATAAGAGAGAACTTTATATTAAAGAGCAATAGTATCTTAAGAAAACATCCCAGTCCAGTCCTGATGAAGTCCATATTACCCCATATGCCAATACTAGTCCATACATTCCTCTTCAGACTCACACAGCCATGCAATGATGCTGAATGCAGAAAGACACAGGCCAGTGGGTAGAAAGCCTTGTGGATCCAGTGGTGGTGGAAATATCTCAGCACTGGTGTGGGTCTCCACATGGCTCCTCCAGTTGCAGAGCTCTGGCCCCACCAGTGTAGCTCCAGTGTAGCTTGTAAGCAGGAAAACAAAGCAGTGAGTGTGTTCCACCTCCAGGGAGGATTACAGGAGTTCACAGAATCTTCAGGAGAAGGCCATGCCCACAGGGAGGCCTGGCCTGATTGACGGGCTAGACTCCTCCGCTTCACAAGTTGACAGGAGATCATGTAACTGCCACAGTGCTCCATCTTGATTTGTGGAAATGTAGCCTGTAAATATGATGGGCACTGGCTGTAAGATTTCTTTCTCTTCATCATTGCTGGAGCTTACATATGTACATACACATGCTAAAGGGAGCTGAAGAGATCATGTAACAGCTGGACCAGAAAACTCAATTTGAAGACATAAACATAGTTTTCTGTATTACCTGTATGTCATCTATGGCCTTAGGATTTGAATTCTGAAGTTTCTCTGTTTTAGGACTTCAAGAACTTGTTGATGAAAACCAAAGACTACAGTCATCAATATGGATTATACCTTTATGTAAAGAAAATAGTAATCTTCATAACTGGACCTACAAGCAATGTCATGATAAATGGAGGATTGAATTTATGAAGGATTTCATTTTACTTGGATCCACACTGCCCATGGAAGCAGCAGTCAAGAAATCAAATGATGTATTGTATTGGGCAGATCTGCTGCAAATGACCACGTCGCATATGCATGTGCAAGTTGAACAATGACTACGGAAGACTGGAGAAGAGTTGAGAAACCCTGGCGCCACACCAGGCTAAGTG
>NW_022111373.1:107560041-107562011 GCF_000313985.2 Echinops telfairi
GACCCACGGGTTGAGAAACACTGCTCTTAAATATTGCATCCTGTTTCTCTTACCAGGCTTCTGCTTTGTTTGTGACTTTAAGTCTCTGCCTCTTACTAGTCTAGTTTCGTGTTCAATTCCCTTTGTCCAACCTTTATAAGCTACCATTATAAACTTTATAACCTATCCAGACCTCTGCTAGCTCTAAAAAGCAGCCCCCTTCTTGAGAATTGCTACTTAACCTTGAGGAGCCCTGGTGGCATAGGGCGTCATGTTAGGCTGCTAATTGCAAAGTTAGCAGTTCAAAAGCACAAAGCAGTTCAAAACCTCAGGAGAAAGATGAAGCTTTCTAGTTCCATAAAGAGTTACAATCTCAGACACCCACAGGGACAGTTTTATCCTGTCCCAGGGGTCACTGTAAGTCAGAATTGACTCTGTGGCAATGGGTTTGTTTTTGTGTATCTGAGTTTGTTTTTTTAAGAGCTTACCTTTGAAAGCCTACCCAGTGTTAGGGTCCCTTTTTCCTGGGCTCAACAATCCTGCTGTTCTTCCCTGATCCTCTGTACAAGGTTAGTTTTAATTCTCTTTCCATCATAGAATCTTCCAGAAAAAAAATCAGTCTTCATGCTTGCACATCTATTAAATTTCTTGGGATCCCCTGGATAGTGTGTCCTCTGAATTATGCCTGTACTCTAAGCTCCAGGCCTCTAGCTTCACTTTGGGGGCCATTCTGTCCTCTGAGATATCTGCTCCTGCACCTGACACTCTATGACTTGTCGATCCCATGGGATTTTGTTTACCACAGCCATGCCATCTGAGCTAGGCAATGTGTGGAATGTCAGTTTTCGGTTTTAGAGAGAATGTAATCCTAAAACCTTAGTTCAAACTTAGGTAACATCTTCCCTTAGAAGCAATGTGAATACTAGTGTTTAAGTTCTAAGTCATTAATACTCATCTTTCTCCGAAAGAGGCTGGTGGGTTTGAACCGCTGACCTTACAGTTAGAAGCCCAATTTGAAGCCATCACAACGCCAGGAGTTCTTTAATAACCATACTTTTCAGGAATGTGTTCATTACCCAATGTGTTCATTACCCATTTATCAAATTAGAAAAAACACTGTGAAGAGAAAGAATCCATTCTTTAAAATTTTATGATGCTGCAAATTTATTAACTTGAAATCATAAATTGATATATCATCATTTTAAACATTTGGTAGGTTTCATGGTTTCTTTTGTAAATAACTTCATTCATTTTCATAGAAACGTTTGGGATAATACTGTGTAATAGTCATGACAGGACCTCAAACCAAATTAGTTTAAGCCAAAATGGAGTATATTGATGCATATAATTTAGGAGTCTAGTGTTGGTTCTGATTTTAATAACTCTCAGTCCAGAGTTTCTGATACTTTACCATCTTTAACTCTCCTTAGAAGTTAAAGGCATTCTGTCTTAATTCCACGAAGAAATGGCCTGCCTTGCATAATATGCTAAGGGAATCTCAACTCACAGCATGGAGTCATTGCTGATTCATACTGTGGGTTTTGGAGACTATAATTGTTGACTGGAGTGCAGAAAGCCCAGTCTTCCTTCTACAGAATTGCTGGTGGTTTTGAACTGCTGACCATGCGGATCACAGCCCAACTGGTCACCAGGTTTTAATGCCAAGGGAGTAGGTACATTAATATAATCTGAATAATGTCTTTGGTTTGTAGGAGAGTAAGTCAAAAAGTATCACTAAGGGGGGTTCCAGTTCACACACGCACAGGCTTATTCCACACGGAATGTGCATAAACATGTCTGTGATCAGCAGATGGTTGCAGATAAGTTCTCTCATTAGTACATGTATCTTAGTCTCATTAGGATACCTTAAAAAATTGCTTGTCAAAGAAGTGACTTCCAAGTGGATCTATGAGGCCAGTTTAATTCAAGGCAGAAAAAAATTATGGCAACTCTTTTTTGATCCCCAAAGGGGTAATCTTGATATATTTTCA
>NW_022111373.1:107562226-107563701 GCF_000313985.2 Echinops telfairi
TGCAGCTGTGATCTTGCCATTCAGTCATTTTTCGTTACTTAAATTCAAAGACCATGAAAAAAGGATGTACACTGAAGAGCACATCATTCTTCAGAGAAGAGTTTCAAAAAACCGAAGTCACTGCCATCAGGTCAACTCTGACCCCTGGAGGCCCTGCGGACAGGGTAGAATTGCCCTGGTGGGTTTCTGGGCCTGTAACTCTTTGCTGGAGTAGAAAGCTTCCTCTGGTGGAGTTGGCAAGTTCAAACTGCTGACCTTGAGGTTAGCATTCCAAAGCACAACCACGACGCCCCAGGCAAGGGTTAGAGGGCTAGAAATACCACCTTCAGAAGTGTATAGACTCTTATGGAGGACATATTGAGAAACGATAGCTTCACATGTTGATATTTCTGTTTAATAAGGGTTTCTATGACTGTAATGATCCTTTTTGACTTACTTTCACATGGGTTGGAGCCAACACCACTGGAAACACATGGAATGACTTCCCTACAAAAAAGGGAAGTTCTGCAGGGAGGAGGAAGGAAAGACAGGTCTGATGAGCGAAAAACAACAGAAACTCAACACATACTCATACAGCACTTCCTGTTGCCCTCACTTAGCACTGTACGTACACTCATCACTTTTTTGTACCATCAGTAGTTTTTGAAAAATTGGCATTTTGGTATCACCGTGTTAGTTATTGTTATGTAACAAAGCACCCCCAAACCCAGCTGCTTAAAATAACAAGACAATTATCATCTCAAACAATCTGCGGCTTGAAACCCAGGAGCAAGCGGCTTGGCTGGGCGGTTCCGGCTCAGGGTTGTGCTGTGTGTCAACTGGGACCATCCTCATCGTTGCAGGCTTGACAGGAGCTACAGTGTCTGATTCCAAACTCCTTCATACTTGGCAGGGGGCTTCAGCTCCTCCCCACGCAGGTCTCTCTGGAGACACGCCTTTCCCCAGAGTGACTAATCCATGAGAGAGAAAGAAGCAGGGAGGAGAGAACTGAACAAGCACTCTCCAGTCCTTTTAGAACTTACCTTTGACGTGACATGCCATCATTTCCACGGTATTCTACTGCACAGACAGATCCATTATGGGGCACTGTGGGCAAGGACTACACAGGGTGTGCATTATCCCTGGGAGGTGGAGATCCTTGGGATCATCTTAGAGGCTGCCTCCCCAAACACCATTCCTTTACTGTCAAATAACTAGGTTGGTTTCAGTTTGTTAGGTGCTTCATAACTTGACAATGCAAATCTAGAGGGAGGTGTGGTTCGATGATAGAATTCTCATCTGACATTTGGGAGACCCAGATTTCAGTCCCAGCCAACTCATGTGCAGCCACCACCTGTCTGTCAATGTTGTCAGGTGCCATCAAGTCAGTGCCAACCCATAGCGACCCTATAGGCAACAGAACTAAACAATGCCCATCTTCTTGGACATCCCCTCTTATTGGGACCAGCTAACACTTTGATTTTGAGTGTGGTGAC
>NW_022111373.1:107565359-107566857 GCF_000313985.2 Echinops telfairi
TCTCTCTACACATCTGAAGCCTACTTCCAACTCCAGCTGCAGCTGTGGCAGACAGGTGGCACTCACGTTGTTCCTGTCTTTGGTCTTCCCCCATTCCCTGGGAGCTTGTTTGAGCTGTGCAAGTGAGGGGGTGTAAAGCCCCTGGGACAGCCATTGGAGGACTATCAGGGTAGTATTTACCTTGCCAGCCATCTTTCAGGTGAATGATTTTGGGAAAAGTTCTGCATCCTACAGAGAAGTCCCCGCAGACCTGAGCATACATTGCCTACAGCATCGTGTCAATAGTATCCCTTTGTATTATTTCCTCCTCCTTACCTGTTTTACCCTCCAACCTTGCTCACTCCTGCTTCCTGGTATGATCTCACAAATGCACTCCTTGTACCAAGTGCTTCTCTCAGGGTTTGATTGCAAGGGAATTAAAAATAAGTCATCATGGTTATTGAATTATATAGCAATGATCCTGCTAAATTAAACTGGGAAGCTGAAGAAAGAACAGGCTCCTTTAGTATCATATGAACTACATGTGACTTCATATACAAACATACCCTGCCTGATTATGCTTTTAGGAGCCCAGGTGGGGCAGTAATTAAGTGCTTGGCTAGGAACTGAAAGGTTGGTGGTTTGAGCCCACCCACTGCTTTGGAGGGAAATGGGCAGTGGTCTGCTTTCATGAAGATCACAGCTTCGGGGACTCCATGTGGTGGTTCCACTCTGTTCCATCGGGTCTCTATGAGTTGGAATCCACTCGACAGGTTTGGGTTTTGATTATTGTGCTTTTGGATTAATTAAGAACTATTATTTTCTTATTCCATTTATTAAGTAGATTTTATTACGACAAGCTCCATAACCGATGCTAACAGAGAGCATTGCTTCACAGACATGGACTTTTCAAGAAACTTCTTTTAAAATACCAGAGGAGTTTTTGCTCCCGAAAAATGATTGTAGTTAAGAACTACTGTATTAGCTGTCTTTTCTTCTGTGAAGACCAATGCTTCCAATTCTTTGAGTAGATCACGGTTATCAGTGAATTTTTATAACACTGTTTAATTAGATAGCAATCTTTTGTCACATCATGAAGGGGCTATATACTGAGGTCATCCTTGGCCCATTTGTAGCACATGGTACAATCATGAAGGCCAATGTTCAATTTGCCAGTGAGTCAACTGTCCTATACAAAGTAACAAAGTACGGTCTCAAGTCTCCTAGGCCAGCCATGTGGAAGCTTCCCCTACCTCCTCCAGGCAGAATCCAATGGCTGGGGAAGTGGCTCCAAATGAAAATCAGTGAGGGTCTCTCCGTACCCTGTGTCCATCGAAGGAGGGGGACGAAGGTATCTGCCAGTCAACACTTTCTGTCCTCTTTACTCCGATCTTTGCATATTGTCCTTCATAACGAACTATGGACACCATTGAGAGGAAGGACAGTTCCGAAGGCACAATTGTGCTCAGGTGGAACTTGCCCACAGATCAAGCAAGAGACGGTTGTTCAAGTAGCACGA
>NW_022111373.1:107568317-107571729 GCF_000313985.2 Echinops telfairi
AAAAAAAAATAAACCACCCTAAAAACCATTTCAATTGCTCCACATTCAAGAAAATGAAGAAAAGAGAACAGAAAACTACAGTAGAGCAGGGACCACTTTGATTTTCATAAGCCAATGTTTTTAAGTATAGCCTCAAACATTTCTCGAGAGATGTCAGGCCTGCTATTCAACAGCATGATGCGGCAGGGGAAGGACCAAAACAAGGCAGAAGACATATTATTAATGATCTTGATTTTAGGATCAAGCAACATACATTACAGCAACCGTGCAACTCGGTGCCTCCCAACCTCACAAACACTCGCTGACTATTGCTTATTTTATACCAAAACCAAACCCAAACACGAGCTGAGTGCAGGGCTTGGTGACCCCATTTCTAACAGGGCAGAACTGCTCCGGTGGGTCTTCCTGCTTGAAATCTAACAGAAGCAGTTCGCCAGGCCTTTCTTCTGTTGAGCTGTCCTGTGATTTTAAACTGCCATCCTTTACATGAGTCGTCAAGTGCAAACCATTTGCACTCACCGTGGTTGCCTGCCCATTTTATAAGAAATACTAAACAACAGTAATAGCAAACGCTCACTGACCACCTTCTCAATGCACTGCCATCAAGTTGATTCTGACTCACGGTGACCATATACGGAAGGAGAGACCTGCCCCGTGGGTTTTCGAGACTGTAACTCTATGGGAGTAGAAGCCTCATCTTTCTTCTGAGGAGCAGCTGGTTGTTTCGAACTGCTGAGCAATCTAGCAGCCCACTGTGGAACCAGTACTCCACCTGTGCCCCATAATGCTAGCTGAAGCCAATTGATATTAAACATTTTCCGGTTTAGAAAAAAAAAAAAGAATACGTAAATCCTCACCACTGGGCCTATAAACAACATCATGGTAAATGGAGCAATAATTGAAATTGTCAATAATTTCATTTTCCTTGGATACACAATCAACAGTCATGGAAGCTTTGATTAAGAAATCAAACAATGTATTACAAGACTGAAGTATTAAAGAGCAAACATGTCACTTTGAAAACCAAGGTACACCTGACCCAAGGACACTATATTCTTAATCCTCTCATATCCATGAGAAAACTGGGCAATGACTAAGGAAGGCTGAAGGATTGATGTATTGGAATTTTGGTGTTGGCGAAGAATATTCTAAGTACTTTGAACTGCCAGGAGCACAAACAAATCTGTCTTTGACGAAGTACAGCCAGAATGCTCTTTAGCTCTGAGGATGATGAGACTTTGTCTCATGTCCTTTGGACATGTTATCAGAGGAGGCCAGTTCCTGGAAAAGGACATCATGCTTGGTCCGGGAAAAAGAGGAAGGTTCTCAGTAAGATGGACAGACTCCGAGGCTGCCGCAGTGAGCTCAAGCATAGCAAATGTGAGGCTGTGGTAGGACCAGGCAATGTTTTATTCTCTGTCCATAGACTTGCTATGAGTTGGAAATGATTTGATGGTACCTAACAATAATCCTGTTCTGGTTCTCCATAATTCTAGCCAAAAGCAGAAAAGAAGAACTAGTTCTTGGTTGGGGGTGGGGGTGGGGTAATTATGAGGCAGTGGTGGCTCAGGGAAGCATTTTTGCTTTCCATGTGGAAGATGTCGATTCCATGCTCATTTCATGCACCTCTCGTGCAGCTGCGTCACTATCATCAGCCTGGCAGTGGAGACCTGACTGGAGGTGAACTTTTGACATACACAATGAAAGCCATGTGGATCACAGCAGTCTGATCTCCAGCTGATCTTAACAATGGTGCAACACTTGACTGTGTTTCATTCTGTTGTGTGACAGGTGCTAGCTGGCCAGCCTCTGACAGCAACACAGAGTGGATTAAGTGGCGGCGGGCCAGGTGACAAGACATTCCTGCATCCTTGCAGGCTTGTGCAGGCCGGCCTGGATTCTGACAAGCTGCATACAGAGAGGGGTGATGTGTGCCTGAGGTAGGGCGGGGACAAATTGACTGAATGGACAGAGGTATTTGTTCTTTGTGTCTAGTTGGTGTAGTGAGAGTCTCCTAAACTCTCCCCGGCTGGAATCCCTTCCTGGAGCTCTCAGGGCAACTCTGTTCAGTGCACCACTTGCTGCTTCCATCTCCTCTTATCTTTTAATCTACCTGGCCTTGACCTTGGGTCCCCACACGGCTGCATTGCATACTCCAATGTCTGGGATAGGGTGTTGGTAAGCGGAATGGAGAACAGGGACTTGGCTCTTATCTTCATCAGAATGTCGTTTGAGACCCAAGGTTTTCCTCCTGGTCCTTGGGACCTGGTCTGACCTGGACCCTCACATTCCTGTGTAGGTTGTTATTGTTAGGTGCCATTCAGTTGGTTCTGACTCCTAGTGACACAATGCACAACAGAACAAAACACATCTGGTCTCTTGCCGCCCTCAGTGTTTGTATGTTCAAATCCATTGTTGCAACCACCATGTCACTCCCTCTTATGAGAGCCTTCTTTCCTTTTTCACTGCCCTCTACTTACCATGCACAATGGCCTTCTTCAGGGGCTGCTCTCTCCTTACAACATGTCCAAAGTAGGTAAAAAAAGTCTTTCCACCTTTGCCTCTAAAGACCACTCTGGCTGTACTTCTTCCAAGACAGATCTGTTTGTCCAATGGACTTCAGTATCCTTCGCCAGCACCACAATTCAAAGGCATCAATTCTTCTTCGATCTTCCTTATCCAATGTCCAACTTTCACATGCCTATGAGGCAATTGGAATAGCATGGCTTGGGTCAGACGTACCTTAGTCCTGCAAGTAACCATGCTGCCTTTCAGCTCTCTAAAGAGGTCCTGTGCAGCAGATTTGCCAATGCAACATGGACTGTGCTTAAAAATGCTTGTGTCAAAGAGGCCCTCATTTCTCACTCCTGCCTTTGAGACTTGAACTTTTCCAGGGCAGTGTCGGGACCTCTATACATCTAAGCTTTTCTGCATTTAACTACAATCTCTAGTAGGATGTTTATCTACACTCAATTTGTATTCATCTTACGGGACAACTGCCAGAGTACAGGCTGGTCTGCAGCTAAGCCTTCATGAATATAGGAAAGTTGTCGGTCAACTTCCCTCTGAAACTTAATGTTCCCTTTAAGCTCATGGCAGGTGAGACTTTCTCCCCATTTCTCTCACCTTTAGAGTAGCTGATGGATTCAAACTACTGACCTTTCAGTTACCAGCCGAGGCTTTGGTACAGTGCCACCAGGGTGCTTTTCTTCCTTCCTTCCTTCTTGCTTTTTAAGTAAGGCCAAGGTCTAGTTTTCCTATTTGCTTCATCAGTAGCTTAAGAACCTACTTTTTGGGTGAAGGGAGACGTCGGACAGGGGAAGATATGACAAAATACCCATTTATAAACTATCAAGGGCTCGTGCGGGAGGGGGGGAGCGGGGAGGGAGGGGAAAAATGAGGACCTAATGTC
>NW_022111373.1:107571931-107583497 GCF_000313985.2 Echinops telfairi
TTCAAACCCATGAGCCCCTCTGTAGGAGAATGATGAGACAGTCTGGATCCATAAAGATATGATCCTTGGAAACCATATGGGCCAATTATACTCTGTCCTATAGCATCACCATGAGTCAGTAGACTTGATGACGTTGGTTGGGTGGGTGGTGTGCACTTTTGCCAATGCAGCACTATGTGCTTGCCTGTAAACAGCCTTCTCCCCTTAATAATATGCTTTGTAAAGCAAGGTACTTAACCCCCAAAGAACTTCTAATTGGTGGGGTTCTTGCTGGGAGGGTTTCCTAACTCCTGTGATATTAAACAGTAGCTGGGTATTGATCTGCTCTCGAAATGATGAGTTCCTGGGGTGGGAAGAGGAGAGCCTTTGGGCTTCCCAAGGGAAGAGGGGTGACCAATCCAGGGATCTGCACTCGGTTTATCTTCTAGACCAGAGGTCAGCAAACTTTTGAGCTGGAAGATTCAATCCTGTCTCTAACAACAATTTTTAAATTATTCAGAAGCCATAAATATATTTTTACCAACAAATGAAATGACCATTACTATGGTATAATATGATACCTGGTCCATGGACCTCCCTGTTGACCCAACCTGAATTTGCTCTAGGTTTAAATATTTCTCACTTGTTCCAGGACAGAAATGTCTTCTCTGGTGTATGTTAATATTGCTGGTGGTCTTTTATTTCTTACTCTTTATTTTTTTCTGTTTTGTTTTTAATTGGTTCTGATGTGTTTCACAGTTTATGGAACACCAAAGAACTGGATGCATACAGACAATAACTGATGCAATGGTTCATCAGGGATGGGGGCAAGGTTGAGAGATGTTGGGGAGCAAATAAAGAATGCAGGGGGTGGGGAGGGTGCACTACCACTGATGGTGAGGATGTATATACAATTCCTTAAAGGCAATTTAACTATAGAAGTATATGATATGTGAATTTTATATCAATAAAACTATTGGGAGGAAAAACCCCAAATGAAATCACCACTATCTGAATACTGTAGTATCCTTTACAGATTTCCAATTTGACATGAGAGCCACATGTACATAATGAAAGAGCCACAGCTGGCTCACGAGTTGCACTTTGCCGGCCCCTGTTCCAGACTGTTTATGAGGCTGGTGGTCCAGACCTTCCGAGGGGTTTTAAAGTTCACCCACTAAAGCTGCTTCCCTGGACTGACTCCCGATTTGGACCCTTTCAGAACAGACTGTTTTCAATTTGGGTTCTGACTCTCAGGACTGTTTCCTCCTTTTCTGTAAGCCGAGCAAGAAACACAGGAAGAGGAAAGGCGACTCCCCAGAGGAAACCAACTAGGTCAAGTCCAGGGACTTAGGTGGCTGGCTCAGCACCTTTCCCTGGGTCATTGACTGGACATTGAGAGGATAGATTCTGGGTCTTAACCCGTTGGACTCTGGAGCCAAAGTAATAGTACGGGAGAAGAGAGGAAACTCACTACATCAGTTGTAATCAGAGACCACCAAGTTGTTTCCAACTCATATCAACTCTATGTATAAACAAAATATTGCCCTGTCTTGAACCAGCTAACAATTGTTTTTATTCTTGAGCCCCCTGTTGCAGTCATGGGGTCAGTTCATCTTGCTGATGGTCTTCCTTTTCTCAGACCATCTAGTTTACCCACCATGATGTCTTTTTCTAGGGACTGGTCTTTCCTGACAATATGTCCAAAGTGTGTGAGATGAAGTCTCACCATCCTTGCTTCTAAGAGTCTGCCAGCTAGGATCTGGCAAAAGAGGCAGCAACATTGGAATAAGAGTTGACAAGACTTGTCCATTTTGATTTTACAGCAAATTACTAGCTTGAGCTTTGTTGATTATTAGATGCATGAGATCCTCTAACTTTTTTTTTCCTGGTCTACCTTAATTTCTGGAAACCTTTTAACATGGGTAGAGCTAAAAGACATAAACACACCACACCAGGCATAGTTCATATAACCTTGATACCAAGTTCAGGTCCGTATAGGTGGCCTCAGTGATCATGGCCAAGCCTCTGAAGTGGAGTTTCCTTTCATGAGGATGGAATGGGCTAATATTTAAAAAGGGGTTTTGAGCAGATGTTTATGAAGGATGTATCATGTCCTAGAAGGCCCTAGGTGATACACACAGTTAATGCAATCTGAATGACTGTATTAGTTTAGGTACTTTGGAGAAACAAATCCACAGCAACTCATGGATAAGAGAGAGTTTTATGTAAAGAAAAGGTGCATCACGAAAACATCCCAACCCAATGCTGCCCAAGCCCACAAGTCCAACATTAACCCTTTAACCCAACACCAGTCCACAAAGTCCTCCACCTCACAAAACAGAGGCAATGATGCCGACTGCAGGAGGAAAGCTGAGTCAGTGAACGAATAAGCATCTCAGCACTAGCAGGGGTCTCCACATGGCTGCTCCAGCACCCAGGGCTGCATCGGGATAGGTCCATGTAGCTTCTCCTTGGGGATGTCTTGTAGGAAGTCAATCTTGCAAGCTGAAGCAGGGAACTGCTAAGGCAGCTGCACCCGGTGCGACCATCACAAAACAAGAGACCCGAGAGCTATAAAGTCGAGGCTCACCACCCATTTATCCCTCCGCCTTTCAATTAGCCCCACATGTGATTATCGGCCAGGCTGGCACAATTAACTAACTCAATGACTGAAATGCAAAGTGTGCGGTGCACTGCTAACTGAATGGATAGCGGTGTGAGTCCCTGAGAGGCACCTCGGAAGGAAGGCACCTGAAAGCAATCACTGAAACCCTACAGGACCCAGGTCTCCTGTGCCAATTATGGGGTCACTCTGAGTCGGAGTTGGATCTGTGGCAACTGTTTCTGGCCACTGCTTACCTCTCCTCCAGTTCTTGGGGTTTTCAGTGAGCAAGATAAGCAACAACCTAGTCAGCAGAGCCCATACTGTCTCTAGTAAATCATTGCTTTTCATTTAAAAAAAATATTTAAACTAGGTAACCCTTTGTTCAGGTATAATCTTCCCTGAAATGCCAATATGTAAAATAAATAAGAAGGCGGTAAGAGTAGGGACGAAAGTTCAGTTTGCTTTTCCCTGCCTCCCGCAGCTTCCCAGTGGACTTTGGGAACACTCTGGTTTGGATTTTGGTTGGTTTACTCTAACACCACCTCAAGGAGTTTCATCACACACACAAGAGCTCCACATTGAGAGCTCAGTGACTCTCAGCTACATGCA
Organism: Echinops telfairi; assembly: GCF_000313985.2. Lineage (NCBI taxonomy): Eukaryota > Metazoa > Chordata > Mammalia > Afrosoricida > Tenrecidae > Echinops > Echinops telfairi. The sequence continues at coordinate 107,575,128 of NW_022111373.1, forward strand.
CAAGCTGTGCAGGAGATGCTGTTGGGGCCTGCTCAGATAGCTGCAGCAGTCGTCCCTGGCAGCTGCGCGTGTTGGCCGCAAGCAGCTCACAGCTGCCCCCTTTCCCAGGATTTACCCTTGATCTTTGAGAACCTTCTTACTCAGAGGTGCCAAGGAATTCCTCCCTCTTTTGCATCCAGGCACAGCAATGCTGTTGTGCCCTTCATGTTTCCAAGCTCCCCTCATGGTCAGGCTGCAGTTGGGTTGAGCCAAGCCTTCAGCTTTGCCTGGCTTTTTCTTTGCTCCTTTGGCTCTCCTTACTCCTTTCAGGACTCCACTGAGAACATGCCCTCAGCAACCCCCTCCCACAGAATGCCTGGCTCAGACTTGGGCAACACAACCTGTCACTTGTATTTCATATGAGTAAAGATGCACAAAAGCCAATGGTTAACTCGGACCCTGAGCTGATTCTGACTTTGACCCCTTTGTTACGCAGAAGAGCTGCTCTGTCAGGTTTGGAGGCTGTGGACTTTGAGAAGCAGATCCTCAGGATTGTCTCCTGAGATGCTTCTCAGACAGTGGGAGTTAGGCGTGGGGCTCAAACTACCAATCTTTCAGCTAGTTAGTTGAGACCTTAAATGCATATACCAGTCAGAGATCCTTATAAACCCAATGTTGTAAATCCAACTCACCGCTACTGAGTTGATTCCAACCCATTGAGATCCTATAGATCAGAGGACAAGCGCTCTATGAGGACTCCCAGGGCAGTAGGGGATGCAAACTTTTATTAATTTGGTGCTCAGGAGAAGCAGGGTGGGGTATAGAGTACCTGACGTTATGCATTGATTGAGCTCCACTTCCTCCCTTTCACTAAAGCTTAAGTAACTCTGTAGGTCAAGTTGGAATTTCCGAATACTCTCAGAAGTGACTGGATCTTGGTGTGTGTTACCTTATGTTCCCATTAACAGATGAGATGAGATTCTTATGGGGCTGAACAAATGCTATACTGCAAAACATTAGACTTACTGTTTCTGGGTTTTTTTTAAGTCCATTCTAGCATTTGACAATTTTTACATTTGTATTTTCAATTTCATGGGACAAGATAAAAAGCAATACCAATATTTTCATTTTGTCATACATTTTCTGCATGAAAATAATATCATTGGAGGCTTCACTCTTGTTTCGGAAACAAATGTCAATCATACTAGAGCAGAAACCATGGTGGTGCCTGGCACTTCCTCACGGTATGGGGTTCGGAAGGTCAAGGAGGAGTGGTTCAGTTTACATAATTGATCTGAAGCTGGACATCCCTCTTAATCTAGACTTTCTCAAAGGTCTTTGGAGGAAAAGCATGTTTACATGTTATTCCAGAGTGAAACAACTGGCTGCTGTCCAAAACATGAAACAAATAGCACATGACATCAGCTACTTAGCTTGTGAAACCTAACTGGCCACTCTGTGCTTTGGTGGATGTTATTTTAGACATGGAAAACAAAGGTAGACTGTGAGGACTTCATGGATCCACTCCTACATGAAGTCACTCCCTTCTCATCCCAATGGATGAATATGTGGACCAGGAGCCACTAAAAGGAGGGACTCTGGAGCACTCTAGCCTCAAGTGTTGTCTCTCATGGTGTCGGGAGAGTCATGGCACACACTTTATTTTAATGAACAAGAAGCATTCTGGGTGTGGTGTAGGGTAGGGTTCTTGGGTTTACAAACTAGCAAATTACAGAGCTAGGACTCAAGGTGAAGTATGCCTTTCAAGTGCTATGATCTGGGAGAGAGATTTCATCTCTGAGTTGTCAACTATGTGCTCCGAGAGTCATATGATATCATCGTGATATAGTATAACTCAGAGATTTCAATGACCAATTTTTCAGAGTGGATTGGGAGGCTTTTTTACTGAGAGGCCTCTGAGTGAACTTGAACTCTAAGCCTTTGGGTTAGCAGGGAACCGTTTGCACCACACAAGGACTCCATGATGCAAAGTGTATTGTCTTTTAGGATGGAGATAAAAAGATAGTTCAAGAACAATCTAGACACTCCAATCCTTCTGCATATATGACTTTTATGTAACAGTAACAGAACCAAAGTATAATAGCGACATGCAATACCATTCTTGTCCCTTTCTCTGGTGGCTCTTGTCAGGGAGTTACAGAGCTCAGCACTGCAGGTATTGGATCACCTGCTCTTAGTGGTCTAAGCATTTTGCAAATAACCATGCAAAGTGCCCACAGCAACGTCATGGTGAAAGGGAGACACATCTCCCACATTCTACCCTCACACCCAAGTCACCCCACACGCCAAGCCAGGTCACACTAACCTGTCATTCTAGAGAGTGAAACAACTGGCTGCTGTCCAAAACGTGGAACAAATAGCACATGAGATCAGCTACCTAACTTGTGAAACCTAACGGGCCGCTCTGTGCTTTGGTGGATGTTATTTAAAGCATGGAAAACAAGGTAGACTGTGAGGACTTTATGGATCCACTCCTACATGAAGTCACTCCCTTCTCATCCCAGTGAGGACTCAGAGTAAGCGTGTGTGTGTGTGTGTGTGTGTGTGTGTGTGTGTGTGTGTGTGGTGTGTGTACTTCAGCCTCAGATGGGGTTGTTGCTGCTTGGCGCTTTGGTCCTGGGTGCCTCAGGACTCCATTGGCTGAGGGTTCTGTCAAGACGGACTCTAGGGGAACCTGGGGTTGGTCTGACTTATTGTCTAATGCTTTATTGCAAGAAAACTAGAAATTCCATTCTCAATCTTCTAGCTCAATCTCAATTTGAAACTTGATTTGGAGAGTAAGGAAGAATTGGCTTTGGTGAGCAAAGAGTCATTGTGTTTAACAACTATCTGGACAAATCATTGGATAAAAACTGTATGATCCCATGATTGTAATTTGGTTTTTTCCTAGGAATCTGAAACTAACAGGGATGAAGAGAAAGTGGGTTATCCCCCAAGAATCAGCAGTTCGAGGTGAAGGTTGGTCTAGAAGTGGAGCTGACATGTGTTTTTGTCACCAGACCCCTGTGAAGGAATCCTGGGAAAGCAGGGTGGCTTTAATGATCTCACTTGGCTTCCTCTGCATAGCAAAGCCTGGCAGGGATAGGACTAAGGAGTTCTTTTCTAAAAATCCAGTAAGGCAAATCAAAGCAAACCAGAGAGCTCTGCTTTGAACATAGGGTGTTCCAGGGTTTGTTTTCAGGAGCTGCTGTGCTTCTATCCACCAAAGACTGCTTTTTAAATGGTGCTTTAAAAAACAGTCTGGAATACAGGCTGGGGAGGGTCCCTGAAAGACGGCAGACAGTGCACGTGTAAAAAACAAAACAAAGCTCAAAGCCAACCTGTTGCTGTGGAGCCGGTTCTGACCGTTGGCAATCCCATCTTGTGTCAGAGTAGAACTCCAGACAAGTAACAGCTTAGCTGTTGGCATCCCCCAGGGACTGTGCGCATCCGCACACACTGATGAATGACCACGCAAGCAGAGCCTCCGTGTGCTGTGCCCGCAGGCCTATGAAGGGTGACAGGATTCAATGGGCAGACAATGGCCTTTCTCAACCTTCATTTCTGACTGCCCTCTGTGGAGGTAGCTCCTCCTTCTCACCAGGGACGTGACAGGAATGAGATACTTCATGCTCCAGAGGAAATAGTTTAGGCTTCATGATCGAGTCTGAACTTGGTCTTTGGAAGTTGCTTAGCAAGTCAGCATATTGAAAATGTTAAGACTGGGTGATTCCTATTGCGTTTTTTTCCCTGACTGTGGAAGTGATACTTAAATATATATATATTTGAAGTCCTCAGTGCCAGAATCATAGCTACCTTCTCTTTTGTGCCTTGTATTGATCTGGCTCATACGGCTACAGGCTGAAAATTTGAAAGGCAGAGTGTAAACTGAGGCAGGTCTGCCAGAGAGGGGAGAGGTGGGGCTCAGGGGAGGCAGAAGACAGGATGAAGTGAAGAAGCCAAGCACTAGTGTCCTGCTCATAATTATGTGCACATAATTATCTCAACATTAGCCTAGAGAAGCCAATGTCCTCCTCCCTTGCTAGCCAGGCAATCCCATTTATCTCCATTCTGTAGCAGCCACATACTTGTACAATTACTACAGACCAGTTACCAGGTGGGTCTGAATAACAGCTCCCTTAATTATTAGTGTATATCTTGGGCCAGTTACTTTATGGTTCTATCATTAAAAAAAGAGTATGGAGTGTTATGAAGATTCCTTGAGACCATTCATGTAAAGTATTTAGAACTGTGGCTCGTACAAAGTCCCTTGTCAGTAAATACTGGTGGCTATCATGAATCATCCTAGTGATGAACCCTTGGAGTTCCTGAAGGTCCTTGAGCACTGACCTGCATGTAAGGGAGGCCCTGGTCCAAGTTCTTTGCTAATGGAACAGAGAAGAGAAAGAGAACACATGCCAATAGAATCCCATCCTTTCTGAAAATCCCAGACGTTAGTGAAAACACCAATGACAACAACCATCCTGGAGACCACTCAGTACGTCTGATACAGACCTCCGCTTCAATGTGTCGATTGTGCCACATCAAGCGGTCATGAAGGCGTGCAAATCTGTAGTGGGGACAGAGAGGAGGGAATTTATTTACTAGGTATCAGGAGGGGGAGTGTGCTCAATGACAAGGGAAGGGGAAGATGAGGTCAAGGGACAGGATGCCTGCAGAAGATTGGGAATAAAATCAAAGCTTTGGATCCACAGAGAAAGCTCATTTTAGCTCAACTTGAAGCGAAGTCAGAAAAGACTTTACCTCCTCCATCAGGATTGAGAGTTTGACCAGAGTGCCGCAGGGAAGGGAAGCAGACATTTGTGTGGAGAGGCTTGAAATGGAAGGGGTTAAGTCCAGAGATAGGCCAGAGAAATCATTACCATTCTGTTATCACCTGTGGCAAATGTTTACTAAATCTCTAGGCATTTTTCATCACACAAGCAAGACACCCTCGGACTTTGAAACTAGTCTATTTACATGCTTATAACCACATTTGAATAGAGTGTTTACTATAAGTTTTCAGATATAGTAAAGGTTTTTATTTTTAAAGTGACTGCACAGGACTTCCGACAAGATGACAGACTAGGCAAACGGGGAGAAAGTCGAGCTCAAACTGCCAGCCTTAACTCTGGGAGGAAATTGATAAACTACAGGGTTACCTCAAAGGAGATGAGTTAGGCTCATCAAAACAAAAGGGGGGAAATAATATTTAGTAACACTAAAATAACAGTAATAAAAAAATCAACTCAGCACATAAAATTATGTGAAATCATTAAAACCGCAGTACCACAAAAACACCCAGAGAAAAATCGTAGCATTGAAAATCCCTGTCAATAATGATAGTGAATGGAAATGGATAAATTGCATCAACCAAGAGACAGCGGGTAGCAGAATGGATAAGAAAACAGGACCCAACCACATGCTATCTATAACATACATTCCTTAGACACAGAGACAGAAATAGACTATAAATGAAAGGATAGAAAAATATATCTGGCCAGTGGCAATTAATAAAGGCCAGGAAATGCAATATACATTTCTAATAAAATAACCTATAAAGCAAAATTCTGTATCATTCTATAATGACAGAGAACAAGAAATCAGGAAAAGAGAGAGGCCCGGGATACGCAAAGCTCTACTGAAGAAGAAGTATAAAGTAGGGGGCCTCTCACTTCCTGATCTCAAAACCTACTGCACAGCCACGGTGGTCAAAACAGCCTGGAACTGGGACAATAGTAACTAGACCAATGGAACAGAATTGGAAATCTAGAAGTAAATCCATTTACTTACAAACAACTGAAACACATGAAATGGGGAAGAGATAGTTTCTTTAACAAATGCTGTTGGCAAAACAGGATATCCATTTATAGAAGAATGAACTAGGACCCCTAACTTATGCTGTACACAAAAGAGAACTCAAGATGTGTCTGAGACCTAAATGTAAAATCTAGAATTGGAAAGATCATCAATGAAAAATAGGGAGAAACTTAAGGGCCTTAAATGTTGTAAATGTCAAATGTAAACTATCAAATACAGTGAAAACACACACATTCCAGATGATCAAACCAATGACTTGGGCCATTTAAAAATTAGACAAAAATGTGTCCCAAAAGATTTCACCAACATGTAAAAAGAAAATCCACAGATGGGGGACAAAAATGACAATGACATTTGGCATGACAAAGGACTAATCTATAACATTTATAGAAAATTCCAATTCAACCAAAAGACAAATAATTCAATTAAAAAATGGGCAGAGGACATGAACAGACTCTATACCCAAGAAGTCATTCAGTTGGCCAACAAGCATATGAACAATGAAGAAATGCAAATTAAAACAACAACAATGACATATCGCCTCACCTAGCATTAACAGCAAAATTCTAAAAACGGAAAACAATACATGCTGACAAGCCTGTTGGGAGACTATAACCCTCATGGACTGTTTGTAGTACTTTAAAATGGTACATCCACACTGGAAAGTGATATAACGATCCCTAAAAAAAAACTGGAATTGGAAGTATCATAATAACCAGCAATCCCTCTATTAGGTCTGTATCCTAGAGAAAAGTAAGAGCCAGACACGAAGAGGAGCATGCACGTCCATGTTCACCCATAGTACTATTCACAAGCACTAAAGGATGGCAACAACTTAAAGGCCCACCTGTGGGAAGATGACGGAGTGCACTATGGTCCACGCACACAGCGGAGTGCTATGCAAAGTCAAAGAACAGCAATGAACCAGTGGACACCTCTTAGTCTAGAGCAGTGCTTCTCAAGCTGCCTCATGCTGCGACCCTTTCATATGGTTCCTTATGTTGTGGGGACTCCCCAACCATAACATTTTTTTCGTTGCTGTTTCATAACTGCAATTTTCCTACTGTTATGAATTGGGCGACCCCTGGGAAAGGGTCATTTGACCTCCAAAAGGGTTGTAACCTTCAGGCTGATAACCACTGGTCTAGATAAACTTGGAGGATCTCAGACTGAGTGACATGCCAACCAAACTCACTGCCATCATGCTGACTCACAGCATCCGCCTATGGCTTTCTGAGATTGTAACCATTTACAGTAGTAGAAAGCTCAGTCTTTCTCCACAGGAACGGATGGTAGTTTTGAACTGCCAACCGTGGGGCTTGCAGCCACTACATCATCAGGGCTCCTTGAGGAAAATTAGTCAACCACAAAAGGACAAATATTGTATGAGACAACTTTTGTAAACAATCAAGAAAGGATTTTCAAATTACAATAAAGTTTCTTTGGTGGTTACTTGGCATGAGAAGGGAAGCAAGAGGAGAGAAGGGAAATTTTGAGCTAGAGGACAGACAGGGATTAATGTCGGTGAAGGCGAAGACATATGCCATAGGAGAGAGGTTGGAAAATATGATGGAGGCAAAGGAAGCTGCTGGGTGGTTTGTAAGAGTTGATGGCAACAGAGGCAAATACTGTTATATACACAATCCTGCAATAGTGGTGATCTATGAGTAGATGCTTGGATAGACATGCAAGATTAGCAGTATGAGGAGGAGAGTGTATAACTAATTATATATATATACACACACACACACATATATATTTGACAAAAGATACTTGTGTATACGTATTTACCTTTGCTACAAATATATTCATAAATGTAGTAAATCATATAGGGGTAAAGTTATGAAAACTTCTTAGACATAACAAAACACCTTGAGTGAATGAGTCACACTGAGCCTAGGGGTCAGGCCTGTAGTCTCAGTGGACCCCAAGGTCAATTGGCATAATATCTTTCCCCAAGATGATATTCTACATCTTCAATTGGTGAGTAGTGCCCGGAGTCTTAAGAGCTAGTGAACAGCCATCTAAGAAGAACCACCTATTCACCTCTGCCCATCTGGAGGAAAGAAGAATGATGAAAATGAACAGCTGCAAGGAGAGAATTAGTCTGGTCGACCATGCAAACATCATCCCTATACACTAGACCAGAAGAAATAGATGGTGTCCAGCTACAACTACCGAGGGCTCTGAAAAGGGTCACCTTAGAAGGCCCTGCGAGAAAAAAGTGGTCCAGAACTCAAAATCATTAAAGTGACCATGCTTCCAGGTCAGGTGACAAGTGCAACCCCTAAATCTATGGCTCTTAGTCGCCCCTCATGTCTGGTACAGAAGTTGTCCTCCTGTTGGGATAATCAATTACTTAATATCAAAGAGGCAGCATCTACCCAGGGACAAAATCCAGAGGGTTAGGAATGAAGGAAAAATGGAAACAATGAAGATAGGAAGGAAGCAGGAAAAGTCTTGGTACACGGAGGGGCGTACAGTGACTGAACCTGAATGAATGTGTATGAATTGTCGAATGTGAAACGGATGTCTGCTCTGTAGACCTTCGCAATAAAAAGTGAAAAAAAA
>NW_022111373.1:107584243-107587698 GCF_000313985.2 Echinops telfairi
TGAAATTTTCTACATCTTCCACTTCCTCTTTTTCTCCCATGAAAAGAGGCTTGATGGACGGAACCCAAATTCCTTGAATCAAAGCTTGCACAACGCCTGCCTGGAGGAGCTGTTTAGCCAGCATCGGACTGTGAAACAGAACTGTTGCTTTAACAGCATTGCCATCTTAGAGTTGTTGATCTAGAGTTAATGATCTTGGCAAGTGCAGCCTCTGACCGCAACAATGTTGGATGTTGAAATTCTCCCACTAGAGTAAACACGATCTTTCAGAGCAATAGTAATTTGTCTCTCTTTAAGATTTTGGGTAGTTCCTGATGTGGTGCTAATCTAGAAATATAATATATCAAACCATCAACATCTTTGGGGGCACTGTTGAAGTCAGAGACACGTGGCCCCATTGAATAAGTGCTAGCCAATGTGCCAGGTGCCAGAGGCACTGACTCTGTTTTTGATTCATAGTTTGTGAAGGATTTGTTTAGCGGGTGGAAAGTCTTTAGATATAAATGAGAAGCTTCCCCTTTCTGGAGTGCTGCCCCCTTGGCTTTTATTCCTTAGCCACACCCAGCAATGGCGGGAAGGGAGTGCCAAAGGCTGAACATCTGGTTTCATTGTGTGTGTGTGTGTGTGTGTGTGGCACAAAGTGAGAGGCCCTGGGGCTAAGGGAGGGGTGGGAGTCTATACAGTTAAGCAGCCTAGCTAAGAAAGGACTGTTAACAAAGTTATGTTAAACTCTCAAATTCACTGCCATCAAGGAGATTCTGGCTCACAGTGACCCTATAGGACATGGTAGAACTGCCCCTGTGAGTTTTTGAGACTGGAAATCTTTATGAGTAGAAAGTCCTGTCTTTCTCCTGTGGAGAAACAAGTTATTATTACTACTTCTCAAACTGTTATCCACAGACACCCCCCACTCCACCCCACCCGCCTCCTCTGGATCTCTATAAAAGTGTTGGCAGCCCAGCAAGTCACCCACTGGGCCTCCAGAGCTCCTGTCAATTACACTAAGCTGGTTTTTGAAAAATAGTCAGGAGGACTTACAGGGAATTTGGAATTGCAATTTGTTAGAAGGCCTTGATATATATTAATAATCATTGTTGATTAGGGTGGGGGAAGAGATTTTGTTCTGATTTCTACCTATAAACAGTTGGCCTTTGAACTCTTTAAATTTTCTTAGCCTGACAGAAATTATGACTAATGAGGTGGGGGATTGGAGCAGAATTTGAAAAAACATTATGTGAGTAAATTCCATAATTGTAGAAAGAAATAGAAAAATCACACTAGGGCAGACATTTGTTTCACTTTTATGGGTGTAATCGCTTGAGCGGACCCTCTTTTTATGGAACCATGAGACTAGAATTCCTCAATGCTCTGGAAAGGGGTCCAGGTCTTTGGTATTGGATGAAAGTTCCCCGGTTTGAAGAGCTATGGAGCAGGGGAGACCACTTGTATGAGGAGATTAAGACTTCCTAGTTCAGTGGTTTTCATGCTTCCTCTTGCCGCGATCCCTTAACACAGTTCCTCATGTTGTGGTGACCCCCCAATCAGAAAACTATTTTCGTTGTTACTTCATAACCGTAATTTTTCTACTGTTATGAATCGTAATGTAAATATCTGATATGCAGGATGTATTTTCATTGTTACAAATTAAACATAATTAAAACATAGTGATTAATCACAAAAACCATATGTAATTATATATTGTTAAATATTTATTTCTAATTAAAAATAAATGAGATTTTGTCTTGAAGCATGGTGTAGCATGGGTAACAATCTTCATTCCGGGTACTCATATGTGGGCATATCTACATGTGGACAGACTCGCCTGGAGATGGATAGAGGAGCGGCGTCTTGGTTCCTAAGACTATCGGAAATATGTGTTTTCTGATGGTCTTTGGCAACCCCTGTGAAAGCGTCATTCGGCCCCCAAAGAGGTCAAGACCCACAGGTTGAGCACCACTGTCCTAGAAGAAAGGGATAGAAGCCCCAGTGGTACAGTGGTTAGCATTGGGCTGCGATCCGCAAGGTCAGCAGTTTGAAACCACCAGCAGCTCCTTGGGAGAAAGCTTAGGCTTTCTACTCCCATAAACAGTTGGAGGCTCAGAAATCCACAGGGCGCCACCATGATGGCAGTGCATTTGAGAGTTTTAGAAGAAAGGGATGGGATACCTAATCCCTGCTTCCTGGAAGGAAAGCCTGTTAGTCTGAACTGGAGTCTGTTGATAGGAAAGGACACTTTGGATCCCCAAGGGGACCTCCCCAAGACTACTTGAGTGAAAGGCTAAGGCTTTGGGGGAAAAGTTGGTGTCAGGGCTGTGTATGCTCAAGGCACACATACCCTGGCATTATTTCAAGCCTTTGAGGAAAAGCTGAATATTAGAGACTGGGTGTGTGCATGTGGAACAAAAGAGCTGAAACCTTGGAACTACAAGCCCCAGCAGTGAGCAAACAGTCAGCTGATTGAGCACAGCTAAGAGAGGCAGTGGTGCCAGAGGACTGATGAAACAGTCAATTCTGTCTCTTCTTGGAAGCTCCTTGTGTTCTGGGACGTGTGTGTTATGAGAAAGGAAGGTGGCCTTGTTTTAAAGAGGAAATGGAATGTCAAGAGCACATGAAGGGTAAAGCAATTAAGTGAAAACCAAAAATAGTCACTGTGGTAGTTACGTAATCTGTTGTCAATTTGAGAGGATTAAAGAGTGAAGGTGTAGAGTTTAGTCTGTCAATCAGGTCGCAGCTTGATGACTTCATTTGGCGGTGCTAAGGAGATAAATAGCTCGCTTGAGGTGGGACACAGGCTGACTCTCTGGGAGACATTGCAGCTGACAAGACACATGGAGACATGCTAATGGCAGCCAGAGCCTCGGAGATGGAGAAGCCACCTGGAGACCCCAGCCAGGGCTGAGATGGCACTGGATCCACAAGACTTCCCACCCACTGGCCTGTGATCTTCCTGCATTCTGAGTCATAGCAGGTGTTTTGTGAGTCTGAAGAGGACTTTATAGATTGGGATCAGCCATCTGGGCTAATATCGGACTTATGGACTTGATCTGCACTGGGCTGGGATGTTTTCTTAATGTACAATTACTCTTTATATAAAGCTCTTTCTTATGCACATATAAATGCCCAATGAACTTGTTTTTATAGTCTACCCAGACTATCACAGTCACTATATTTTTACTCAGAATGGTTTTCAGAAGGTCATGTAGATGACACTGGTCTAATGAGGATGAGATGATGGTTAACACCATAAACACACATGCAGAGGTAGTGAATCATTTAATGTGGCCCTTATAACCAAAGTCTATAACTCTTACCAAACGACCTATTCCTGCACAAGCCTGGTAAGAAGGAGGGGGAAGACACTGATAGGATTCATCGATGTATGAATAAGTATGAATGGGATTCCCTGGAATGCATCCTGCTTTGTATAAAATGAGCTCTCTGAGAAGCAAGGGGAG
>NW_022111373.1:107588368-107593895 GCF_000313985.2 Echinops telfairi
AGTGAGTGAGAGACATGAAGTCGAGAATACTAGTGAATATAACACGTACCAAGGGAGTACAAGCTTTGTATCCGGTGGGGAACTAGATGATTCAGTTGGACACAGAATTTTTGGCTATCTTCTGAGATTCCTCTGGCTTGACCAGATGGTCAACAAATACTTCATTAGCAGAACAAAGAGATTTATTCACACATCCAAGCTAGGTTTAACTTTTGCTATATTTGAAAGCATGCTACAGTCATTGCAAATTGACTTAGAGGAGTAAAGCAATTCGTCTAAAACAGGGCTGTGATAGTTACACAATTTCAAGTCAACTTGATAAATAAGAATGAAGGGGTGGAGTCTAGCCTGCCAATCAAGGTCACAGCCTGATGCCTCCCTATGGGCATGGCTTTCTGGCTTCACATTCCTGTTGACAAGCAGTATGGAGTCATGTTGATGGCAGCTAGAGCCCTGGAGATGCTTTCACTGCCACGGGACCCACAGGACTTTCCACCCACTGGCCTTTGATCATCCTGCATTTGGCATCGTTGCATGTGCTGTGTGTGAATCTGAAGAGGAAATAATTGGCTAATATCTAACGTATGGTCTTGATCTGGACTGGGTCGGATGTTCTATTGATGTATAATCACTTCTTGGTTAAAAGTTTTCTCTTACACATATACAAGTGTCTCTGGATTTGTTTCTCTAGTCAACTTGGACTAACATAAGGATCTTCCCCATACCTCTCTCCTTGCACAAAATTGAGCCCAAGGTGGCTCAGAGACCTAAATGTCAAGCCCAAAGCTATCAGGATTCTAACTGAGCAAAATTGAGACAAACCTAAGGGGCCTAGTGCAAGGCATACATGGACTACCAGATACAACAAAGGAGGCACACACAGCGGAAGACAAAACAGATGAGTAGGACTTGTCATAAATAAAACACTTGTGTACATCAAAAGATTTCATCAAAAGAGTAAAATGAGAACCCACAGATTGGAAAAAATATATTTAGCAATGACATACTGGAAAAGGTATTAATTGCTAAATTAATTAAAGGACTAATTACTAAATTCTAATTACTAAAATCTACAGAACACTGCAACACCACAATAAGGGAAAACAAGATCCTCTTCCAAGGTGGGCAAATGGCCTAAACAGACAGTTCACAAAGGATGACACTGGAAAGGCTAACAAGCACATGAGGAAAAGCTTTCCTTCACTATCCATCTGGGAAACACAAATGAAAAAATGATGAGATACCATCTTACACCCACAACCATAGCCCAGTTAAAAACAAAACCCAGAGAATCACAAATGCTGGCGAGGGTGTGGAGAGATTGGAATTTTTTTTTTTTGGTAGCATGCTCATCTCAGCTTTGCTTGGTGGTCCTCGTGGGGGGAGCCTCGGGAGCGAGAGCAGGAGAGCCCCAACTTTATTGCTAACCAAGGGTTATATCTCATTAGGGGGACATGATTACAGGTAACCACATGTCACACCAAGATGAAGGCAAACTCATGCTTTTAGGCCATGCAATTCACTAACCAAGTTTGCCAGAAAGCTCGGTAGAGAACCTGCCTGGAGTCCATGAATCATACACCATCCTCTCTATATGTCTATCTTGAGAACCACTTTGACAGAGGAGACCCCATTTCAACTGGGATCAGATTTTCAAGACTGGGAGAAAGGAAGGTGACCATCTGGTGGATGACATGCAAAACTGTGAAGAGGTCCCCGCAGACCACTAGCTATTCCTACCACAGTGATAAGTGATGCTGATGGGAAATCAAGTCAAGAGGGCGAAGGAGGAGCACACATGTTTCCGGGAAGACAAGGGCATTTCTGTTGGTAGAAAAAGGGGGTGCCAGCCTCCCAGTGGTGACAAATGACTAACAATACTTGTATTGACCCCAAGAGGAGTGTATGCCGGGTATTATGCTTTTAACAGGGCATACTGGTCCAAATCTACAACCTCTGGGGACCCAGGCCATGCGCCATAGAATACCGGGACACTGAACTTTGGATCTTTGAGGTGCACAACATGCTGCAAAGGCCATATCAGAGGGATATGATGTGGAAACCCTACTAGGTGAACTGGGCTCTACCTCGAACATACCTGTAGCCCAAGGACTTAAGGCTGAAACTACATGGTGTGTGAAGAAGCAGAAGACAACTCTACCAAGAATATTGATCTATAAGTAGATAGACTAGCAATAACTCCCTACTTCAATGCTTTACTTGCTTTATTAAGATAGGAATTATTCTGTCAGACTGTGTCTGACATTGTCAGTGAGTATTACTGTAAATTTTACCTTACCACCAACTCCCATGGTTTGTGTAAATAGTGTCCAGTTACATAAGAATTTAATCTGTATAAATCAATAATCCTTGTATTGGGATTTGTAATTAACCTACACTTGTTTAATCTACTTTGCTCAATTGTGTTCTAAATACATTACCTTGGGCTAAATCAATGACACTATAAACAGCAGGACCTATGTTATTCTCTAACATAAAATAGCAAAGACATTTCTAAGGTGAACCCAAGGCAGATAGAAAACAGATATAGGAATGGATTTAGGGCTCACACTTATTCCTAGCTCCTATCTAAGAACAATTTGTTCTTTCAGTATAGCCCTGCTTGCTACTGTCCCTCATGAAGGAAACATGGAAGATATGGGTGCCGCAGCAAAGTATAGTGAATAAACTAGATAGTGCCTGGCTATCAGAAAGAATTGCATCTGGAGTCGCTAAGGCTTGCTTTCAAACTAAGTGAGATGTCAATTAAGGCTACATGGAAGAAGCACACCAACATGTGTGATCCAAGGGTTTTAAATAATCTAATTCAAATTCAAAGGAGGGAATGGAATCAGAGCTTATGTTGTGATGTTCTGGTTTACAGAAGGCTATGGATGACCGTGGAGGCCCAAATACTTTGCAGGATCTATACATGGAATAAGCTTTCGGTGAACTCCCTTTGACCATAATTGAGGGATGGGAATAACCTGGCTATCAGACAGACACTATTGTAGAGATGTTTATAGTAGATTAAAATGAAAAATCTGACTTGAAGGGTTAAAACCTTTTCATTTGATTTACCTTTGATACCCTTTGAGCTTGATCTGGTTTCTATTTTAATTTTTTTTTCAAACAGGTTTATCTCAGTTGTATTTTGTTACTGTTGGTAGCTTTTTTGACTTTCTGTTTTATGTCTTGTTCAGCATATGAAACCCAGGATGGGTGAATCTATAGCGACAATAACTAGATTAAGGGCTGGGGGGTGGGGTGAGGGGCAGCAGAGGAGATAGGGGATAATGGGGAGCTGATATCAAGGAGCGCAAAATGAAGAAGAGGTTCTGACACTGATCGTGGTAATGATTGTAAAATACTGCTCGATCGGATTGAACTGTTGAATGGCATGTGGTGTAGATTATGTCCCAATAAAATGGTTTGGAAAAAAACAACAAAGCAAAACGAGTCTTCAAAAATGATCAGCATAAGAGTGCTCTGAAGGGAAAATACGTTATGTATAAATCTATACAGTATGTTTCCTTTTTAAAAAAGTCCCTCAAGAGTCATTGTCCCTCAAACCTAAATTGTGGTGTGAGCGGCTGACAAATTAAATAAATAAAGGAGGGAAAGAAAAGAGAAGTGGACTTGGAGCCTTTAGTGACAAACACGTTCATCTCAAACAGACAGACACAAGGACAAGGGAAATACTTTGCAGATTCTCACCGTTGACTTAAATGACTTTTATTGTCATTTTGCTGTATACGTGTAATATATTTTTATTATAAACTTCTAATGCTAATACCTCCTTTACAGTGATATCATTAAAGCTAATTTAAAAGGTAGCTACAAGCTACAAAGCTACAGTGAAGTTAATAAAGTTTAAATTGAAAACAATAATGCGGATGAAAAATTGTTTAAGAAGCTGAGGATTAATTGAAGAAAATATAATTCTATTAAAAAAAACTTTTTTAATGTTTTGGCCTCAATAATATCAATGTAGAGAAGTTGGAGGAATTGGTTACCTAAGTGTCTGAACATAATAATATTACCAATGTAAGGCTTTCAGGGTCATCAAAACTTATAATTCTCTTCAGTAAATGTTAGTATTGGGTATTAAGATATGGGCATATGTAGATGTCCATTACTGTTGGAAACAAAGATAGGAGAAAATATTTGTTCTGGAATTACATTTTCTGCTAAAAACCATTTTGCAAGCTTGCTCCTAAAAGATGGGATCAGCCTGATACAATTCTTCCCAGCATTAATATGGCACTAATTGTTGCGACGTAGGATTCTGTGTCAGCGTGTGCTGTTGCTACGTGCCGATGAGTCGCTGCGGACTTTAGCCTGCCGTGCTTCTCCAGGCAAAGGTTCCTCAGATAACGTATCCAAAACATGTCCTGTGAGTAGACTTATTAGTCCCCCTTCCATCTTTCTTTTGTTTTCGAGAGAAAATCTTGTTTGGAGAGCATATTGAGATTCTTTTTTCTTCACTTGGCATAAAAACCCCCAAACCCAAACCAAACGGTGCCGAGTAATAGAGACCCTAGAAGACAAGGCAGAATGGTCCCTGTGAGATTCTGAGCAGGTAACCTTTCACAGGAGTAGAGAGCCCTTTCTCAGAGGGGCTGCCCTGGACATTGCAATCTCATATACGAACAACAAGACATTTGTCTCGATAATTCAGGAGATGTATTTCTAATAATTATTGCTTAGTAATGAAAATGTTTAAGACCTTTATACAAAGGTTTTGGGAGGTGGGGCGGACACCATGGACAACCGTTGGAGAATGGGAAAGCCGTTGGAGTAGCAATGGGAAAACATGTGCAAATGACACCCCCAGCTATAAATGCCTATGTTTATGAGTGCCCTTGGATGGAGGGTTGAAAGCACTGGGGTCCTAATCAAAAGGTCGCCATTTCACACTTTGCAGCCACTCATTGGGAGAAAGATGGAGCAATCAGTCAGCTTCCCTGAAGATTTAGAGCCTGGGAAACCAGACGGGGTAGTTCTACTTTGACAGAATCATCGTGATTCTTAAGTGTGAGAATTGAAGTCCCACTGAATTGGGAAAATTCAAATGGAATGCCACCTTTCTCCCAATCTGTCCATCGCCTTGCTTGTAGCTTCTGGGTTGCACAATGGGCTGCCCACTGCAAGGTCCCCAGTGTTCCATGCCCTGCAGCGCCGGGCGATTGTTCATGGGGGCATGGGCATGCTCCATGCCTACGTGGGTGGTAAGGATGCAGAGAGAAGCCGCGCTTACACACAATCACAGCAGCATCAAAGAGTGAAGCCACAGTTTTATTAAATCACAGAATCGCTTCCGAAAGAACTGAAGGGGATCCTTCTGGAGAGGTAAGAAAGAACGTGGCCTTGGGGAACAGGTCTAGTTTTAAAGGGAGAAGGTTACAGCTCTGCAGATGGTCAGGCAACCTTGGGGCTCGTGCATATTTTCTTGCAATTTAACCTCTGCTGAGGCTTGGCTCTGGGTCAGCATGTTTTGGATTTATCTCCAGCTATGGCTCTGTGT
>NW_022111373.1:107593995-107596294 GCF_000313985.2 Echinops telfairi
TGATACAATTCTTCCCAGCATGAATATGGCACTAATTGTTGCGACGTAGGATTCTGTGTCAGCGTGTGCTGTTGCTACATGCCGATGAGTCGCTGCGGACTTTAGCCTGCCGTGCTTCTCCAGGCAAAGGTTCCTCAGATAACGTATCCAAAACATGTCCTGTGAGTAGACTTACTAGTCCCCCTTCCATCTTTCTTTTGTTTTCGAGAGAAAATCTTGTTTGGAGAGCATATTGAGATTCTTTTTTCTTCACTTGGCATAAAAAACCCCAAACCCAAACCAAACGGTGCCGAGAAATAGAGACCCTAGAAGACAAGGCAGAATGGTCCCTGTGAGATTCTGAGCCGGTAACCTTTCACAGGAGTAGAGAGCCCTTTCTCAGAGGGGCTGCCCTGGACATTGCAATCTCATATACGAACAGCAAGACATTTGTCTCGATAATTCAGGAGATGTATTTTTAATAATTATTGCTTAGTAATGAAAATGTTTAAGACCTTTATACAAACGTTTTGGGAGGTGGGGCGGACACCATGGACAACCGTTGGAGAAGTAGCAATGGGAAAACATGTGCAAATGACACCCCCAGCTATAAATGCCTATGTTTATGAGTGCCCTTGGATGGAGGGTTGAAAGCACTGGGGTCCTAATCAAAAGGTCGCCATTTCACACTTTGCAGCCACTCATTGGGAGAAAGATGGAGCAATCAGTCAGCTTCCCTGAAGATTTAGAGCCTGGGAAACCAGACGGGGTAGTTCTACTTTGACAGAATCATCGTGATTCTTAAGTGTGAGAATTGAAGTCCCACTGAATTGGGAAAATTCAAATGGAATGCCACCTTTCTCCCAATCTGTCCATCGCCTTGCTTGTAGCTTCTGGGTTGCACAATGGGCTGCCCACTGCAAGGTCCCCAGTGTTCCATGCCCTGCAGCGCCGGGCGATTGTTCATGGGGGCATGGGCATGCTCCATGCCTACGTGGGTGGTAAGGATGCAGAGAGAAGCCGCGCTTACACACAATCACAGCAGCATCAAAGAGTGAAGCCACAGTTTTATTAAATCACAGAATCGCTTCCGAAAGAACTGAAGGGGATCCTTCTGGAGAGGTAAGAAAGAACGTGGCCTTGGGGAACAGGTCTAGTTTTAAAGGGAGAAGGTTACAGCTCTGCAGATGGTCAGGCAACCTTGGGGCTCGTGCATATTTTCTTGCAATTTAACCTCTGCTGAGGCTTGGCTCTGGGTCAGCATGTTTTGGATTTATCTCCAGCTATGGCTCTGTGTTAGGACATTCCCGTAGGCCTGGCTTCAAGGTTAAGATGTTTACTAAGCTTGTTCTCACAGGGTCCTTTTGTTTATGCCCCTTTAGCAGGCAGGGCAGAAGCTCCAGTTCTGCCTGTCAGGTAGTTCAAACCCACGAGCTACCCTGTGGAGAAATCTGAGGCTGTTGACTTCAGTAAAGATGTATAGCCTTAGAAACCTATAGGGACAGTTCTACTCTGTCATATAGGGTCAGTATAAGTCAGAAGTGAATCAATGGCAAAGAGATTTTTGAGTTACTCACCTCCACCACAGCCGGGCAAGGCAAATTCTGCTCAGTGTTCTAATTTCAGTGTTTGCATCTCTGAAATTTGCAGTCATCTTTTTTAGCCTCTTTGCATCTACGGGAATCTTCCTTAGAGGTTATTCATGGTTTTCTTTTTAAATTAAAATCTTTATCTCTTTCCTGACATCTCCCTCCTTTATCAAATTCATTTTTAAAAAAAGCCTTTGCCACGTTCTATACATTATTACCTTCAGAACTAATTTTTAAATCGACAAGTCCATCTGTGATTCTAAAATTTGGCATCCTAAAAGATCATAAGGGTTAATATAGTTTGTTACTTTAATTTTGGTAATGATGCTAATAATAACTGTTTGAGCCCTCATACTAGTTTAGGCACTTTGAGACGTATTTTATTACCATTGTCCCATTTCATTTTTCTAACACTATGAGAAAGGATCTATGATTATTTCTATTTTTTAGATGCTGAGATTTGATACTTGGTGGAGTTGGGAACTTGCTCAGGCCACAATGCTAGTAAGTGGGGGGCTGGACCGGGAAGCCAAGGCCCATTGGAGTTACTAGGCTAAGCCAATTATAATCCTGCTCTAACTTTAGATTTCTGGTTAAATCATTCGGAAGAGTTCTTATTGTTTAAGCCAAGTTGGGCCAGTCTTTGTTGTTGTTGTGACTGACAATTTTAGTCTATTATTCCTGGAGTCCCATGTTACTTTCCTGCTAGGTCTGGGATTTTGGTGCAGCTA
>NW_022111373.1:107598825-107600370 GCF_000313985.2 Echinops telfairi
TGGACTGGCTGCTCTATTTGGCCTAGTGGGTCAGGATGTGCTCCAGTCTCTCCTCCTCCCCCGTCATCTGTTCCTGTGTGCTCTGGTCAGATATATCCTTCTCCCGAAGCTGCAGATTCAGTGCCATCGTTTGAGATACATTCTTCTCAGGGGAGGGGCAGAAGCCTGTATTTTTTTGTGTGGGGTGGGGTGCGGGGCGAGTGAGATCATTCAATTTGGCTTGTATGCAGTACTCTGGGAATTGGTCCACAAATTTATCTTTTAGGAAATAAACAACCACATCTGTTTCTCTGTGTTATTCAAAGATGCATGGTAAGTTGTTTATCTTGTCTTTTAAAAAATTTGTTGGTGTTCACAATTTAAACTCACTGGTTTACAGAAGGACATGGATGACTTTGGAAGTCCCAACTCGGTTTACAGGACCCCCACATGGACTAAGACTCCGTAAACCCCCTCTGAATGTAGTGCAGGGGTGTGACTAGCTTTGCTATCAGACAGAGAACCTTGTAAAGTCAATTATTGCAGACGTAGTTAGGCTTAAATGTAACGCCTTATCGTTTGTTCTCCCTTTTGGTCCATTTTAAAGTTAACTTTTCAATCTTTCCTGATTGCTTTTGGATTGAGATTTTCCTATATTCTCTCTAGTCACTGTTGTTCTTTGCTTGCTTGTTTCCTGTTTGTGTTTTGTATGATTTCCTACATATGAATTCCAGGGTAGGAACATCTATAGATAGTAACTGGATTAATAATTAGCTAGGTTTCGGACATTCCGTTCTGCAGAAGAATGCCAGATCTGACTTTTCAGTACTGGGTGGGGGTGGTTGTCCACAGGAGAACTAGCAAGCTCCACACCCATGTGGTTTGTAAGAGGCTAGGGATAAGCCCCCCTCTCTCTCTTACTCACACACACCCAGGACAAAGGGTTAAAGCAAAGTTTATTCAAGCAGACAGTCACTTCAAAAGAGCTGAAGCAGGCCCCATTGGAGAAGAGAGAGAGGAGGCAGATATTATCTAGAGGAACACTTACTTTTTTAACAGTTTTATTGGCACTTAATCTACATACCACACAATTCAATAGTTCAACCATAGTAAGAGTTGTACAATCATTACTACAATAAATTTTAGAACATCTCCTCCCCCCCAGCCCCCATGGTTAAATCACTTTTTAAATGAGTTGTGCAGGGGAGGAGTCCAGATGTCGCCCAGAATTGGAGAATGCATACAGACCCCACGAGGGCACACCAAACCCAGAGGACCATGTAACCATGAGGAGGAATGCATGAAAAGATTGGGCTTCAGGGCCGGCCCCAACCGAGCCAATCTGACCCCCGCCCTAGCAGTATGTGCCACAGAGAACAACACTAAACCTTCAGGTGGGGGAAGGCGCCAAGTTCCCGCGCCCACACGGAAGCAAACCAAGAAGGAGACAGACAAAGGGACAGTCACCTTAGACTCCACATTGGTGCAACAAGCCTTGAGGATGATGTCCCTGCATGGAGCTGGGGACTCTCAACAACTCAAGTCACGTTGTCCCCTAACTGGAGC
>NW_022111373.1:107602235-107643066 GCF_000313985.2 Echinops telfairi
TTCTGTGCTTTGCAAACTTGAAAACCTAACAGAAGCAGGAAAAAAACAGGAAAAAAATAAAGTGGTAAGGATAATATAATGATAATACAGAGATAAAAATATATGTAGTGGGTAAGAAAGAAAAGCTCACCTTGAATATTTAAGAGGTCAGGGAAGAAATTTTTTCATGGAACAAGCAAGAAATATTTACGCCTAGAACAATTTTATGTTGGGTCAAGAGGGAGTGCAGCTCTCAAAGTGTCAAGTTGGATCCAGTATAACTAAGATTACAATGCTCTCCATCTGATAGTAAAGCTGTTTTCGACCCTTGCCTGTGGCTGGAGGGGATCTGCCAGTGGCTTAATCTGACTAGATTTTCTGCAGATGGGTTTTGGGCTCCCACTGTCCTCCATAGCTTGCTACAAATTGAGTGTTCAAAATGTAGGCTTTGATACTGTTTTCCTTTGTCGTATTTGAATTTTGTTATTGCTGTCTTTGGATCACACAAGCTAGTGTGCTTCTTCCATTTCTTGTTTCAAAGGGCACTTTCAAAGGGAAGTGGGGCTGCAGTCCTGCTGATGGTCTGACCCCTTTCACATTAGTTACTGAGTTCATCCTTGGGTCTCTACTTACCTCAGGTGACAATTTGGCGTCAGGTTTTCTGGAGTCTTATCTAGGACTGTGAATCTGCTCGCAGTTACTCAACCAGCCTGACCTCAGACCTGAGACATTTACCAGGCTTGTTCTCTCAGGGTCCATGGTTCATTTTGCTAGCAGGAAGAATGCGCCCACAGAATATTATTCCTCTAGCCAGCAGAGGAATTCATCTCTTGGCAGGGGAAGCTGAGGGGCAAGGGAAAGCTCCCTAGGAATATGAGAAGAAAATGTTCTGAAATGGATGGGGTGAAAATTGCACCACGCTTCTTAATATGATGAAATGGTAGGCTATGTAAAGTACATGCCAACAAAACTATTTTTTAAAAAGTTGTTTGGCTGGAAAGAGGCACTCGGCAAGCACACAAATCGTAGTGATCCTTCTCTTTCAATGTGCAAGGACAGCGCTGTTGACCTTTTGGGTGGGGGTGTGGGTGAGAGGGGAGGATTTTGCAATGTTGCCTATTGGTTTCCTCACAGACTTCTGTGCCTTCTGCTCGCTGCTGCCTAATCAAATTCCCAGTTCCACGTAGGAGCCTCCATTTGGCAGACTTCTCTTAATGCCTTGTTCTGCTCGCCGGAGGGGCCTGGCAAATATTTGTTGAGTTAATTAGATGTGGTAGTGGAATTGCTGGAAGACAGACCTGCTGCAGTTTGGCTGAGCTCACTGCCTTCCTTGCTTTGAATCTCTACAACTTCGAAGTGCTGTTGCAGCTTGTCAAGAAATGTATCTTATCCCATTAGGATAAAGGCATTTCCTTATGATTGCTGGAATGGATTTGCCAGTGATCTTGACTACCCTTGAATAGCTTCTAATTATTCAAGCCTTGAAGGAGGTAAATAGGACTTAACTGTAACAGTAGAGGTTCCAGACTGCAGCCTTCCCTGTCTTGGTCTTTCCTCTTTGGAGTTTGTATCTTTCCCATGCACATGGACCACATGCTTCTTAAGCTGTCCCCTTCCCCCATTAAAACCTGCTTAAGGGCTTGAAACCAATCCATCACAAGAGCTTCAAATGCATTTCTGAGTTTTGCATTTTAGAATAGCTCAATGAACAACATTTCACTGGGGAGGCTGTGTTTTGGCGGTAGTGCTGATTTAGGGGCCTTCCCTACACGATTGCTGAAGACAAAGTGGATGTATAAGCAAATGTGGTGAAGAAAGGTGATGGTGCCCGGCTATCAAAAGATATAGCAACTGGGGTCTTAAAGGTTTGAAGGTAAACAAGCAGTCATCTAGCTCAGAAGTAACAAAGCCCACATGGAAGAAGCACACCAGATTGTGTAACCACAAAATGTCGAAGGGATCAGGTGTCAGGCATCAAAGAACAAAAAAATCATATCATTGTAAATGAGGGTGAGTGCAGAGTGGAGATCCAAAGCCCATCTGTAGGCAACAGGACAGAAGGGTTTCGACCCAGTCAGGGTGCGGTACAGCACCGATGAAACAACTTTCGTCTAGTTCTTTAATGCTTCCTCCCCGCGTCCACCCCCCACTATCATGATCCCAATTCAACCTTAAAAATCCACCTGGACCAGAGGATGTACACTGGTGCAGATAGGAACTGGAAACACAGGGAATCCAGGACAGGTGACCCCTTCAAGATCAGGGGTGAGAGTGGCGATAACAGGAGGGTGGAGGGAAGGTGGGGTAGAAAGGGGGAACCAATCCCAAAGATCTACATATAACCCCCTTCCTGGGGGACGGACAACAGAAAAGTGGGTGAAAGGAGATGTAGGACAGTGTAAGACAAGGCAAAAGAATAATGATTTATAAATTATCAATGGTTCGTGAGGGAGGGGAAGGGAGGGGAAAAATGAGAAAGAAAATGTTTTGAGAATGATAATGACACCAAATGTACAAATATGTTTGATACAATGGATGTATGTGTGGATTGTGATAAGTGTTGTAAGAGCCCCCAATAAAATGATTCAAAGCAAAACAAAAACAAAACAATGACAACAACAACAACAACAACAAAGAAAGTGGTGATGATTTCCTGGTGCCCTGGGTGCCCTGGGAGCCTTGAACAGAGGTTCCCTCTGTATGTTTGTCTTGCCCTGCAGCAGCCAGGCTTTGCTCACACACATGGATTTGGGATAAAGCTGATCCTTAGAAGGGTTACTAAACGCTCCAGAGGAGCAAACCTCCATTCTGCTACCCCATGTTATGGTCTCCAAAGCATTTCGCAATTTCCTTTTGTTCCCCTTCCTCCCAGTGAGCCAGAGCCTTTGGCAGTGTGCTGCGGCTCAGCAGGAATGGTTCTGTTTTCCCTTCACTACACAGTGACAGGCTCAAAATTGAGCAAGCCGTTAACCCCTCCTGTGCTTTTGGAAGTTTTCCTAAACACAAGGAGGCTGCTTAAAGACCACTGCTCTTCAAACTGCATGCACGTTTTCAGCAAGAAGCCTGTACAAAGGCTGTTCACAGGAAGACCCCATGAACACAGAGAACGCTTACATAGCCGTAGACAGAACCTAAGAACTAAGAATACAGTTTAATAAAACATGGGGGTGTAATCCCCAAATCAACTGCAAAAATAACATGAACAGAATGATCCTGTTTTAGAAAATACAGAAACTATAAATATACACATACCATGTATTGCTTTCTTGGTATGTGCTGGGCACTTTACTAAACATAAGCCCCCAAAACTCACACCATCGGGTCGATGTCAGCTCCTAGCAATTCGGTAAGAGGGGGCAGAACTGCCCCTGTGAGTGTCTGAGAATTTAACTCTTCACTGGAGTAGAAAGCCCCATCTTCCTCCTGAGTGGTGGCTGGTGGTTTTGAACTGATGACCTTTTGGATGACAGCCTAACGCTTAACCACTATGGCCCTTTGCTAAGTGCCATTTATCTAGCATTCTATTATATACAACTGATATGAAAGTTCAGGAGACAGTTCTTATTGTCCTCATTTTGCAGATGAGAAAACAGATGTTCGTGGAGGTTAACAAACTTGCCTAAAGCCACCCTGCTAACTTGTTGGGAAGATTTTTGACTATTGTGTACACACTCACAAAGACTGAAGGTAATAAACTGTATGCCAATGGGTAAAGGATTATGGGTGATTTTTCTTTCTTTCATCTTGTGTACATTTCCTGATTTATTTCTGGTGAATGTCTTTTCTTAACAGAAAATTATTTTTAAAATGAGAAAATTATGTCCACTTATAGATGAGTTACATATAAGCATTGTGAGAAGATGATGAAAATATTTTGTGTTAAATCCTTTTATTCTGCTAGTGACTCTAACAGAAGAGCTTTGTCAATCTTAAAACACTGAAAACAGACACCAGTATGAAAATATTAACAGAGATCTGAAAGTATTCTATATCCATTCTTCAAATCCTTAATTTCTGAAATGCAGAATATTTCAGAGTAAACTTTATAAGATTTTTCTGAAGGCCTGAAGTGAGTTCCATGGATGTATGCCTGGCAGGCATCAGAAACTTAAAA
This sequence comes from Echinops telfairi, assembly GCF_000313985.2. Classification (NCBI taxonomy): domain Eukaryota; kingdom Metazoa; phylum Chordata; class Mammalia; order Afrosoricida; family Tenrecidae; genus Echinops; species Echinops telfairi. The sequence goes on from NW_022111373.1 coordinate 107,606,329, forward strand.
CCTTATGACAACCATTATTCTGTCATGTTTTCCAGTGATGTTTTGCATTTGTGATTTAAAAAATGTCTCTCTTCTTAGAGTTCATGAGACATATGTAACCTTTTAGTAAATTGCTTGAGCCTCATTGAGGCTGCATCTGAAGGCACCTTTATTATTTGTTTGGTTCTCCCCATCCTCCGGTGTCATTTCTAATGATGGATGATTTCCTTAGGCTTAGGAACAGTGGAGCAGTGTTATGGTGACCTCGGGGAAGTGCTTAATAAACCAAGAAATTCTACCATCTACTTGTTTGGACAAGATCATCAAGTTACAGACAGAGTATTAGGCAGTTTGATTTTGTTCTATCAGGTCACTAGGAGTCAGAATCAAGAAGTTCAGGCAGAGGAGTCCCCAGTGTGTTAGTCGGGGTAGACTGAAGAAGCAAATTCATGGACACTCATATGTATATAAGAAAAAGCATTATATACAAGAGCATTGAATATTGAGAAAAGGTCCCAGCCCAGTCCAGATTAAGTCCATAAGTTCGATATTAGCCCATATGTCCGATACCAATCTATAAAGTCCTCTTCAGACTCACTAAATGTGTTAGTCTGTGTACACTTGAGAAACAAATTCATAGAAACTCATATGTGTATAAGACAGTTTTATATAAAGCGTAATTGTACATTAAGATAGCATCCCAAACAAGTCCAGTCCAAGGCCATAAGTCTGATATTAGCCCATATGTCAGATACCAATCTATACAGTCCTCTTCAGACTCACAAAACACATGCAATGATGCCTAATGCAGGATGATTACAGGGCAGTGTGTAGAAAGTCTTTGGGTCCAGTGGTATTGTAAGCATCTCAGTGCTGGCAGGGGTCTCTATGTGGCTTCTCCAGCTACCAGGGCTGCATCAGGGTATGACCATGTGGCTTCTCCTCAGGGATGTCTCTCAGGGAGTGAGCTTAGAGACAATGTGTCCCCTGTTTCCAGGGAGGAATTACAGGAGTTCCCAGGATCCTTAGGAGAAGGCCATGCCCACACAGAGGCCTCATTGGCTATATCCTGAGTGACAGGCTAGACTCCACCCCTACACTCTTGATCCTCAAATTGACACCCGATTATGTCAGCACCACATCAGGATCATGTAAATGATTAAACACTCACCGACTCAGTGGAAGGTTGGCAGTTAGAAATCACTCAGAAGTGCGTCTCAGAAGACAGACCAGGGATCTGCTTCTAGAACATGACGGCCTTGAACCCCCCTCCCCCCCAGGAAGCTATGTTTTGCACGTGTGGGTTGGTCAGGAGTTGGCATTGACTCAATGAGAAACAACGACAGACCTGGCTGAGGACAGTCCTTTTCTCCAGAGTTCCCCATGAGGAGCGAGAAAGGAACTGAAGAAGATCGGCTCTTTCTCTCCTTTGGTTTTTCACCAAGACTTTTACTAACTTACAGACTTCTTATACACTTCACCTTGTATCTCACCTCCTACCACCCACTTTACTCCTCCACTCCTTTATTCCTCCTGCCCCCATCTTTGCTTGCCGATTGAATATCATCCCATAAAGCAAAGTCTGGCCCCAAACGTAGCTCATCTTCCCAAACGCTTTCCATAACTGGGTCTCAAATACAACTGCCTTTTCTCAATGTAGCCTTGTCCAGAATGAACGTCTTAGGGAGGATTTGTGTTTTCTGTACATTGAGTTGCACTCCATAATGGAGATTATAGCGTTTGCACTATACTTTTCTTGAAAAAGTTCTCTTTGTGCCATTTACGTATCAAAGGTTGTTACTGATCCTTCCTCCAATCCTGATGCTACATTCTTCTTTTTAAAAATTTTATTGGGGGCTCATACAGCTCTTATCACAATCCATACATCCATCCATTGTGCCAAGCACATTTGTACCTTTGTTCCCATTATCTTTTAAAAAACATTTTCTTTCTACTTGAGCCCTTGGTATCAGCTCCTCATTTTCTCTTCCCTTCCTTCCCCACCTTCCCTCTCTCATGAACTCTTCATTATAAAATTTTTTTTCATGTCTTACACTGACTGATGTTTCCCTTCACCCACTTTTCTGTTGCCCACCCCCTGGGAGGGGTTATATGTAGATCATTGCGCATGGTTCTCCCTTTCAACCCCACCTTCCCCTTCCCCTTCTGGTATTGCTCCTCTCATTATTGGTCCTGAGGGGTTTATCTGTGCTGGATTCCCTGTGTTTCCAGCTCTGATCTTTACTGAGGTACATGCTCTGATCTAGCTGGATTTTTAAGGTAGAATTGGGATCATGATAGTGGGTGTGGGTGTGGGTGGAGGAAGCATTAAAGAACTAGAGGAAAGTTGTATGTTTCAGCATTGCTGTACTGCACCCTGATGGGCTTGTCTCCTCCCTGCAATCCTTCTGTAAGGGGATGTCCAGTTGTCTACAGATGGGCTTTGGATCTCCACTTCCCACTTCCCCTCATTCACATTGATAAGATTTTTTGTTCTGGGTCTTTGATGCCTGATACTTGATCCTATAGATACCCTATGATCACACAGGCTGGTGTGCTTCTCCCAAGTGGGCTTTGTTGCTTTCCAGCTAGATGGCTTATTGTTTATCTTCAAGCCTTTAAGACCCCATACACAATATCTTTTGATAGCCAGGCACCATCAGCTTTCTTCACCACATTTGCTTATGCACCCATTTTGTCTTCATTGATTGTGTCGGGAAGCTAAGCATCACAGAATGTCAGGTTATTAGAAAAAAGTGATCTTGCACTCCGGGAGTATTTGAGTACGGGCTCAATGTCCGTATGCTATCTTAATACTTAACATACAAATATATACACATAGATCTATTTCCCTATCATTATACATAAATAAACTTACATATGTACATATGCCTGTATTGAGACCTCTATAACTGCCTTGTCTCCTAGTTCTCTCCTCTATTTCCTTTTCCTTTTCTCTTGTCCCACTGTCATGTTTAACTTCACTTGGGTTTCAGTAATTACTCTCTTAATACAGTCCAGCTTCTCAGATCGTTTGCTCAGTACACAGATTGATTAAATGTAATGAAAGGACATAACCCTGCAGTAGTCCCTTGTTCAAATTGAGTAAGTATCTCTTGGTCTATACACATGTTTCACAGAAGCCTAACTTAGTTTTCTGGTAATGTTGTTCTTCTCAGTGTTCTTCATAATTTGTTATGATCTATAAGTTGAATGTTTTTGTACAGCCAATAAAACATAATTAAGTCCTCTTTCTGGTATTCTCTGCTTTAGCCAAGATCTATGTGAAGTTAGCAATAATTTCCCTTTCCCCGCATCCTCTCTGAACCAGTCTTGAATTTCTGGCAGACCCCTGGCAATTCATTGCTGCAACACGTTTTGAATTATCTTCAGAAAAAGTTTGCTTGCATATGGTTTTCTTGATATTGTTTGATAATTTATTTTTTCATTCTCCAGGGTCATTTCTTTTGAATGGTACAGATGTAAGTTTTTTTCCAGTTGCTTGGCTAGGTAGCTGTGTTCCAAATTTCTTGGCTTAGATGAGTGGGCTCTTTGGTGCAAACACTACAATTTGAATGTTGTCTTTTTTTTTTTTTGGTTAATACCTTCAGTGTAGCTTGGAGGTCTTCTTTCAGTACCACTGGGCTTTGATCATATTATATCTCCTGAAATGGTTGAATGCCTATCAATTCTTTTTGGTACAGTGACTCTGTGTATTCTTTCTACCTTTTAAAAACCTTTTTTGTTGTTGTGAATTAGGTGAAGGTTTACAGAGTAGATAATCAGTTTTATATTCAACTATTCATACACATTTGTTTTACCTCATCCACATAATCTCCTCAATGTGCCATCCCTTACCCACATCTTTCTTGATTTCCTGCTTCCGTGTCTTTCCTTCCATGCTGAACTCTGTCCTTGGGCTGATGCTGCCCTTTTAATCTGAAATGGTTGATAATTATAATGGAGGGTGGAGATCTGTTCCAGAGCATGTCTTTTACTTTTGGTTGCTTTGTCTGAATATTTATGGCTCTGAGTTACCTAACCGTAAACCCAAATGAAGTCCATTGTCATTCTTACACAGAGCAACACTATTTGACATGGCAGAACCATCTCAAGGCCATTTCCAAGGTTAAAATGTGGATGGAAGTAGATCTGTGGATTTGAGCGGCTGACCTTTTGGTTAGCAGTGGAGCCCTTAGCTACTGTCCCACCGGGCCAAAGCACAGAAGAGTTTACCTGAACTAGATTCCCTGTTTACACAACCTGTGTTTCGTTCAATAAAAGGAAAAGCGGTACATCACTCCCTCGAATGGTAAATTATGATGGGTTGCTGATAGGATCTTCAGTAGTGAACATGCCTCCTTTTATCACTTGGTCTGTTTCCACATTCATTTTATCATTTAATGGAACCATGTTTATTTTCTGTAATTGAGGGGTGAATTCAGCCTGGGCTCTGCCTTCCCTGACCCTTTGGGACCCCAGACCTCCATGACATGAAACCAGACATTCTGTTCTACAGATTCAAAAACTTTCTACAGATTCAAAAACTGGAGCAAAAGGCGATGAACTTCTCTTTTCAGGGAAAGTGTTTACTTTGTGTCCTCCAGAAGGTCCAACGTTTTAGTTTCAGTTCTGGGAACAGTCTCCCCCTAATGTCTACCCTTCATCATGTGACAACTCTCTCAGGAACAAACGGCCATGTGTCTCAGAGCTTCTGTTTAATTTTCTGATTCACGGCGTTTCAGTGGCTGATTTTTCCAGAGTAGAGTACTAGGCCTTTTTTCTTTTTAAAATCATTTTACTGGGAGCTCATACAGCTCTAATCACAATCCTTCCATCCATCCATTGCATCAAGCGCATTTGTTCATTGTTGTGCTAGGCCTTTTTTCTGAGGTGGCTCTGGGTGGACTTACACCACCAGCCTCTCTGTTCTCTAAGTGCATGGCAAATAATGTCAGGATGATGACGTGACTGCCTTTCTCCTTCAGAGTTTTAAGCTGTGTGTTTCACTGTCTGTCCCTCCTCGGTCTGGCTTCCCTGTGTGCCTGACCTTGTTCCAACAGGTAGGAACTGTCCTCACGGTACCCGTCCTTCTCAGAAGACCATTTGCTTTATCCCAAGGCTTTCTGTAGACAAGGAAGATGTTATTGGGAAGATTCAAAGCACGGAGAGGAAGTGGTTCCTGTGGTTCAAAATCTATCTTATAGACTTTTTTACCTACCTCTAAAGAGAGATTCCGCAAACCCTGGTGTTTCTTTTCAGAACAGTCATTTTACTGACTGCTGGCATCAGCACTGTTGAAAGAGATAACAACGAGTTATAAAAGAAGAGAACCTAGAACTAACTATGAGTGCTGACTACGTATATTTAATGGCCTGGAACTCTCTATTATGATCTTAAATAATAATAAGCTAGAACAAGATCTAGTCTGAAAAATCTGAGAGAAATTGGGTTGTCATGCTCCTAGCTGGCATTTTAAGGTTATAAGAAAAAGCTCCCTTTTGCATTTAGGTTTACATAATAAATCAGAATTCAAAAGCTGTATCCATGGAAGTGGATACATAGGACAGCAACAAAAACATAGTGAATGTATGATTTCCTTAATACTATACAGATAATGTTGATACAACATTAGACAAAGTAAGAAACTATGAAAATGGCCAAAGGATATGCACTGGCATCTCAAGGAAGAGAAAATATGAATGGTCAATAAACCTATAAATAATGAAATAGACTCAATTTAAACATAAATGATCACAGCTTTTCCTAGCAGATTGACAATATTAATAATACCTGGTGTTGCAAGGAAAGTATGGAGACAGGTATTTTTATGTAGTTTGAATGGAAGTATATTTTGAAGGACAATTTGACGATAACAATAAAAACTTACTATGTCTTCCATTTCACCAAATAATGTTACTCCTAGAAGAAATTGCACGTTATTCACCAAGACCTATGTACCGGTTGATTGCTGTTAGTTGCTAAGAGTTCCCTGCCTGCTGGAGACTACATATAACGGAGTGAACACTGCCCAGGCGGTCACCATCTCCATGGTTTTTGATATGTTGGGGCCCACTCTTGTGGGCAATTTGTCAATTCATCTCATTGAAGGATTCTCTCATTTGTGGGTGTCTGGCTGCTAATCTGAGCAGTTTGAAACCACCAGGTGCTCTGAGGGAGAAATATGGGACTTTCTACTCCTGCAAAGAGTTACAGTCTTTAAAACCCACAGGGCAGTTCTACCCTGTCCTATAGGGGCCCCATGAGTCAGAATCAATAACAGTGAGGGTTTTTAAAAAAATCCTATTTGACCAAACTTGATGTCCTTTTCTAACTAATATTTCCTTGGGTTGATGCTGCCCCTTTGATCTGAAATGGTTGATAATGGAAGTTTTACCATTATTGCAACAATGGTTGACATATAACACTAATTGTGAGGATGGCACAGGACTGGGTAGTGTTTTGTTCTATTGTACACGGGGTCTCTAAGAGTCAGAATTGGCTTGACAGTACCTAACAACAACACCACACTCCATTTTTCTTTCCACCAACACTGACTTATCAGTTATTCTGGCATTCCACGATACATTCCCTATTATTTGCCATCACCACATGCAAATGAACGGTTTCTTCTTCTGTCTTCTCTTTTTTTGTGGTCTACTTTTTGCCTGTATCTGAAGCAATTGAAAAGACCACGGTTAGGTGTGCTTTACTCACCGCAGTGTCCTCACTGCTTTTTAGGATTTTAAAGGGACCTTTAAAAATCTCTAAAAATGGATTTGCCCAGTAACACATTGCTTAATTTCTTGACAGCTGCTTCCATGAGTGTTGGTCAGTGATATGTATAGATATTGTCTATGAAACATATAACAATGGGAGCAATTTAACATCTATATTAAAAAGTGACTATGCATAGATTGGACATGCATAGATTGAAATAATTTTTAATTTTTTAAGAAAGCAAATGTACACACTTACGAGGAAGATGTCTCTGTCTCTGAAAGGTGTTCATGATCTATTGTTAAATTTTAAAAATGTATACTGCAATGGATAGGTAATGGTCATATTTATTTGTACCCAATATATTTCTTTCTACTAGTTTTGGCCTCAAAGGGGATGATTTTCTTAAAGGACACAGAATGACAACAGAGACATGTGAAGAAGCTTTCAGAAAATTTAAATCTACATTGGGAAGAAAAAGGACAGGCACCTAACGAATTTTTCCCATCACAATGTGCCTGCTCATTCTTTGAAGATTTCATTGAGAAGCCTTACCTGATCCCCCTGGCAGTCCTGATATTGCTCTTCAGACTTCTTTTTGTCCCCCAAACAGAAAAAACATTAAAAAAGGGTCACAATTTGTGTTCCTCAAAGATGCTAACATGTTATTTTTATGTGGTATGTTCAAAGAGCGCACATTTTTTTAAAATTAGGGTTAGAGAGATGCAACCACCACTCCAGAAGTGTGTAGATTGAAGTGGAGGATATGGGAAACAATAGCCTCACATTTGGAAATTTTGGGTTAATAAAGGTTTCTATGATTTTTGCGGTCATATTTTTCTACTTACCCTCCTAAGAAGAAGTGATTATTCACTTGCACCCCAATGGCATTTAAGACCATGACAATTGTCCTAGGTAAACATTCCTTCAAGTTATAAACTAGCAAATCATTTACTTTGTTAGGTTTGACTCACTCGTTGGATTAAAAGGAATTTCACAGGGATTTCAATGGCCTTTCATAATGCCAGGATTTTGCCTTGTCAGTTTCCAAGTCTTCGTGGTTTCTGAGGCTGTAAATGTTCATGAGAGCAGGTATCCTTATCTTCATCCTGCAGAGCAACTGGGGGAGCAACTCCCTTCCTCCCTCGCCCACCCTTGGTCACCATCAAATAGTATTTCTTTAATGTGAAAATCCTTTTTTGAATTTTTATAATAGTGGTCTTATACAATATCTGCCCTTTTGTGATGACTAATTTCATTCAGCATGCCCTCCAGATTTATCCATGTTATGGGATATATTTATAGATTTATTGTTATTCTTTACTATTTCATAGTATTTTCTTGTGCTAATGTACCAAAGCTTATTTATTCATTCTTGCACCGATGAACATTCAAGTTGTTTTGATCAGTTACAATTTGCTATTGTAAATAGCGCTGTGATAAACACGGGTGTACAAATAAGAGTTACCCATGTTGTAGCTCTTATTTCTCTAGGGTATATACCAAGTAGACGAATTACTGGGTCATGATATTTCTATTTTCAACTTTTTGCAAAATGCCATATTGTTTTCCAGTGGTTTCACTGTTTTACTGTCCTACGACACTTCCTTTGACACACAAGGTAGGTCAAAATGCACTATTTCCAAAAACATTGGAACTGTTTTAATTTCCCTTTCCATGAACAGTAGCTGACCAACAAGGCAAAGGGATTAATATTTTACATATGGCTTTCTTTTAGAAAGAATACTTTATGTTTCTTACATTGAGACATCAGTAGTATTTTACAAATGGCACTTAGTGGATGTCATTTTCTCATGTTTGTAGCAAAAAAGCGGATCTGTAACATCACAGTGTTTGGCCCTTCTCGCTTTGAAGCCTATGATGGGTTCACAGATTCTCAGAGCCATAGAAACTACCCAAACACAAAGATGAGAATGCTTACTGACAGCCATGGATTAGACATGCTCACAGGCATTCCAGGGGGAAACGAGAAGGAATGGAAAAAGGAGAGAGTCTGAGAAGAGGCTCTTCACCCTGGTGTTGGGCAATAGCAAGAGATGAGATCATTAGGATAAAGTTCAACTTAATAAACACAGTCAATTAGATAATCTTAGTTGCCTTATCATTTGAATGTATGGTAGTAGCCACAGCAATCTATCAGGTGATTTTAATCATGTGTAAGCAGTCAGACCATCTGATTACCTGGCTGGACTGCTGGGTCAGGTTTACTAGAAGTGCCTATTGAACTTGTCAACCTGATCATATTGGTTCTATCTTCAGGCGAAGTCAGATGCTCCTCTTGCTTACCATCATCTCAGACAATCCTCAACCCTCTGTGGTTTCTGCTTTCTTGTCTGTTTGCACTATTACATTTCTGGGTCCTGGAGAACTAGTGAGTCAAAGAGATTTTTTTTTAAATTCTGCATCCTAATCACTTAGCATTGTGATTATTAAGAAATATTCATTGGATTTACTTGGAAATTTTGCTTTCTTGAAACTGTTGATTGGTCCCAAATGCCCAACACAGGAAATGGTACAAGAATAGGATCTCTTTGATTTCATAAAAATCAAACACCTATGCTGTTCAAAATATTTTCTCAAAAGAATAAAAAATCAACCTCTAGTTTGGGAAAAAAATCTTTGGAAATGACATAGCTTATATGGGTAACCCTGCCCCCCCCCCCAAAGAAAAAACATGGATTTTTCAAAGCTATGTATTATATATAATTTTAATCTAAAACAACCTTATCACCTTCAACGTACTCTCCATTATGCTTAATAAATTTGTCAAATCTACAATTCCATTTTTGGTGACATTTTTCATACTCATCTGTTTGAATGACTGTCAGCACCTCCTCATTTTTTTCTTCACCTCTTCTACATCATCAAATAGCTGGCCTTTCTTGTCCCTCTTCATTCGCAGAAACAAAAAGAATTCACACAGAGTGAGGTGAGGTGAGTAAGGTGCATGGGGCAAGAGAGGCATGTGGTTTGTTTGGGTTTTTTTTCTCCTCAAACTGGCACACTGAGATGGCTGTGTGACCAGGTGTATTGTCACCGTGGTGGCAAAACCAGTCCCCATCTACCACAAATCAGGCCTTTATTTTCTGCACACTGTTGGGCAATCTTTTCAGAACCTCTAAATAGAAAACTTGATTAACAGTCTGACCTGGTGAAACAAGCTCCAAATGCACTATGAGTCGATATTTTTGTCCATTCAGGAAGTTGATGGACATCAAGAATGAGGTTTGTCATCAATTGACATTTCAGCTTTTTTGAAACAAGTAAACCACTGGTACACCTGAGTTTTCCCCATAGTGCTGTCTTGGTAAGCTGTGTTAAACATCATAACAATTTCTGTGGCATTTTTCCCCAGTAAGAAACAAAATTTCACAGCTGCATGCTGTTCTTTTAAATCAGCTATGACCAGAGAGAACCTTCCTAGGTAATGCCACTGGGTGCACTAATTCAAAGTGAGTTGCACCATGCTTGCCTAGCAAGACAAATTCATACTATGAAAGCTCCGCCCAGAGGAGCTATTTTCTATTTTTTTGGATATCTTCTTGTAGTTCTAATTTATAAATTATATAGACAACTGTAACAACTCAACAACTAAAAGATAAACAACCCAAATTAAGAAATAGGCAAAGGACATGAACAGAATATCACCAATAAGAATTGCAAGTGGCTAAGCAACACAGAAAAAGATGCTCATGATAATTAACTATTGTGTTATTGTTCTGAGGTGCTGACTTATAGCTATGCGTTAGAATTGACTGCATGGCAGTGAGTCTATTTGAACAGAACAAAACACTGCTGGTCTCCACCATTCATACATTTGAACCCATGTTGCAGTCACTGTGGCAATCCATCTCCTTGAGGTTCTTACTCTTTTTTCTAATCCTCTACTAAGCACAATGTCCTTCTCTAGGGATTGGTCTTTCCTGATGACATGTCCAAAGATGAAGTTTCACCATTCTCACTTTTAAGGAATGTTCTGGTAATACTTCAAGACAGATTTTTTCCCCTGACATTTGGCATCTTCAATATTCTTTACCAGCACCATAATTCAAATGAATTCATTCTTCTGTGGTCTTCCATTGCCCAACGTTTGCTTGCTTATAAGGGGATGTATGGAGGGTCATGTATGGAGGATAACAAATGATGGATAGCATTTCTTAAGGATGGGAATTCAGAAACCATATGGTTCTAAAGACCTCTTTAAAGTACTGAAGAGCAAAGATGTCCCTTTGTGGACTCTGGTGCATTGGACCCAAGGAACAGAGAATCTCATTACTAGTGTCAGGGAGATCTTGGCTGAATGCAGAAACTACCAGAAAGATGTTTGCTTGTGTTTTCTTGATGATGCAAAAGCATTAGATTATATAGAGTATAACAAATCAGGGGTAACATTGTGAAGAATAGAAATTCCTGAACTCTTAATTGTGCTCATGTGAAATCTGTACCTGGACTAACAGGCAGTGGTTCGAACAGAACAAAGAAATATTGCATCATTTATAGTCAGGACTGTTGTAGATATATATAGGTTTTCCAGTGAGTGAGTGCTAATACAAATGAGGTCTGGATTCCCTCAGATCCTGCGATATTCACTGTTAGCAAGTTGATTCCCGCTCAGAGTGACCCTACATAGGGTTTGTGAGGCTGTAAATCTTTACAGAAGTAGACAGCCGCATCTTTCTTCTGCTTAGCGGTTGGTGAATTTGAACCTCTGGCCTTATGGTTAGCAGTCCTATGATTAAGACAGTGCCTCTAGTCTCCTGGTCTTTAGATTAAAGCCTCCAAAGTCACTGCCATGCTGTGGAGAACTGCCCCAAGAGACTGTAACTCTTCTTGTGGAGCGCAGCTCCACACATCATCACAGCGCCGCCAAGGCTCCTTAGGCTTTAGATATGCAAGAGCAACAAACACATCCCTCTGGGGTGTTTGCCGCACAGGGACCCTCTCTCGGTGGGTTTCCAAGGTGGAGTACAAAGCCCTGTCTTTCTCCAGTGGAGCTGCTGGTGGTTTACAACTAACTGCTGACCATGCGGATCGCTGCCCAAGGCACAGCCACTACATGTCCAGGACTTCTTTTCTTCCTTCCTTCCTTCCTTCAATCAATAAGAAGAGAGCGGAGGTCCTGTGCGATTCCCACCCACGTTCACAGTTTAAACATTCCAGAACAACCCCAGCAGGTCTGCAGTTACAGGAAACGGGAATGGTAGACGCTCGCAGGCTGTGGGGAGTCGGTCCCACCACAAAGCAAGAGGAAAGGCATTTCTTTTCAAAGCAGCTGCGGGGCTGCTGACTCAGCAAGTGTTTTTTCTGATCGTCCTTTGGAAAAGAACGTGATTTTGGGCCCTTGTGTACACTTAGGCCTTCTTCCCGCCCCCGACTGTACCATTTAATCTCAGATATTGGGGTGACTGAAACGGATAGGAAATAAATTATTACTTGTATTCATCTCTAAAATCTTTCCCTTCACACTCTGCATGACAGTCCAGACACCGTCTGTTAAGGTGATAATAATGGTCAGCTCATGGTTTGTTGACAGTCTGCAAGATCATGCGACGTGAGCCCTGAACTTTGGATTGCAGCTGGGGAGGGAGGGGCCTGGGGAAGGGCGGTGGACAGTAAACAACAGGACTATAAGTAGGAGAGCTGTGCTGTGGCTTTGTGGAGCTGTGCAACGGAGCCGAGAGAGGAAGCAGGGATTTTGTAAGTAGAAACTATTTTGTCACACTTGATTCTTTCAGGATTTGGTAAATCTTTTGTTTCTATGTCTGATACAATACTTCTTTCCTTCGATTAGATGAAAAACCAAACCAAACCAAACCAAAAACCGTGTAAAGGTCGTAAAGAAAGCAATAAAAGAGAACCCAGTCTGAAGTTGAGTGTGGTGTGAAGCTCTGCCGTGGACACATCAGACAGTTCTTGGCGATTCCTGCCTTGTCTTCTGCAAGCTTAGGTTGCAGTTGGGAGCAGGGAAGCCCGGGGAGAATCCAAACAGTTTTGTCCTGGAAAAGGTTGTTATTGTTAGGTTATCAGTACTGTATGTTCAGCCTCCTACTAAAATAGCGTGTCCGTTGTAAGACAGACTAAACTAGCTGTTCTAGAATGGAGGCCTGGAGGTGTCGTGGTTATGTGTTGGTCTGCGATCAGCATGGTCAACAGTTTGAAACCACCAGCCGGCTCTGCTGGAGAAAGACGAGTGTCCACACTCCCACTCCCGTAAGCTGTTAGTCTGGGGAACCCGCAGGGGGTCGCTATGAGTAAGCATTGGGTCGATGGCAGGGGGAGGGTGGTGTGATGTCTAGGCAAGCAGTTCCAGAAAGAAAACAAGACAAAAATAACAGTGTGTGTGTGTGTGTGTGTGTGTGTGTGTGTGTGTAGCAGATTTGGTTCACAAGGCAAGCATTACCCAGAAAAGAGCTAAAATTCATGTCAGAATCAGGCGGACTGTGACTGAATAGAGAGTTTTACAATCTAAGTGGAGAGTGGGTGGTTTTGGGCGACAAAGCAAAGACTCCCACGCAGAGGTTCCTTCAGGGGAGAAATGGAGGACGCTGCCCTCCCCTGGGCCCCTCCCCTTTCCTTTTTCTTTCTGGAACTGCTCATGTCCCCCACATGGCATTTCTCCTTCACTCTGGACAGGGCAGAGTGTGGCCTTGGCTTTCATAGCCAAGGGACACATCCCCTCACAGTTCTCACCCTATTGCAGAGAGAAACTTTTCAGGCTAAGTGTGCAGCATTGCAGATCTAAGATCTAAGGGTTTTGTGATGGAAAAGTAGTGAGATGAGTAAAGTTCACATCAGGTTCATTTAATGGTCTGCTTCCAGTAAATCTGGAAATTTGTTATTTGCCTTGACTTTTTTTTTACACAGCTGCCTCTACTTATAATGAAACTTTTATTATGTTAAAAATGATCTGAAGAGATTAACAGACAACCCAGAAAAGTAGAATAAGCTTATTGATTATTATAACACTGGAAAAACTGGAATTGAAATTTCCTGACATCTGCCAATAGCTTTGGTTATTTTTTTCTTAAAAAAAAAAAAGCAAAAAGTGAGACAAATGTGTGAAATACATAAAATTACCTTGTTATTTATATCCACCAGTTAGTCAGTTAGAAGTGTTTTCTCTGTGAAAAGTGTGATTTCATGCTATGGTTTCTGTAAGGAGTGAATTTACATTCTAAACAAAGGAGATTCTAGCCAAACTAATAATATATAAGACTGATTTTTAAAAATAGTTTTTTCCTATTTTACAGAATAAAAAAACAAAAACAAAAACACACCCAAACCCAACTAGCTGATAAAGTTTTGCAAGGTGTTCTACCTAAATGAAAAAAAAAAAAATCAATCTTTTTCAGTGGCTAAGAGGTCTTATTTGAGTTTAACAGAACTGGTTTGAGTGGCTTATGTGGACTTGGGCAAGTTCCCTAGAGTCTCCCTTAGACTTTGTTTTCTCAACCTCCAAACGGGACCGTGGTCACCTGATTGTTGTGACCAGGGCCACAAATATAAACGTGCCTAGCACCGTCTGAAAACACTTCAGAAACTTCTTAGTGAGTGACTTTGGCAATTCCCTTGCCTTGGATTGATACTTTTTATTCCCTTTATGGGCAAATTCAGCACAGGGAGGCCCAACAACGTGGGCAGTCCGTGGGCCACACTTTCCTAGGAAGTATAATGGTGTCTGTGGGATGTGCAGAAATCCCGAGGGCTGACCTGATCTGTGTTGCTGACAGAAAGGTTTTCTCTTTTACAGGAAAATCCCAGTGATGTGGAGCGGCCTGGGGCTTGCCCTGGCTCTCTGTCTCCTCCCTGGGGGAGGAACAGAGAGCCAGGGACACAGCTCCTTCTGTAAGCACCCCCCAGCCTGGAGAATACGGGAAGAAGAGCCGATGCTGAACGCCAACGGCTCAGTGACTGTGGTTGCTCTTCTTCAAGCCAGCTGATACGCGTGCCTTCGGCAGGCATCTAGGTGAGGGAGCCCTTCGGTGGCCTCTGCTTTCTTACCGGGGTGGGGTGGGGAGTGAAGAACAACGGGAAAGGTGCATCCCTTAGGTCTTATTTCCCCCTCTTGAAAACAAAACACATTGTTACAAAGAACATGCTATCAGAAGCAAGGCTAGGGGATTTATGCCAAAATGTCTACGGTGGCTTTCCTGAGCTATGAGCTTGTTTTCTTTTTGCGTACCTGTATTTTATAAATTTATACTACTTGTGCAGTGAAGACATGGACTCCTGAAACTGGATTGATTACTTCAATATTGGAAACTGAGGAAACAGACCGACTTTCCAGAGTAGAATAAACAGTAAACATGTAAGCACAAGTCTTGGCTCATTTTTCTAGTAAATATATATTAAAAACAGAACAAGTGTAACAAAAATATGTTTGGTTATTTACCAAATATTTATTAGGTAAAATTCTCTGAATATGCAAGATGAGAAATGATATACACTTGATAGGATGGATTTCAGAACTAAATGAGCTAATGTATGTGCAAGCATTTATCATAAAGGTTTTTTTTAAATCATTTTATTAGGGGCTCATACAACTCTTATCACAATCCATACACACATCAATTGTGTAAAGCCCACATAAAGTTTTAACCAAGAACCCAAACTAAAACTAATACTGCCATTGGGTTGATTCCGTTGTTGACCTGCCTCTGTGGACACCTCCTGATCACCAACTCATAGAGACCCCAAAGGACAGGGTAGAAATGCCCCTGTGAGTTCCTGAAGTCATTTCTTTATGGGTGTACAAAGCCTCATATTTCTCCTGAGGTACTCAATACATAGCTTACAGATGGACATTTTAGAATCTTAGAATAATATAAAGAAGAGATATTTGTAAATAAAAAAGTGAGTCTCATTTACAGACTAAGGAAGAAGGGGAAAATAAATTTTGAGGGAAATTATACATTTTATCTATTTTACCCAAATATTTTAGATTGGAAAACCTGCGTGTAAAACTGGAAAAAGAAGGCTATTCTAATATCTCCTATGTCATTGTCAACCATCAAAGCCTTGTTTCTCAATTAAAATACACACATCTTAAAGACCAAGTTTCAGAGAATATTACTGTTTACCAACAAGAAGAAAACCAAACAGATGTCTGGACCCTCTTAGATGGAAGTAAAGATGACTTTCTCATCTACGATAGGTATGTCCTCTCTCTCCCCCTTTCCCTCCCCAGCCCCCAAACTGAGGAAAAGATACCTGCTTTATTTCAATTAAACAGTAAGTGATTTGAAATAACATCTACTTTTATTTTATTCCCCAAATCTCAGTTTCAAAATGAGTCCATGTAGTGTTTGGTTTTAATGTTTTTGAAATTACTTTCTTGAAATAAAGCTCCCCCACCTCAAATAATTTTATTGGGGGCTCTTATAATATTCCATACATCAATTGTATCAAGCATATTTGTACATATGTTGCCACCATCATTTTCTAAACATTTACTACTTGAGCCCTTGGTATCAGCTCTTTTTTCCCTCCCTCCTCCCCTCATGACCCCTTGGTAGATTGTAAGTTATTATTGTTTTCAAATCTTACACCAACCACTGTCTTCCTTCACCCAAGATTCTGTTGTTCATCCCCTGGCAGCGGGGAGGGGGTAATTATATGTCTATCACTGCAAATGGTTCCCCATTCTCCCGTCCTCCCTCTACCTTCCCCCTACCTTCACTACTCCCATTTGTGTTCCTGAGGGTCTTATTTGACCTGGATTCCATGTGTGTCATGAGCTCTTATCTGTACCAGTGTACATGCTCCAGTCTAGTGAGAAATGAAAGGCAGAACTGGGGTCATGATAGTGGGGGCTGAGGAAGCCTCAAAGAACCTGAGGAATACTGTGTGTTTCATTAGTGCTATGCTGTGCCCTGGTTGACTCATCCCTTCCTTGTGACTCTTCTGTGAGAGGATGTCCTATTGTCTCTGCTCCAACCCCCCCTACCCCTTGTTCTCAACAATATTTTTTTGTTTGTTTGTTTTGAGTCTTCTGCTGCCTGTTACTTGATTCCATCGACACTTTACACAGGCTGGTGTGCTTCTTCCATGTGGGCTTGTTGCTACTCTGCTAGATGGCCACTTGTTTAACTTCAAGCCTTTAAGATCCCAGACGCTATATCTTTTGATAGCCAGGCACCATCTGCTTTCTTCATATTTGCTAATGTGCCCATTCTGTTTTCAGTGACTGTGTTGGGAGAGTGAGCATCACAGAATGCCAGGTTGTTAGAACAAAGTGTTCTTGTGTTGAGGGAGGGGTTGAGCACAGGCCCAAAGCCCATCCACTTTTCAATGTATTGCCATATAAGTATATGTACATAGGCCAATACCTCTGGTTTTTTTAAGCTTTCTTTTGTTCATTTTTGTTTTGTTTTGAAATAAAAAACACATTTTATTGGCATATAGTCACAAATCGTATAATTCAATAGTTATATTAAGAAGAGGTGTACAATCATTGCCACCATCTTAGAACATTTTCTTCATTTAAAAAAATCCTTTTATTGGGGGGCTCATACAACTCTTGTCACAATCCATCCATTCATCCCTTGTGTCAAGCACATTTGTACATTTTTTGCCCTCATCATTTTCAGTACATTTTTTGCCCTCATCATTTTCAAAACATTTTTTGCTACTTGAGCCCTTGGTATCAGCTTCTTATTTTTTCCCTCCCTCCTCCACCCTCCTTCCCTCATGAACCCTTGATAATTTATAAATTATTGTTATTTTTCATGTCTTACACTGACAGATGTCTCCCTTCACCCACTTTTCTGTTGTCCATCCCCTTGGGAGGGGGTTATAGATAGTTCATTGTGATCAGTTCCCCCTGTTCCCCCACCTTCTCCTTCCCTTCCTGGCATGGCTCCTCTCAACATTGGTCCTGAGGGGTTTATCTGTCCTGGATTCCCTGTTTCCAGCTCTTATCTGTACCAGTGTACATGTTTTGGTCTAGCCAGATTTGTAAGGTAGAATTGGGGTCATGGTAGTGGGGGGAAGGAAGCATTAAAGAACTAGAGGAAAGTTGTGTGTTTCATCGGTGCTATACTGCACTCTGACTAGTTTGTCTCCTCCCTGAGACCCTTCTGTAAAGGGATGTCCAATTGTCTACAGTTGGGCTTTGGGTCTCCACTCTGCATTCCCCCATATTCAACATTGATATGATTTTTTTTTGGTTCTGGGTCTTTGATGCCTGATACTGGATCCAATCTTAACCTAATGATCACACAGGCTGGTTTGCTTCTTCCATGAGTTGCTTCTCAGCTAGATGGCCACTTGTTTATCTTCAAGTGTTTAAGACCCAAGATGCTATATCTTTTGATATCTTGGGTCTATCAGCATTCTTAACCACATTTGCTTATGCAGCTGCTATGGCTTCAGTGATCATGTAGGGAAGGTGAGCATCATGGAATGCCAGGTTAATAGAACAAAGTGTTCTTGCATTGAGGGAGGGCTTGAGTAGAGGCCCAATGTCCATCTGCTACCTTAATACTAAACCTATACCATATATGTACATAGATCTATTTCCCCATCATCATATATAAATATTTACATATGTACATGCCTATATTTAGACCTTTATAAATGCCCTTTGCCTCTTAGTTCTTTCTTCTATTTCCTTTTTACTTTCCTCTTGCCTCACTATTATGCTCAGCCTTCATTTGGGTTTCAGTAATTTCTCTCGGTTACATTGCCCTTGATCAAACTCTACCAGGCCTCCTACATCCTCCTTGCATCGATTTTAAATCACTTGTTTCCTTATCCCTGGGTTTGTTAACACCCACTTCCTTCCCCCTGCCTCTCCTTTTCCCATGTCCCTCCAGAACTGTCAGTCCCATTGTTTTCTCCTCCAGATTGTTTATCCCACCTATCTTATCTACGTAGACATGCAGAGATAATAATATGCACAAAAACAAGACAGAGCAAAACAAAACAACAAAAAACTAAGGACAAAAAAAAAGAGAAAAGCCTATAAATAGTTCGTCTGTTTGTTGACCTTTAGGAGTGTTTTCCAGTTGAGTCTGATGGGGTGCCACGCCCTGGCCCAAAGCCTATTTTTGGTATTTCATGGGGACTTCATTGCTCTGCTCCCTCTGCTGTTCTATTGCATGCCCTTAGTGTTTCACCTTGGTGTGGTAGGGTCAGATCGAGCACAATTCCTGCACTGTGTCTCCAGTGTTGTCCCCCATAGCACTATGGGTCAGTGAGGGACATCATATCTCGTGGTGGGGCTGACCCTATGGTCCTCTCTGTGCCTTGGCTGCTCTGAGCAGGAATATCGTCCTCAGGGCTTGGTGGGCCAGGATGTGCTCCACTCTCTCCCCCTCCCCCTTCATTTGCTCCTGTGTGCTCTGATCAGTCATGTCCCTCTTCCTGAGCTGTAGCTTCAGTACTGTTCTCTGAAGTGAATTCTTCTCGAGGGAGGGGAATACCTCTATTTTTATGAATTAACTTTTTTAACATAAGTGTACCCCTACATTTATACCTCTATCCATAACTTTGCTTCCTATATTTCCTTTTACCTTCCTCCTGCCTTATGCTCAACCTTCTCCTACCTCTTAATAATTCTTCTCAGCTAGATTGCTGTTGCTCCAATACTACTGGAATCTCTACATCCCCCTTGTTGCTTTTAATTTCCTAGTTGATCCCCTGCCTATGGCGTTGTTTGCTCACTGCTCCTTTCCCCAGCTTTCTTCTCCTTCCAGACCCCTCCGAAACAGCTGGTCCCATTGCTTTCTCCTTGCCCTTGCTTCCCATGTCTAGCTTATATTGGTAGGCCAAACAATAACTGAAACAAAAATAAAAGAAAACAAAAGACTGAATAAAAAGAGAAAAGAAAAAATAGCAAAAACAAAGAATATGAAAAAGCATACATAATTCCAGGTCTGTCTCCTGACTTTTATAACTATCTCCCCCCCAAAATACGGAATGCTTCATGAATTTGTGTGTCATCCTTGTGCACAAATCTTCTCTGAATCTTTCCAATTTTAGTACATGTGCTGCCGAAGCGAGCACGAAAGTAAAGCTTTTAGAAGAGAAATAAGGAAACTTGACTGAATTTCCCCTCCTGTAATTTGGGATTCTGAAGAAATAAAAAGATCAATTTGCATTTCACATATAATTGAAATGTAAGCATTGTTAAGATGAATTAACATGACCATAATTGCCTTGTCTCTAATCTAATTTATACTTTTAAGATTACCTACTTGAACGTTTTAAAATGTGTTAATCATTCAGCCACTATATGCACTAGGCTGCTTTTGATGACAGGAGCATGTAACAGTCATAAATTGAGGAACCGTGATGCGTGCATTACGTGCTGTCACCAACGTTCCTTGTTGGTGCTGTCTTGTTTCTTCAGAGATGGTGGGACAAGCTCCGCCTGCGCCTAAGTCTTACTGGGTCTTATGCTAAAATTTAAAAAATATTATATTCTTGTAGGCATTCAAACTTCTAATTTAGTCAGTTATGTAGCATAATTTTTGATGGCCCCATGAAAGAGCATATACTGGGCAATATGGAGGCAGAAGGGCTGCTCAACCCTGCCATTGTGAGAATGCTAGTTTTATGACTCCACTTCCTTAGTGGCACTGCATTTTTTTGTCCCAACAGGTAAACTTTTAAATACAGGACTACTGGCCAAAACTTGATCATCTTTTCTTAGAGTCACGATTTCCTGTTGTGTGGAGTTTGACTGTGCTGTTTTAAGCAGAGGAGCCCCTGTGGTGTAGTGATTACTGATCTGGGTGAGATCCTCATGGCTGGCTGTTCAAAACCACCAGCAAGGCTGGCCTTTCTACTCTATAAACAGTTGCAGACTTGGAAACTCACAGGGGGATCGCTATGAGTCAGCACTGATGCGATGGTGGGGAGAGCCTGAAGCATTATGAAGAGCTGTTGTGGTTTCAAGGCCCCATCTAAGACAAGGCCATGCTTTGGTCATTTGTAGAATTTATATGTCAGTTACTTAATTGTATTTGAACAAGTAATAGCGACTATACTACATATACTAAATGTTACGCAGGGTTACAACAACACACTATTAGACTCACTGTAGTCTTGTCACGACATTACCTGGCATGAGCGTCAGGGACCTCTCTTGCAGGCTCGACCTAAGGAAATTTACTGACGCTCCAAAAGAGAACCATTACCTCTCTCTACTACCTGTTCTGATTTACTGCCATGGGATGGATTCTGACTACAGGGGCCCCACACAGGGTTTCCATAATTACAAGTATTTATGGGAGCAGATAGCCCATGCTTCTCTCTTGGGGCACTGCTGGGGTTGAATCACTGGCCTGGTTAGTGGTCTATTGCTTACTCAGCAGTGCCACCCCGGCTCTTTAGATAAGTTCTAGACAGGTCTTTTTTAAAAAGTGTTTTAGGTGTAAGTTTACATAGCAAATTAGGTTACAATTTCACAATTTTTACACAAATTGCTCTGTGACTTTGGTTACAATTTTCACACTGTGCCAGCATTCTAATTAGTCCCACTCCACATGCTCTGCTTCCCATTGATCTCGTTTCCCTGCCTTTCCTTGTCTTGTCATCTTTGCTTTAGGGTAAATGTTGACTGTTGGGTTCCACATAGTTGAAGAAGGGAACAATGTTTATTGTATAAGCAATTTTTTATGCGGCTGAAAGGTGACCTCCAGGAACTGCTGCAGACTCCTTGAGTAGGACTGTGATACAGAAAATATTGCAATAATGTTGTATTTATTCCTTTTTAGATGTGGCCGTCTTGTATATCATCTTGGTGTGCCTTACTCCTTCCTAACTTCTCCATTTGTGGAAGCTGCCATTAAGACTGCTTACTGCGAAAAGAAATGTGGAAACTGCTCTCTCATGGTATTTTTCTCAATCATTCTTAATGGGAGAAAAGAAGAAATAGTTTAGGAGCTAGCTAAATAAGTAGTGTTTCATGACCAATTAGGTATTCAGTGTTTCTGCTGGTGTAGTAAAGAGAAACAACACAGTAATTTTTATAATTATACACATTTACTCTCATAGAACATATCATTAATAACATCTCTTCAAGGATTATATTGCAGCCTTTACCTACAAGAATACATACATATAGCTTGGATATCTCAATTATATCAAGTGATGTTGCATGAGTGTAAGCGCTCAAAGAAATTGGTCAACATAAAACATTATTGTAAAACACTGAACATGTTCACACAAAAGCATAGTGACTCCAGTTTTCTGGAGGGAACTTGGAATTAATAACTATTTAATTTGTCAGAGATGTAAGCCTAAGAGTTTTGCTGGAAAGTCTTTACTTTGCTCACTCTGTAATTGAAATTTATTTCAAAATATAACAAATTATCTACTCATTGCTGATATTTCTTTCCTAGCAACAGAATATTTCTTTTTTGTTATGAGAAGCACTATATTTAAGTATTATTTATAAAACAGATACTTGAAGAATTAGCTTTATATTATATTACCTAGACATTTTTTCACATAAAAAAAGTAATATCAAATACTGCTTCCTTGACAGAACTACTTGACTAAATGTGAACTCAGATTTTAAAATAATTCTGAATTTTATTTGTGAACTGTATTCCTTTCAGGTTTTCCTCCATTCTAAAGGAATTCCTCTCAAATAACAAAGAACAATTTAGTTACTGTTTTTAGTTACTAAGGAAAAGAAATTATTTTAGTTATCTCAATTTTTGCATTTTAATATTATTTATAATAATCCTATGAGGATGAAATGCCTAAAATAATGCAAATAAAGTTCTAGCTTAGTAAATTGCCAGCAATATTGACTCCTCACATTTTGGAATTATTTCTTTATTTCACATTTTTTATAAAGGACTAATAGTTTTAATTATAACTAGGTACACTATTGATGCTGAAACATTTCCTCTAATATGCTTAAACTTTATGGACTATCTGAAAATAGTAATAATATCTTATCTGTACCTAATAGATCACATCAAATTTGTTTTTCCCCTTTATCATATCTAACGTCATATGAGATGCTACCTTGTGTATTAAAAAAGAAAAATGCTATCAATAAAAGTAAGACAGAATACTACACCAGCAATAGCAGGATATATTCTGACTTTTGAGATATTTAAAATGCGAAAAAATGTGCCTCATGGAATCAGTGGAATATAGCAATTGTTGTTTTTTTAATTTAATAGAGTGCTACAGCTATTTGCATTATGTAATTATTGCATATTCAGAGCATTGCATAGTATAAACATCAGATTGTTTCAAGTTTATAGTAAATTATTATTAAGTTCTTATTTAAAAGTAATTCAAAAATGACCAAGAAATGTACTTACTATTGTTAATACTTAACAGTTTTATACTAAAAACCCAGTGGAACTTATAAAACATTCAAAACTTCCAAAATATCTAGCCATTCCATTTAATGAGTTTTTGTCTATCAAAATTGATTTTGCAATTTTATTTAGAAGTCAGCTCAGCCAACGTTCTGAGCCAAATATTACCTATCTATTTGGATAGACTTGAGTTATGATCTATGGGTACTGTGAAACAACAGAGCAAGACTGAGCAAACTGAAGACCTAGAGTAGTCATGCAAATTGGAATGCATGGTTAATGGGGAAAAGGCAGTAAAAGGCTTCTCTCATCTGACAAGACAGCCCTACAGCTGGGTCACATTACTGTTGGTGAAATTCAAAACACTTCCTGGCATAGGCTGAGATGTGAAAAACTACCAGTTTTTTGCAGAATTGATGGACATTTTGAATTCTCAGAGAGAGATAAGTGTGCTACAGAATCTAACAGATTAGATGCATTCTTGACATAGGTGGAAAAGTTCCATGTAAGTCAACTGAGTTTAGGATAAGAGATTTGGTTGTCTTTACTGCAATGTAAACTTTTAAAACAAGTTTATCTAGATCTGCTTCAGCAGAAATAAATTACAGAGATTTGGCTTTTTCTTTAAGTCTCAGAATTCTCAAATTCCTCTTCAAAATTTTTAAAGATTTAGAAATGGTACTTGATAAAAGAGGCAAAATTTGAATTCTCTTGTTCAGTAAGTTTCATTATATTACATCCTATTTTATCTATTTGTAAAAGAGTAACATCAATTCATTTGAGAGACACTTTAATATTTATTAATACATGTGAACTTTGAGCACAAGCACTTAATAATTAGCTAATGATGGGAGCCAAACTTGAATTAAAAGTCTACTTGTTGAGACTGACATCACACTCAGTTCTCATTTAGTATGGTGGGAGGGAAAAACAAAACCAGCCCAGCCAGCTCAAAATGAACTAGTTGGAATTTCATATATGCTACTTCTACAAATCATCTTTCCATGTTTTTCTACTACATCTACAAGTTGATAAGTGATTTATATCTTTGTTTCAGAATCTGGAAGATGAAGCTGTATGTAAGGGAATAGCATCTGCTAGTGTGCAAGAAGCAACTGAGGCCGCTAAGCCACACCACCACCACCACCACCACCACCACAGGCCTGGGCACCAGCATGAGAACAGCCAGCCTTCAGAAAATCAGAGCCCAAGCGAACCAGACACTATCCAGCATCCCTCTCCCTTAGACCTTCATCGCCACTACAAGCACAAAGGGCATGAAAGCCAGGGCCACCCAGGGAACTGAGATATGCCAGGGAGTGAAAGTTTACAGCTTTCCCTCCCACGGAAGCAGCTCTGACGAAAGCGCTGTAGAAATCAATTACTCTGAAAGTTGTCCAGAGGTTCGGAGTTGGGTTCAAGAAGCTGATGCTGACATTGTCGACATCTGATATTTGAGAAGGCAGGGTCTGCAATCACCTGACAGTGCGAAGAGCACCTTCCAACCTTATGTAGCTGACAGGGGCTTTGGGCCGAGGAGAACGTCATTGAGTCTTGACAGTGACGTTTGCCTCTACCCGCCTGACAGAGGAGTCAGCAGTTTCAGCCCACAGAAGCCAGCACCAGCTGAAGCTGAAAAAATACGGCAGAAAAATGAAAATGACCTTCAAACTAAGCATTTTAAATAGGATATACTTCTCAAACCAATCTGGTCACAATTTTATTTCAAGCATGTTTATAAGCTACCTAATAAATAGTGATTCAAAATTCAAATTGGATTTGTGCGAACATGGAGAGAGATCTACTATATTGGCTTCCAAATTTTAAAATTGATGTCACAGAAATTTTGACCCAGGCCGTATTTGGTTAGTACCAGGCGACTGACAAGTGATTGCAGCACTGGTCAATATGTCTTCCTTCTTCTTTTTCCAGCATTCTTTTTGCATTAATGAGAACAGAAACGTAAACTATGACCTAGGGGTTTCTGTTGGATACTCTGCAATTTAGAATGGAGGAAGAACAACAGAGACACATTTTCCATTATCTTTGAAAACAATATACTCTTTGTCTTTTTAATTGTGCATTTTAAACTGATGAAAACTATAGGAAAATAAGTGGATTCTTTAAGACTCACAAGGGCCTAATACATGGATAATTTGCTGCCAAAGCATATATAACTACATTTTAAATAACCACCTATCCTTTGCTGTGTCTTAAACTTATAATTAGATTTTTAGTATCAATATGAATGAATCCTTTATATCGTCTTTTCTTTATCACACTCTTTATGGATTTGGAGTACTGGGTTTGAAAGATATAAGGGAGATGAGAAAATAAAGTTGTGTAGCTTTAGGCTGCTTAGAAAGTATTTCCATAGTTAATGATGATTCATTAGGTAAATTTAGTCTTGTGAATCTGAACTCATTTATGGTTAATACTAGTAAGCAAGAAGGCAATACACAACTGGCCAAAGACTGGTGAATTTGTTGAAATAAATGCAATTAAAAAAAGTTTAAAGCTGTCTTTTTTTTCCTCACATGGCTGTGATTATTTAGGCAGTATGTCATTGAAAACAGAAGTGAATTTTTCAACAGCTTTTAGTAAAACTAAGTAGGGGATGATGCGTTTACTGCTCTGATCAAAACCGTCGATGCTTAAGGTGACAATCTTTGGAAGCAGAAAGGCGCCGCTCCAAATCTCGAATTGTATCACGGAGAGCTGACACCTCCTTGTTTTTTTCTTCTTGAAGATGTTGAAGCTTCTAAATGAAATAGAAAAAATTTGTTATGGCAACTTAGAAATAATGAGACGAAGTACAAAGAACAACAAATCTACATAAAAAACACAGTTTTGATTTAGGTATTTTAAAAAGACCTTACTTTGAAAGGTGTGTAAGTTTTGTTTTGGGGGAACGTTAAAGGTTATATCCCACTAGCACCTTTGTTTTCACCTCTCTAAGCCTTGGAAATGCTCAACCTCACAGATAAAGGAGTTGAACCAAATCGCCCAGTCAGCTTTAGTTCAAAATACCTTATGGAACTCCTTAGAAGGTCCAAAAGTTAGGGAAATTCTCTAACATTTTAATTTACTGCTCAAATGTTTAGCTAAATTTGAAAATTCTTTTAAAAATTATTCAAAATTGAGTATCTTTCTGATCATATGAAGTATTTAATATCATGAAGAAACAACTGTTAAAGGTCATATTGTTAATAAATATTAGATAAGTTTTACAGAAATATTTTAAGAAATTTTATTTTCTTCAGCAAAAGTCATGAGAGAAAAGCTCACATACCCTTCGGTAGATGCTTTGTGGCAAAGCTGTAGAATCCAGATATGATTTTGCTGATTTAGTCTGAACTCTTGCTAGTTTGGCATCAAACTGAATCAATGAAAAAAGAAAGTTATTGTGAACATTTAATAATTATATTGTTTCTATAAATAGAAAAAGGGAGTTGTTGACTTTGACATATAATCTTAGATTTAACTGGAACTAGGTATAACAAATTAAAAAAGAAAACAGAAACATCTCTTTAAGGAACAATTTTTCAGAAAGACCAGAGAATATCTAAATAACATGAAGTCTGGTTACATTTTAAAATTAACAGATCACTGAAGACAAATGGGTGCATAAGCAAATGTGGCGAAGAAAGCTGATGGTGCCCGGCTATCAAAAAGTATAGCGTCTGGGGTCTTAAAGGCTTGAAGGTAATCAAGTGGGCATCAAGCTCAGAAGCAACAAAGCCCACATGGAAGAAGCACACCAGCCAATGCAACCGCGAGGTGTCGAAGGGATCAGGTGTAAGGGATCATCAGAACAAAAAATCTTACCATAGTGAATGATGGGGGGAGTGCGGAGTGGAGATCCAAAGCCCATTAGTAGGCCACTGGAGATCCCCTTGCAGAGGGGTCTCGGGGAGGAGATGAGCCAGTCAGGGTGAGATGTAACAATGATGAGAAATACAACTTGCCTCTAGTTCCTAAATGTTTCCTCCCCGCTCCCACTACCATGACTCGAATTCGATCTTGCAAGTCTGGCTAGACCAGAGGAGATACACTAGTACAGATAGGAACTGAAAATACAGGGAATCCAGGATGGATGAGCCCTAAAGGACCAGTGGTGTGAGTGGCAAAACAGGGAGGGTAAAGGGAGAATGGGTAGGAAAGGGAACCGATTACATGGAACTGTGTGTGACCTCCTCCCTGGGGGACAGACAACCGAAAAGTGGATGAAGGGAGACGTCGGACAGGGCAAGATATGACAAAATACCCATTTATAAACTATCAAGGGCTCATGTGGGAGGGGGGAGCGGGGAGGGAGGGGAAAAATGAGGACCTGATGTCGGGGGTTTAAGTGGAGAGAAATTTTTTGAGAAATGATGTACAAATGCGCTTTACACAATTGATGTGTGTATGGATTGGGATAACAGTTGTATGAGCCCCTAGTAAAATGTTAAAAAAAAATAAAATTAACTGGGGAACGTTTTACAGGTATCAAATGCCTAAGCACTACCTTAGTGATTCTGGAATGGATCAAGCATCATCTTTCTCAAGACACCAAGAGATTCTACTGTGCAAGCAGGGTTAAAAATCTCTTTTAATTTCAGAACATTATGTATCATGATGAGTGTACTTTAAAAAGAACATGTAACATAAGCAAGTCAAGGATGCCCTACACTTTTCTGTAGGAATATTGAGACTAAACAATAGAATCTGGATATGATTTGTTGATTTAGTTTGAATTTGGTCATATTTGACATTAAACTGAATTGGGTTAAGAAAAACACAACTTTTTCAAATTCTTTTTCAAAACTTCCATTAAATTCTTTCCTTCAGATTGAGTTTAATAGTGTAGCCTCCCTGAGAATTAAGAATAAAACTATCAGTGAGATTGTGAACTGGTTTTTGGGAAAAGAACATTATAATATGGATAAATCACAAGAAATAGAGTTCTGTATATCATTTAAATAACAGACATCAGTCAGTTAGAAAGGTGTCAAGGTGTGGATAGCAAACAAAATGCAAGCTCCCAGCCAGTGGATTAGAAGTTACTGGTGGATTTTAAAATATGGTCTGTCATATCAGTTGGCCATTGGTCCACTCTGTAGTATGTGGGTACCCCAGGCCAAAGCAGAATCTTCAAAGTCATCATCAATTTCTTTCTTCCGGATAATTTTAGTTTTAGTATAGTAACCTACCAAGAACCCCAGAAATATAAAAGCTTTAGGGAAACAAAAACTAAGACCGATCAATTCTTAGTTTTCACAGAAGTCAGAATGGAAGTCGGGAGGAAGCAATTGAAGAACCAAGGAATTGGAAGTTGGTACAATCTTAAAAAAAAGATATTGTCGCAATGTTTTTGAGAATCTGACATCTGGGTAAACAAACTACAGTCCTTGAGATGTATATACTCTTATAATCTCAATGGTTCAGCCTCAGGGTGGCATGATTGGTAAAGCAAAAATGAAGTCAAAGGAGAGAAATAAAGCCATCTGAAAAGAAAAGGAACTAGCTTATTCACTAGCATTTCTAAAAAATAGCAAAAATATACACTTTTTTCTTCTACTTATATTCTCCTATATTATATTCTTTTTTATCAAAACCATTTTGAAATGGGAGTTCCCATCATTGGGAGCTAATACAGATATCATATCATTCCATAGTGCACCCACAACAAGCAGTATTGTACAATTGCTACCACAATCAGTTTCAAAGTAGTCTTACTTTTTAAACTCCTTGATTATATTCTTCAGCCACTTTAAAACACCTTCAACCATAGTATCTAAATTTAAAAATAATTGATGCTCTTCAGTTTTTCTCGCACAATTTTGTACACTATTACATAGACAACCTTAGTCTCTGTCCAACAAAAACCACCACCTCCCTTTTTATCTTTTTTAGAATTCAGTGGTTTAAATACATTAAAAAGAGTTGTGCAATCATCGCCACAATCAATTTTAGAACTTTTTCTTCATTCTTGTACCCATTATTATTAGCTCCCCATTACTCACCAATCGCTCCTGCCATGAGCCTAAGGAACTATTAATCAAGTTACTGTATCTGTGGATTTACCTATCCTGGTTTCATATAAAGAAAATCATACCGAAAACACCAACAGAAAAACCTCAATCCAACAGAAATCACAAAATAGAAACAAAAACATATTAAAAATGGGTCAAAACATTCCTTACAGAAGAGTAACAAGGCAGAGACAAGCTAGTCAGGGTGCAGTGTAGCACTGATGAAACCCACAACTTTTATCTAGTTCCTAAATGCTTCCTCCACACCACTATTATGACCCCGATTCTACCTTACAAATCTAGCTAGACCAGAGCATATACACAAGTACAGATAAGAGCTGGAAACACAGGAATCCAGGACAGATAACGCCCCCAGGACCAATGATGAGAGTAGTTATACTAGGAGGGGATGGGGAAAATAGGAGGAGAAAGGGGGAGCCAATCACAATGATCTACATATAGCCCCCTCCCTGGGGGACGCACACAGAAAAGTGTGTGAAGGGAGATGCATTTGGACAGTGTAAAACATGACAAAATAATAATTTATAAATTATCAAGGGTTTGTGAGGGAAGGAGGGAAGGGAAGGGAGGGGAAAAACGAGGAGCTGATACCAAGGGCTCATGTAGAAGGAAAGTGTTTTGAATATGATGATGGTAACAAATGTACAAATGTGCTTGACCCAGTGGATGCATGTATGGATTGTGATAAGAGCTGTATGTGCCCCCAATAAAATGATTTTTAAAAAATGGGTCAAAAGGGAAAACAAATGATATATGAATATATGATGAATTCTAAAATGATAGCTAACTATATCTGTATTATCCACTTTCCAGGGCACTCTGTCTGAGGGTTGATACCTTTGACATCCCTGGTCAATGGTCTGAGGGAGTTCAATGGGGGCATCATCTGAGTTGGGACTCTTGTAAATAGACGTTGGTGACTTTCACTGTCATCCATGGCCTTCTGCAAACAGGGTGCTCATAATTTCACATCCAATACAATTCCCTCTTCTAATCTTGAATTATCTTATTTACAGTCCTTAGATTGCATGGGTTGGTGTGCTTCTTCTGTGTGGATTTCGCTGACACTTCACTTAGCTGTTTGTTCTAAGACAAGCCTTTAAGATCCTAGATGCTGTTTTTTCTGTTTCCTGGGTACCATCTGATTTCTTCACCACATATCTTCAGTACTCACTCCATAAGCTCAAGAAGAATAACCCTCATTTGGAAGGAGGAAAATGGATAAAATCAAGCTAGTAATAGCAAGATTCTTTTTGGGAAAGAAGGGAAGGGTTTGAACACTTTCATATTAATGAATTATTCTGTCATAGCTATTATTAACAATAGCACTTTATGTATACTATTGCTTGTGATTTCTTCTTAAGATTTAAAATGAGATGTCTTTCCTGCTTTATATAATTCAGGATTAATTTTAAAATATTGATATTGACAATTGTAAATATTTACCCCAAGTAATTGCATTTAAGAATCAATCTTCAGTCTACACTTACTAAGATCCATTTTCAGTTATTTACCATGAATTGGTGGAAGAATAAAATATCTTGATAAATGCTACAGATAAGAATGCTACCAATATGATGACAAATTTCTACAAAGAATACATAATGGTCCCATGCTATTAAATATTTGAAGAGGCAAACATATTACTATAGTAAAATGTAGGTTTTCTCATTTGTAGTGCCTCAGTGTATTTATATAAAGTTACGTGTTCTTTTGCTTAGACTCATTTCTTTTTCTTACCCCACCTAATCATTTTGTAGAAACATAACTTGTTGCAGTGATAGACTATAAGACTTTTATAAAACTGGATTAAAGTGAAACTTTCCTTTATTTCTGCCATTTTTCATAGCTAATTTTTCAATCATGTGTTTAGTGGTCTGAGGATTCTCAGAGGCCATAGACCTTGGCCTAACCTGAAACCATCAGCTATTAGTAGACTCAGAATTCTGTGTCTGGTAAAAAATCTAAAACCAGATGATATAAACTTAGATAACTTGGCTAGACATTCCTTATTCCAGGATGATGGCTGGGCTGTTGTATGGACCTGCTTGCCCTTGCTTCTGAAAACAAGCACTTCCTTCACGTTCATGTTCCTACAATTCCAGATCTATGTGCCTCTGTACTTCCTGGTTTTCCTATCTAGTCTCTATTCCTTACTGCTTCATTTCATAGTCAGACTCTGTAGATCCTGTGACTAGGAGTTGCTAACCACATGTAGCTATTGAGAATTGGAAATATGTCCTAGAAACTGAGGTACTATGTTATAAATGTAAAATTCACGCTAGATTTTTAAGAATGAATATCCCCTTTCTAAAAAAGGAATGTGAATAAAGTCAATAATTTAAAAATATTGCTTATGTGGTACAATAATATTCTGATTATAGTGAGTTAAAGAAAATAAACCCTCGGCCCTCAAGTTAATTCCCACTCATATTGACCCGATAGGACTGGCCTCATAGGGTGCCCAAGGGTTTAAATCTCTGTGAAAGCAGACTGCCACAACTCTCCCACAGTGAGACTGGCAGGCTAGCTGCTAAGCACTTTAACCACTGCACCCGCAGGGCTTATCAATAAAATCCATTTAATAAAATCCATTATTAAAATGGATTTCATCAGCTTATTTTCCCCTTTTTGAATGTGGCTACTGAAAAATGTTCCTGTGGTTTTAAGTTTCAACAGGATCTGACTAGTTGAAATTTGGAATGTAAGAAGTATAAATCTAGGAAAATTGGAAATTGTAAAAAAAAAATGAAATCAATGGCATAAAAATGGACATTCTCGGTACCCTTGTTGTTCTTAGGTGCACTGAGTCAGATCTGACCCATAGGGACCTATGGACAAGAGAGTGACACACTTCCCAGTCCTGTGTCATCCTCACACGTATTCCTATGCTTGTGCCCATTACTGTAATCGTGGTGTCAGTCCATCTCCTTTAGGGCCTTCTCACTCGGCCATTCTTATTATAGGTGTCAGTGAGCTGAAATGGACTGGTATTGGTATTTTTGAATCAGAAAATCACATGGTTTAATATGTTGGGAACAGATTACAGTCATCATTTAAAAAAGACATTTCAAGATCTGTCTGGAAGGACAATGTTGTCTGTGATAAGATATCTATTGCCATAAAAGGAAATTCAATCAATCTAGGTATATTTCAAATTTACTCACTAATCACAAAAACTAGTGATGAAGTTGAAGAATTCAACCAATGTCTTCAAGTCTAAAATTGATCAAGCATGCGATCAAGATGCATTGAAAATTACTGGGGATTAGAATGCAAACATTGGAAACAAAAGAGGAAGGAACAGTATTTGAAAAATTAGGACTCGGTAATAGAAGTGAAGTTGGAGATCAATCGCATGATAGAATTTTGCAAGGTCATTTGCAAGGCCAATGATTTCCACATTGCAAATATTTTTTCAACATCATAAATGACAACTCTACATGTGGATTTCTCCAGATGAACTAACAGAAATCAAATTGATCACATCTGTGGGAAGACATGATGGAGAAGCTCAAAATCCATAGCTAAAACCAGGCCAGAGGTTGGCTGTGGATCAGATAACCAATTGCTCACATGTAAGTTCAGGTTGAAGCTGAAGAAAATTCAAGTCAGCACATGACAGTGAAAATAGGACCTTGAGACAATAACACCTGAATTTTGAGAACATCTCCAGAACAGATTTGACACACTGAACACTAATGACAGAAGACCTGATGAGCGGTGGGATGGCATCAAGAACACCAGACACGAAGAAAGCAAAAGGTCATTAAAAAGACAGGAAAGAGAGGATGCCAGAAAACACACTGAAATGTGCTGTTAGTTGTAAGGTAGCTAAGGCACATGGAAGACAATGAAGTCAAACAGCTGAACAGAAAAATTCAAAGGTAGCTTGAGAAGACCAAATAACCTTTTATAATGCAATGTGCAAAGACTTTGAATTAGAAAACCAAAAAGATCAGGCCCTGCATGTTTTACACCAAAAGACTCAAGTAAAAAATTAAGTCTTGAGTTGCAATATTGAAAAATTCTATGGACAAAACATTAAATGATGTGTGAAGGAAGCACCAGAGGAAGAGGGGAAGAATACACGGAGTCACTGTATCCACATCCCACCATTTCAAGAGGTAGCAGATAAGCAAGAACCAGTGGTCCTGAAGGAAGGAGTTTAGGTTGCACTGAAAGCATAAGCCATGGCAAGGCTCTGGGAATTGATGGAACACCAATTGAAACGTTTCAACAAGCTGATGAAGCATTGGAAACACACATTCACTGATGCCAGGAAATTTGGAAGGCAGCTACTTGGCCAATTGACTGGAAGAGAACCATATTTGTGCCCATTCCAAAGAAAGGTGACCCAACAGAATGCTCAAATTACAGAATAATGTCACTGACATCACACACAAGTAAAATTTTGCTTAAGATCATTCAACAACAGTGGCAGTAATACATTGACAGGGAACTGCCAGAAGATTCAGAAGAGGACGTGGAACAAAGGATATTGCTGGTGTCAGATGGATCTTGGCTCAAAGCAGAGATTACTAGAAAGATGTTTGTTTATGTTTCATTGACTATGCACAGGCATTCAACTCTGTGGCCCATAATAAACTATGGATAACTTTAAGAAGAATGGGAATTCCAGAACACCTCATTATGAGAAACTTGTACATGGATCAAAAGGCAGTTGGGCAAACAGAACAGAGGAATATTGCATGGTTTAAAATCAGGGAAGATGTATGACAGGGTTGTACCCTCTCACCATAATTGTTCAATCTGTATGCTGAGAAAATAATAAGAGAAGCTGAATTATATGAAGAAGAATATGGCCTAAGGATTGGAGGAAGGCTTATTAACAATCTATGATATGCAAATGATGCACTGTTGCTTGCTGAAAGTAAGGAGGAATTAAGTATTTGCTGATGAGGATCCAGGATTGTAGCCTTTAGTATAAATTACAACTCAATATAAATAAGGAAGACCAAAATCCTCAAAACTGGACTATGTTAATCTGGGTAGTCATGGACACTCATGTGTGTATGGGAAAGAGCTTTATATACTAGAGCAATTGACTACTGAGAAAACACCCCAGGCCAGGCCAGATCAAGTTCATAAATTTGTTATTAGCCCATATGTCTGATACCAAGCTATAAAGTCCTTTTCTTATTCAGGAAACACATGTAATGACGCCAAATGCAGGATAATAACAGGCCAGTGCATGCAACGTCTTGTGGATCCAGTGGCATTGTAAGCATTTCAGCACTGGCAGGGGTCTCAACATGGCTCATCCAGTTCCCAGGGGGTGGGGTCTATCAGCACACTGCTATGTGTCTTATCAGTAGAGGGTTTCTCAAGGAGTGAGCATATATAGAGTTTCTCCTGCCTCCGAGGAGGAAATCCAGCAATTCCCAGAATCCTCAGGGGAAGGCCAGGCCCACACACAGGCCTCATAGGCTATGAACTGATTGACAGACCAGACTCCACTCCTTCACTTTCAATCCTCTTAAGAACCCAAATTAACACCAGATTACGTAACTACCACACTGAACCAACATGTACACATTATGATAAATGGAGAAAAGGCTGAAGTTGTCAAGGATTTTGTCTTGCTTGGATCCAAAATCAATGCTCATGGGGACAGCAGTCAAGACATCAAAAGAAATGTGGAATTAGGTAAATCTGATGCACAAGACCTCTTTATTGAAAAGCAAGGATGTTACTTTATTGGAATGCAAGGTGTGACTTGGCCCAAGCCATGATGCTTTCAATTGCCTCATATGCATTTGAAAGTTGGACATTGAATAAGGAAGACCTTAGAACATCAGTGTTTTGAATTGTGTTTCTGGGGAAGAATATTGAGAATAAATAAAATGGACTGCTAGAAGGACTAATTGATTTGTGTTGGAATAAATAAGACCAGAGTGCTCTTAAAGGCAAGGATGGCAAGACTTTGTCTTACATACTTTGGGCATATTATCAAGAGAGACCAGTTGTCTGGAGAAGGACAATGCTTTTTGGTAAAATGCAGGGCAAGCCCCAAAGAGGAAGACATTCAATTAAATGAATTGACAGTGTGGCCATAACAATGAGCTCAGGCATAGGAACCAATGTGAGGCTGGCACAAGATGGTGCAGTGTTTCGTTCTGTTGTGCACAGCGTTGCTATGGGTTGGAGCTGACTCAATGGCAAATGAAAATAACTACTCTTTGCACATAGTATCAGAATAGTCTACTCCCTGGAAAAAGGACATCATGCTTGGCCAGTGCAAACGAGGGAGGCCCTCAATGAAAGGGATTGACAGAGTAGCTGCAACAATGGACTCAAACATAAGAGAATTGCTAGGATGTTGCAGGCCTGGGCAGTATCTCATTTTATACACTGCTTTCTCTCCTCAGCTGCCCACATGGATCCCCCTCACTTGATCTGCCAGGTTCTTTTGAGAACCTGAACAGACAGAGGCAGCCTCTGCTTTCCATGCTAACGAGTTTCTCCTAGTCCATGTTCAGCATTTAGTTCTTGGGACAGGAGTCTTCTCATGCCAATGGGCCTCTCATGTCAAGCTCTACTTCTTATACACACACATCTCCACCAATCCTTGATGCTAGACAGAATTTAAAATACTGTACAATTATATACAAAAGAAAATTATGTGTGGACTTTAAAATCAGAAAAACCTTAGTTCAACCATCTATCATCTATGTAACATCAGACAAATTAATTGCTCTGAATCTTAGTTGCATCAATTATAAAATGGGAAAACAAAAATGAACCTAATGGAAAAGCTATAAAGGTCAAGTGATAGAACATATATGAAGTTGTAAGAAAAGCATCTGCCCACCTAATAAGCACTCAGATATGTTTCCAAAGATATCGTGAACAGAGAAATAACAACATATCCAAAGATATATTAAACTCTGCAAATTACATGAACTTTGAATTGTCCCCAAGTACCACTTCACCTTTTTTATCTTGGAAAGGGCCAGAAATATGACCTACTATACAATAAATTGTATTGCTAAATAGGAATAGGAGAAGTCACTTTTTCCCAATGCCTGTGGCAATTGTACCCGGTCCATAATTATTTCTGTACTTTTTGGGGTCAAGGTTTAAAAAATAGAATGGTGAGTATGATGTGTAATCTTTATAAGGATTTTATTTACTATTATTGTTCTTTCAGATATGTAACTTCAGGTTAACATGTGTATACAGATAAAATACATATTTATGCATTCTGAATGACTTTTTATATTGTTATGGCAGGTTTCAAGAAATAAACTCCAAATACAGTATGAAATTCCTTGTCATATAAAGGTTTTTCCTTTCTGAAGACTAGATGAAGCTAGTATAGTTTGGTTACATTTTTAAATATGAAGCCCCTCAGCTGATGCACTGTTTTCCCAAAATGAATATTCCTATATGAAGTCCCTTTTCAATTCTTTCTAAGAATTTAGCTTGTTTGCATCCATGATATGTATGTCTCCACAAATGTATTAGGGAGAAATTTATCCCAAGCAAATAGAGCACAAGGATCCTATAATTGGTTCATCAGGGCTCCATAAATTTCTGCTGAGGGAGTACTTGAGTGGAGGCCCAATGTCATTCTGCTACCTTAATACTAAACCTATAAATATCTGCACATAAATCTATTTCCCCATCCCCATATATAAATATATTTACATATGTACATGCCT
>NW_022111373.1:107644279-107646290 GCF_000313985.2 Echinops telfairi
GATACCAAGCAGAAAGCAAATGTTTTGAGAATGATGGTGGCAACAAATGTACAAATGTGCTTGACACAACAGATGTATGTACAGATTGTGATTAAGAACCCCCAATAAAATGACTTTTAAAAATTCTGCTGAGGAGAGAGTACTGTTGAGGATTAGAAGCTCTCTCCTCACTCTGGAATGGCCATCAGAAAAGCGCGCAGAGGCTTGGTGGTAAAATGCAGGTAACTACTGAGTGAGAGAGGCAGCCCTACCAGCATAGTAGTTAAGCACAAGATAGAAGATTTGAACAACCCCCCAACCCCACCCTCACCTCCATTATCATGACCCCAGGCCTGCCTTTTATTGCAGGCTAGACCAGAGCATGTTATACAGGTACAGATAAAAGATAAGAATTCCTGACACATGGAATCCAAGAACAGGAATGAGAGTAGTGATTACCAGGAGGGTAGGGGGAAAGTGGGAAGAGGAGGGGAGGAAGGGGGTACCAACTGCAATGATGGACACATACTGTCCCTGGCCCCTCCCTACCCCAGGGGGATGAACAACAGAAACTATGGGGGAAGGGAGACAGCGGTCGGTGTAAGATATGAAAATAATAATTGATGATTATTTACAGTGTCATGAGAGGGGGAGGGAAGGAAAAAAGAGGAGCTGATACCAAGGGCTCAATAGCAAGTAAATGTTTAGAAAATAATGATAGCAACATATGTACAAATATGCTTGATACAACTGATGTATGGACTATTATAAGGGCTACAAGAGCCCCCAATAAAATGATCTTTTAATAATTTTTTAAAAAAGCTATGGGAGAAAGATGTGGCAGTCAGCTTGGGTAAAGATTAGAACTATAGAGACCCTATGGGGTAGTTCTCTGTCGTATCCGGTCACTATGAGTCGAATCTACTAAATGGTACTGAGTATTGGGTTTCCTGAACCACTGGCCAAAACACATTTTGGTGCCTCAAATGCCCCCAAAATGGCACCAGTTTTCCCTAATCACCTCTATATTTTGAGATACAGAACATATGCCATATATGACTCTTCATTCTACTCATCCATTAAAAAATCAGGATATTTTAAGGTACTGTAAGCTAGCCTGAGATACAGGACATACAAGCTGGCTCTATTTAAGGTAGTTTGTGTTGTACTAAATGTTTAGGCCAATTTATACTTCATATGGTGCCCTTTGATGCAAATATATATTGAACATTGCACATTAGATAATTTTTGAATTTTCCCCAAGTGTCACTTCATCTTTATTAGGAACATAATGGCAGGAAGTTCCAATTTGTTCTGAGAGAGGGGCCAGAAATAAGAACCCTGATGGTACAGTATAGTGGGTTATGTGTTTGATGGCTATCCATAAGGTCAGCTATTCGAGCCCACCAGGCCCTCTGCAGTGAGACTTTCTGCTCCTATAAAGATTTACAGTCTCAGAAACCCACAGGAGAAACTCCACTCTGTCCAATAGGGTCACTATGCCTACTAACTGATTGATTGGTACTATTCATAGAGATCCAAATGTTTTAAAACCCCAAATGGGTCTGTCCATGTTCAAATTCCGTTATTAAAATGAAAAAATTTCATTCTTGTTAGAAGATGGCACAACTTTTCCTGTGCACAGAAACTCTTAAAAGAAGAGCTTTAAGGAAAGTTCTAAAAGAAAAGTTCTTATAAAGAAGCTTGGAGTCACTCACTGCTGAAACACTGAAAATCGATTATCCATTGATTTCTATATATTACATGTGTTCTGAAATGTTTACTGTCTAACTTGAAGAAACATTTAGACCATCAAAATATTTATAAAAATTGCTATGTATTCTTATATTTTTGACACTCTAAATTGCCCACACACTTTCCATATATGTGGCTTTTCAATTTTCTTCTTATTTTCCACTCTTCTCAAGCTGTGTTCTGCTATTAGTGTCCAACCTGTAGTCTCAAAGTGTATTGCACAGCCTCCCAGACCGAAAAGAAAATCTAATAGATTCTAACTCAGACTGACCCTGTA
>NW_022111373.1:107646585-107658579 GCF_000313985.2 Echinops telfairi
GAAACAAGAGCTGATGTGGTCTATTCAATGAAGTTTTCTGAATCAGTGCCCCTAATAACCCCAAGAACGGGCCTAAAATCCAAGACGTCAAGAAAATATTGTTTCTGTTTCCTGTGATTTGTCCACAGTCTCAGAGACACCGCCCTCTCTGGAAATCAGGATCTTTGAACGACTGAAGACTGCCACCTTCAGGCCAAACTCTGTAAGGCAGCTGTATGATGTCCAAGTTCTGTATCTGATGGGGCATGAGTGTGTCAAATCGTCTAAGAGGGTTCTTCTAGCCCAGAAATTTATCTCATTTTGATGAAAAATAATCTAAGTATGTATTATACTAAGATATGCACCCTTGGATTGGCTTAAAAGTCCCCTAAAAGCCTACCTCTATTTGTAATTTAAGTATTTCATTTTGTTTCTCCTTTTCTTGAGTTCTTAACTTGGCATTTAACTCTGAAATTTCCATCTTCTTTTCCTCTATCAGTTCTTTGTGCTTTTCTTCATTTAATTCAACTGTATAAAACAAAACTAAATAGAGTTAATTCATTTGAATTTTAAAAACCTCTTAAAACCTTATGCTTCTTTAGTGTCTTAAACCAGCTATACAAAAGTAAAGTTTATGATGAAAACATTTATTTTAGAAAATTTTTTATGTATGAGATAACTTTCATACACTGTCGGTTCCAGCCTTCAACATTAATTATAGCTCAATGTAAAGAAAACACAAATTCTCACAACTAGACCAGTAGGTAACATCATGATTAACGGAGAAAAGACTGAAGTTGTCAAGGATTTTGTCTTGCTTGGATTCAGATTAATGTTCATGGAATGAGCAGTCAAGAGACCAAAAGGCAACTTGCACTAGGTGAATCTGCTGCACAATACCTCTTTAGAGTGCTGAAAAGCAAGGATATTACTTTGAGGACTAAGGTATTTTCCACTGCTCCTGTGCATGTGGCAGTTTGACATTGAATAAGGAAGACTGAAGAAGAATGGATGCGTTTGAATATGGTGCTGGAGAAGAATGTTGAAAGTGCCACCAGCTACCAAAAGCACAAAAATTCTGTCTTGGAGGAAGTACAGCCAGAATGCTCCTTAGAAGGGAGGGTGTGAGACTTCCTCTCCTGCACTTTTTCTGACATTGGCTTGTGGCAACCTGCTAACTTCACTAATAAGCCCCTTCATTGTGAGTATGGTTTGAGTTCTGTGTGACCACTGCAAGGGATTACTGAACCCAGCAGAGACGCAGACTGTTGTGGGAAGGCTGAGTGGTATCAGAATAGGGTAACGAAAGAGGTAGGGTGAAGGCATGTTAGACCTCTGCTTTGTGGTGGCTGCTCTCAGGTTGGGTGAAGTTGGATTCTCCTTCTCCCTTGTGTAGCTGGAGAAGGTCAGGTGTGGTCTCTGCTCCTTGTTGGCATTCACCTGATGTCAATGAGTTGTAGTAGTAGTTGCTGTAACCACAACTAATTAGAATGACTACTACTTTCTTAGATTTTAGTCCCTGTTTTCCTCACCTGGACTGATACAGGCTCTCTACCTTCTACATACTGTTCCCAAATCTATCATTCTAAAGCACACTTATAAATAAGACACCTCAAAACTTTTTATCATTTTCCATTTTTGTAGCCTGACAATTCAAGGGGTCAAAGAATATGGCCTTAGTTGCAGTCTTGGGTCTTTCTCTTGCTGACCTTAAAAAATAATTCGGCTTCATAAGCAGAAAATGAGCAATTCTTCTCTAATAGATTCTATGCGTCCCCTTTTGAATGCCAGGGCTGTTAGTTTCTCTTAGCCTAGAGATTCTTCTTCCCATCTTCCCCAGTCAATCATATTCAAACTTCAGGGCTTAGTATAAGGACTCTAGTGGAAAGGTTCTTTCTTAGTTTGGAATGATGCAAAGTTCAGAAGACTGTATTAAGCTATCTTTAACTTTAGAGCATTTGACTTTTATATGGTCTCAGTCTGTACCAATGAAGTGCCTGGAAGCTGCACTGCTGAAGATACAACACTGAATTATAATCCGTACTGAAAGCTGAAGTCCTTGGTCTTCATCCGTGAATATTTGAAGTCTTCCTTGCTTTCACCAAACACGGTTGTATCACTTGCATATTGTAGGTTGCTTCTGGGCCTTCCTCCAATGCTGATGCAGTATTCTTCTTCATATGGCTCAGTTTCTTGGATTATTGTTTAGCCCACAGATTAAATAAATATGGTGGAAGGATACAACCCTGACACACACCCTTCCTGGTTTTAAAGCACATAGTACTCCCTTGTTCTGTTTGAACGACAGCCTCTTAGCACAATGAAGTGTTCTGAAATTCCCTCTCTTCTCACTGTTACCTATAACTTGACTCGATTAGAAGATGGACACAAGGTATCAAAATTATGCTGGCCTTATAATGGAATGGAAGTTGTGACTTGTTTTTATGCTACTCTTCTGAAAGTGTTTGTGAATGATTAGCATTTCTCTCTGGGATGTTTAGTAAAACTTCAACAGAAATGCCATCTGAGCCTGCAATTGCCTTTGATAGTTTTAAATTATAGATTTATTTACAAATTTTAAAAGTTTATTGACATATAATTCTTACGCCATACAATTCAATGGCCTAAACATATTAAAATCATTGCCACAATCAATTTTAGAACATTTTTTTCATTCTTGTACTCGTTATTATTAGCTCCCCATTTATGCTCAACCTCTATTGCCATACCCTGAGAAGCTATTAATATAGTTACTGTCTCTATAGATTAACTATCCTGGATTTCATATAAAGAAAACTATATACCCCTCTCTCCAATGATACTAATAAAATAAAACACAGAAAAACCTCAATCTAAAAGAAAAGAATGAGTCAAAATGGAAAACAAATGGTAATATGATAAATTTTAACTTAACTGTATCTGCAATGGACTCATTTGAATTTTCTTCAGTTTTAACCTGAACTTATATGTAAGCGTGTGTTAGGCAAGGTTCTCTAGAGAAACAAAACCAGGACACTTATGATTATATATATATATGACGATAGGTTTATATAGCAAGAAGGAATATAACAGCTAATTAGTCCACACAGCAGTACAGAAGGCTCAGGTCAACTCATTTTCATGGACCAGTTAATATACTGAAGGTCCTTCAACTCATGAGCGCTCTTAGTCTAAGGCAGTGGTTTTCAACCTGTGGGTCACGACCCCTTTGGGGGTCAAATGACCCTTTCATGGGGGTCGCCCGATTCATAACAGTAGCAAAATTACAGTTATGAAGTAGCAACAAAAATAATTTTATGGTTGGGGAGTTGACTACAACATGAGGAACTGTATTAAAGGGTCGCAGCATTAGGAAGGTTGAGAACCACTGGTCTAAGGTCAAGGAAGCAGATAGCAGAATCTTCCCTTAGGCAAGACAAGCAGAGTCAGCCTGCAGGCAGCAGATGGCAGGGTGGGACAGCAATAACCAGTAGCCTTGGGAGGATAGTAAAGCAGGTCTCAAGTGATGTATAGCAAGGCCACATCATCCACAGGTTGGCTCAGCCCAGAGGTAGTGCAGCACTCGGTTGAAGCAAGGGACTAGGTCAAATAGCAGCACGCTGGTCTGATCACCAGAGAGAAAAGAGAGGGAGGCCTGCTTCACCAGGGAGAAAAGAGAGGGAAGGAGGCCGAGTCATTATCTCGGTTGCTCTCAAATCAACTTGCGACCTGATTAAATTCTGCCCACATATTTCTATGGAAGGCTCTTTAGGACAATAAACCTAACTATCAGAGTCTGTTTCACAGTCTGTTCCACAGTCAGCCCTTACCCTGATTCTAGTTGTTGATATTGACTTTCTCCATCGGGTCTACCCACAGATGTAATCAATTTCATTTCCATATGGAGAAGTCCATATGTATAGTCACTGTTTGTGTTGTTGGAACAAGGTATTTGCTAGGCACAAGTTGTTGGTTTTGCAAAATTCTATCATGCAATCAACAGCTTCATTTCCATCACCAAGTCCATATTTTCCAACTACTATTCTTTCCTCTTAGTTTCCTACTTTTGCATTCCAATTGCCAATAATTATCAGTGCATCCTGATTACATGCTTGATCAACTTTAGACTGAAGAGGTTGGTAGAATTCTTCAATTTCTTCACCACTAGCTTTAGTGGTTGGTACATACATTTGAATAATAGTTTATTGATTAGACTTCTTTGAAGGCAGATTGACATAAAATTATCACAGGCAGCACTGTACTTCACGAATGATTTTACAATGTCCTTTTTGACAATAAATGTAATGCCATTCTTCTTGATTGTGTCATTCCTAGCAGTAAATCATATGATTTTCTGCTTTCAAATGGCCAATACTAGCCCATTTCACCTCATTAATGCCTAGGATATTGAACTCTATATGGTCCATTTCATTTTTGACTACTTCCAATTTTCCTAGATTCATATGTGACACATTTCAAGTTTTAATCATTAGCAGATTGTTGCAGCTCTGTCTCCTCAACTTGAGTCATTCCCCAGCAGCAAATTAAGATCCAGAAGACTCCACTCACGCAGACTTTACCCCATTCATGTCACCATGGTTGTCTATATTTTGAGAAAGTAGCTCCTCATAACCACATTTTGAGTGCCCTCCAACTAGAGGCACCCAACCTCCTGCACTTTCTTGGGCAATATTCTACTTCCATTGGTTTAGCTTTC
The DNA here is from genome assembly GCF_000313985.2 of Echinops telfairi. Lineage (NCBI taxonomy): Eukaryota > Metazoa > Chordata > Mammalia > Afrosoricida > Tenrecidae > Echinops > Echinops telfairi. The sequence continues at coordinate 107,651,261 of NW_022111373.1, forward strand.
AATATTAGACAATATTTGAAGCTATGCACAAGGTTTTTAGCAGCTACTTCCTCTGAAGTGCAAAGCCGAGTCCTTCTTCTCTGTTCTTATTCTGTGAGCTCCACTGAAACATGTTCACTTTGGGTGATCCTATTAGTATTTAAAAAAACAGAGACATAGCTTCCAGCATCACAACAACACACAAACCATCACGGTATGAAGAGTGGAGTCTCAAAACTGGAAGAAGGCTTATTAACAACCTGCAGTATGCAGATGATACAACCTTGCTTGCTGAAAGTGAGGAGGACTTGAAGGACTTTCTGATGAAGATCAAGGAATGTAGTCTTCAATAGGATTATAATTCAATGTAAGGAAGACCAAAATCCTCATGACTGGACCAATAGGTAATATGATAAATGGAGAAAAGTTTGAAGTTGTCAAGAATTATTTTGTCTTACTTGGACCTACAATCAATGCTCACAGAAGCAGTGGTCAAGAGAGCAAAAGACAAGTCGTATTAGGGAAATATGCTGTACAAGACCTCTGTAAAGTGTTGGAAAGCAAGGATGTTACTTTGAGGACTATGGTGTGCCTTACCAGTCATAGCATTTTCAATTGCTTCCTTTGCATCTGAAAGTTAGACAATGACTAAGGAAGACCGTAGAATTGATGCATTTGAATTGTGGTGCTGGAAAAGAATACTGAAAATACCATGGACTGCTAAAAGGACAAACAAGTCTGTCTTGGAAGAAGTATGGCCAGAGTGCTCCTTAGAGGCAAGGATGGCAAGACTTGCTCTTTTGTATTTTGGACATATTGTCAGGAGAGAGCAGTCTCTGGAGGAGAACATCATGTTTGGTAAAGTAGAGAGGCAGCAAAAAAGAGGGAGCCCGTCAACAAGATGGGCTGACACTGTGGTTGTGACAATCATAGGAACAATTATGTGTATGGTGCAGAACCAAACATTATTTCATTCTGTTGTGCATTAGGTCACTATGCGTCAGAATAGACTCGATGGCATCTAACAACAACAACATACAGAAAGGTATAAAAACTTAAATGGAAATGTATAAAGGAAATGCTCATTCAAGAATACCTGCTGTTCTTAAAAACAGCTTATATGCGGGGTCTTAAAAACTTGTGAAAAGATTGAATTAAAATATAGTGGATTTTTCTCCATGAACTTTTTGAAGCCCCTTCATATATACATTCACATTATTTTATGAAGTCTAAGAAATTAAAAATAAAAACTTTACCTTGCGTTTGCATGTCTTGATAAAGTTTCTTTATTTCTGTCTTGTATCCTTCCTCTTTGATTTTCATTTCGTTAATAAGTTTGGCAATATTGTTCTCATATTCCTAAAGATTAGAAAATCTCCTAATTTTTCAATTGAAGTGCATGCATACAACTCTTTGATCAACTAGGAAGGTAAATTTTTTAACTTTCACATGTAATAATAAATCTTCATTGATTGAATAATCAGTTTTGAGAATAATAAATTTCTGTTTTAAGAGAAAAGAGACCATAAAGGGAGAAAATCTTTTTATCTTTGCATCAGTATACTCACTAAAATATAAAATATTTGGTTTAATTGTATGACTAAGTTCCACTACATTATTAACATTTGTCTAATTCTCAGTAGAATGTTAAATGAAACCATGTAAAGGGTTAGTTTTATGAGAAGGGTTTAGAAAGAATGGATTTAGGGTTGAGAGGTCTTGGACAGCTGCTGTGGCAGTTACATAATCTACTGTCAACTTGAATGAAGAGGCAGAGTCTAGCCTGTCAATCAGGTCATAGCCAATCAGGCCTTGGAGTGGGCATGGCCTTCTCCCGAAGATTCTGGGAACTCCTTTCTCTCTAGAGGCAGAACACACACTCTCCCTGTGAGACATTTCTATTGACAAGCCACATGGGGCTATGCTGATGAAGACAGAGCCCTGGAGCTGGAAGGGCCACATGGAGACCCCTTCCACAGCGCTTAGAGGCTTCCACTGCTACTGGATCCACAAGACTTTCCACCCATTGGCCTGTGTTCTTCCTGCCTTCTGCATCATTGCATGTGTTGTTGTATGTGTTGCGTGAGTCTGCAGAGGAATTTATAGACTAGTATCATCGGATGGATGGGCTAATGTCCGATATATAGACTTGATCTGGACTGAGCTGGGATGTTTTCTTAATATACAATTACTCGTTGATATAAAACTTTCTTATCCACATGAGTATCTATGAATTTGTTTCTCTAGTCAACTCAGACTAACAGGTGCTTTACATGAGCTTCTTTGGTTGATGAAGCATAGGTATGATTTATCATACCAAGACTAGGGAGAGGACGCTAATAGCGGTGGTGGGAGAGAAATCCTCCAAAATACATTTTAACCCTTTTCCCGAGGCATGATCCTACATCATAAAACCATTCAAAGGATTCAAACGTAAGCCAGATAAAAGGCATGAAGAATGAAAGCTAAATATGATAGTAGGAAAAAGGCTACAATGAAGGAAAAAGGAGATTGCATCCCAAACCCCTATAAGTTGAATGTATCATTGTGTCACTAAGAATGATTTAGATCAGGGATTATTAAGTTAGATCCAGTGGATAAGATTTTTAGGGCCCATTAACTTCCTGAAATTATATGCCAAATATTCTCTGTGTGTGTGTGTGTGTGTGTGTGTGTGTGTGTGGACTCACTCTAAACCATCTGTCATTGACTCATAGTGACCCTACAGGGCGGGGTTGAAATCCCTGTGTGGATTTCTTCCTCTTATCTTGCTTATATCTGAAGCCTTTGAGTGGTTTAATGACTGCTGGAAAAGGAGTGGAAAGCCACGTATGTCTTTGTCCTGCAGAGTGCCTGGTGGTTTAGAACTGTTGACCTTGCAATTAACAGCCCAACTCCTAACCATTATACTACCAGGGTGCCTATGTATGGAAACTTTATTATTTGTGTCCATTCTAAAGAAAGGTGGCCCAATAGAATTTAGAAAATATTAAACACATTATCATAAAATCGATTGCTTTGGCATAGTCAATGAAACACAAGTAAATATATTTTGGGTAGTCTCTACTTTGGATCAAGATCCACTTGACATCAGCAATGATATCCTTATTCCACATCCTCTTCCAAGTCTTTCCTGAACCTCTGGCAGTTCCCTGTCAATGTACTCCTTGCAACTAATACTGGATGATCTTCAACAAAATTTTACTTGCATGTGATATCAATTATATTGTTTTATAATTATTCTGTTGGGTCACTTTTCTTTGAAATGGGCACAAATATAGACCTCTTCCAGTCAGTTGGCCAAATTTCCTGGCTGAGATGAGTGAAGGCTTCCAGTGCTTCATCAGCTGCTAAAACATTTCAATTGGTATTTCATCCTGGACCCTTGTTTTTGGATAATTCTTTCAGTGGACCTTGAACTTCTTCCTTCAGTACCATCGGTTCTTGCACATATGCTACCTCTAGAAGTGGTGGAATGCCAATGAGTTCTTTTTGGTATAGTGACTATTATTTGCATCTTCTTTTGATGCTTCCTGTATCATTCAATATTTTGTTCATATAGTCTTTCAATATTGCAACTTGAGCCTTTAATTTTTTTCTTAAGTTCTTTTAGTTTAAGATATGCTGAGTGTGTTCTTCCCTTTGGGCTTTCTAACTCTAGGGCTGTACGCATTTCATTATAATATTCAACTTTGTCTTCTTGAGCTGCCCTTTGAAACTTTCTGTTCAGCTCTTTACTCATAATTTCTTCCATTAGCCTTAGCCACTCTACAATTAAGAGCAAGTTTCAGAGTCTCTTCTGACATCCACTTTGTTCTTTTCTTTCCTATCTTTTTAATGAACTTTTACATTCTTCATGAATGATGTCCTCCCTCAGCTCATCAGGTCTTCTGTCATTAGTGTTCAATGCAACAAATCTGTTCTTGAGATGTACTTGAAAGGTGGGATAGACTTAAGGATGTATTTTGGCTCTCGTGGACTTATTTGAATTTTCTTCAGCTTTGGCCTGAACTTACATGTGAGCAATTGATGGTCTCTTCGACAGTCAGCCCCAAGCCTGATTTTAGTGGTTGATGTTGAGCTTCTCCATCATCTTTTCCCACAGATGTAGCCAATTTGACTTCTCTTATTTCTTCTGAAGAAGTCCATGTGTACAGACACCATCTGTGTTGTTTAGAAAAGGTATTGGCTAGGAACAAGTTGGTTTTGCAAAATTCTATCACATGATCTCCAGCTTCATTTCTATAACCAAGATCATATTTTTCAATTACGGTTCCTTTATTTTTGTTTCTAATTTTTGCATCCCAATCATCAGTAATTGTCAATGCATTATTTATCAATGCATCTCAATTGCATGTTTGATCAATTTCTGACTAAAGACTTTGGTAGACTCTTCAACTTCTTTACCACTAGCGTTAGTGATTAGTGCATATATCTGAATAACAATTGTATTGATTGGATTTCTTTGAAGGTGGATAGAAACACCCCTTTTGACAATGAATGCAAAGTCATTCCTCATGATTGTGTCAGGTGGCCCCTTGAAACAACCCTGCTGGAAGTACACTTGAATCCAATGTCTATTGTTTCTTTGAGCTTTAGAAGCAAGATAAGGAAGGGGCAAGGAAACAGGAAAAGGAAAAAACGGATATTTAAGTCACCTCAAAATTGGCAATGAAAGGGTAAATTTTCCAAGAGCATAGTAGATGCTACTCCTTTCTCCCGAATATTACCTAGAAGTTCCAGGAAGGGTTACAGCACCAACCTGTGACTCTTCCAAGTCTTCAAAATACGAGCTAGATTGATTCTTTTGAATCATTCTTCAAGTAGAAGTCCTAAGGCTGATGCATATCTTTCTTGAGCTTCGCCAGTCTTAACTTTACCAGAGTTTGACATATTAATTCTTAGAAGTATGAGGAAAATTTAGCTTTGTAAACTTCCCAAAGGGGACTTGGATGAGAACCATTTATTGGGCTCTTTTTATGTTCCAAGCACTGTTTTATGTAATCTCCTATTGTTACTACATTATTCTTATGAGAGCAAAGAAAAAATAGCAAAGTGTAGTTGTCATTGGAAGAGAATTTGGGTCACATTTTTTGTTTCACATGAAATTCCTTTTTCATTTGGATCAAAAAACAAAATTTCAATAGATTAAGAAGTTATTAAGGAAAAAAAAAAGAAGTTATTAAGGAAATAGACACATGTACTTTATAATAGGAAAAGTTCAAAAGTGTTAATCCACATGCTGTAGTAAGAAGTCTGCTAACACTATTAAAAAATATGTAGCAAAATGCCTGAAACTTTTATTTTTCTAGAAAGAAAGGCAATTCAAGTAATTTATTAGTGTACTATTTTCTATATAAAGACTGGGGGCTAAAAACTTCTATTTCCTTAAAAATAAACATTAATTTATTAAAAGATTCTGACATATACATTTTATGCATGTACTTATAGGTGTACATATCATAATCTACAAGTTTTGTTGTGTTCATTAATGAAAATTACCTCTTTAGTTTTAATTGGATAAGTCAAATGCTGTGTTGGGACTTGTTTAAATATAGTGACATATAAACTCACCTTTTTGTGAGATTGTAGTTTCTCTTTCATAAGATCAGCATTCTTTTTAAGTTGTTCATTTTCAGCTGTGTGGAAACCACCAATGAGCATCATAAAATTAGAGCATTTTCAATTAAAATGTAAATGTTTCACACTTCAAGCTTCCATTCATGTTTGCATTCAGTAAAAATGCATACAATAGGCACTTACTGTACATCAGACATAATTTCAGCTATAGAATTCATTTCAAATGATAGACCATATATTGGGGCATAAAATAAATTAGAATAAGTAAAATCAATTAGAATAAATTTAAAAGGATTGAAATCATAAAGACCATATTACCTGGATAAAATATATGTTTTCTGGACAAAATGTATTTAAATCAGAAATCAATAGCATAAAGATATCTAGACACTTTCCATATATTTAGAAATGCAGAGTAGAGATCTGAGAATGCTTAAGAGTGATAATAGTAAGAGCAAAATAAAATTAATTACATGCAACTAAAAGAAGTCTTAGAAGAAAATTTATCACTCTAAATGCTTACATTAGAGACAAAAATGTTTGAACACACACCCTGGCCCACCAAGGACAAAATTCCTTCTCAGAGCAGCCAGTGCACAGAGAGGATCACAGGGCCGGGCCCATCAGGAGACACGATGACGTGTTCCTCACTCTCACACAGCGCTAATGGGGACAGCCCTGGGGACATGGTGTGGGAGATGTGCCCAATTCCACACCACTGCACTGGGGTGAACACTAAGGATGTACGGCAGAGTAGCAAGGGGACCAAAGCAAGGGGTCCCCGAGGAATGCCACAGGTGGACTTTGGGGCCAGGGCATGGCACTCTAGCGGACTCAATTGGCAAACACTAAAAAAGGTCAATGGAAAAAAAAAAAAAGTCAATGGAGAGACCTGGAACCTTTTGAGGGCTCAGGTTTTGCTGTTGGTCTTTCTTCCTTTGTTTTGTTGTATTAGCTGTTATTGATTTATTTTTTGTCTTCTTTTGTTTTGTTTTGCCCTGCTTGTTTTTGCATGCATTATTGTCTATGCATGTCTCTTTGGACAAGATGGGTGGGATGAACAATCCGGAGGAGAGAACAATGGGACAGACAGTTCAGGGGGGACATGGGAGAGGGAGAGATGGGGGAAAAGGACGTGGGTGCCCACAAACCCAAGGACAAGGTTAGAATAAGTGATCTAAAATTGATGGCGAGGAGGGAATAGAATGCTTGGTGGGGAGCAGGGGAGGCTCTATCAAAGGAAATGTAGCCGAGAGGAATTACCAAAACCCAAATGAAGCGGGTTAGTGGGAATGATAGTAGGATGGGAGGAAAATGAAAGGAAATAGAGGAAAGAACTGGGAGGCATAGACGCTTATAGAGGTCTAAATATAGGCAGGTATAGATGTAAATACATTTATATACAATGACGGGGAATAGAACTATGCACATATATTTATTTTTAAAGTATTGGGCCTCTATTCAAGTACTCCCTCAATGCAAGAACAGTTTGTTCTACTAACATGGCACTTTGTGATGTTCACCTTCCCTGACAAAATGGGTGCATAAGCAAATGTGGTGAAGAAAGCTGATGGTGCCCAGCTTTCAAAAGATATAGTGTCTGGAGTCTTAAAGACTTGAGGTTAAACATGCACTCTTCTAGCTGAGAAGCTACAAAGCCCACATAGAAGAAGCACGCTAGCCTGTGTGATCATGAGGTGTCAATGGGATCAGGTACCAGGCATCAGAGACCCAAAACAAAACAAACAAACAAACAAACA
>NW_022111373.1:107659760-107666296 GCF_000313985.2 Echinops telfairi
AACCAGCAATACTATTAGGCAGATTCCAAAGAAATGAGACATAACACACATGGATGGATGTGTGCTCTCCCATGTTCATAGCCGCGCAGTTCACAATAGCAAGAAACTGGAAGCAGCCCAAAAGCCCAACAGTGGAAGAATGGATAAAGAAACTATGCTACATACACACAATGGAATATTACACTTCCCTGAAAAACAGTGATGAAAGCATGAAGCACCACATGACATGGAAAGATCTGGGAATTATTATGTTGAGTTATTGTTTGAGTCCACTACTATAAGGAGAAACACCAATTAAACAAACCTTAGAGATTAATTCGCAAACAAAAGGGTAGAAGGCTACTAACTGGCCATGAACCAAATATCACCGCCCCCTTATGTACACTTCATAAGAATCACCACCAAAGAGGAGACCTCACATGAGCTGGGGCGCTTCTTCAAGAAGAATGAAAAGGGAGAAGACCATTCAATTGATGCTATACAACATTGAGACAAGGCAATTCAACAGATTCCACTCTGGCTTATTTTAATATTGCTGGTTATCTTTTCTTTGCTAGTCTTTATTTTAAAAATCTTTCCTTTATTATTATTTTTTCTTTTTGTTTCCATTTGTTTTTGGTTTTATTATTGTTTCTGTTAGGTTTTCCAGTTTATGAAGCACAGAACCAGTGGATGCATAGAGACAATAACTGATGCAATGGTTTATCAGGGATGGGATTTGTGGAGGGTAAACTAGGGAGCAATAATGAATCGGGATAGGTGGGGAGCACTACAACTGATTGTGATATGCATATACAGCTCTTTTTAAAAGTCACTTAAACCATGGAAGATAATTTTACATCAATGAAACTATTCAAAACTAATGAAGGTGAAAGCAGAAGTCAATGAAAGGCAAACACAGTAGAGAAATTCAATTAAACCCAAAGGCTAAACATTATGTATAAACTCTTAGCTAATTAACCCTGTTTGTGTATCACTTTGTCCTCCTGTTTGGTTTGCCTGTTGTGATGCTGAAAGCAATGCCACCAGTATTTCCAATGCCAACAGGTTTCTGGTCATCAGGTTTCAGTGGACTTCTGGGACTAAGAGTAGACTCCAACCCAAACCAAACTCACTGCCATGGAGTCACTGATGACTCATAGTGACCCCCTGTGGGTTTCTGTAACAGTTCACAAGAGTAGAAAGCCCAATCTTTCTCCTGTGGAGCTGTTGGTGTTTTTCAAACTGCCAACCATAAGGATCACAGCCAAGGCATTACCATTACACCACCTGAGCTCCTTAAGAGTAGACTAGGAAAAAGAAATAGGCCATCTACTCCCGAGGGATTAGTTCTTAAAACCATATGAATAGCAGTGGAACGTTATCTGATACAATGTCAGAAGATGAACCAAACCCTTCAGGTTGGAAGGTACTCAAAATAGTGCTTAGGAAAAGCTTCCTTCTTAAAATAGAGTTGACTTTAAAATGTACATGGAGCAAAGTTTTGGGGATCTTCATTTGTCAGTGGCACATTACTCAGAAGAAATAGCTGCAAACATCCATTAATTAAAAAAATGTGGACTGTAACTGACTAAACATGTGGATTTCTCCATACCAAATTTCCAAGAATTAAATTAACTGTATCTGTGAGAAGAGACAATAGGGGAGTTCAATATCATTATTCAAAACAAGGTCCGGATTAACTGTGGAATAGACCATTGTTTACTTATATGCACAGAGGCTGAAGTTGAAGAAAAATGAAAACAAATCAATGAGAGTCAAAAGACAAACTTGCGTGTATCCCAGCTGAATTTGGAAACCATCTGAGGAACAGATTTGACACATCAAACATTAATAACTGGTGACCTGATGAGATGTGCTATGACATCAAGAACATCATACATGAAGAAAGCAAAAAGTCATTTAAAGGGAAGAAAGATGAGACTAAAGTGAATGTCATAACAGACTTTGAAACTTGCTCTAGAATGTAGAGTAGATAAAGCAAATGGAAGAAATAATGAAGCAAAAAAGCTGACCAGAAAATTTCAAAGGGCAACTTGAGAAGATAAAGTATTATCGTAAAGTATGCAAACACATACTCAGCATATCTCAAAATGAAAGAACTGAAGAAAAATTCAAGTTTTAATTTGCAATATTAAGCAAAATATTGAATGATGCTGGAAGCATCTAAAGAAGATGGAACGAACACACGGAATCGTTGTACCAAAAAGAACTGGTCGACAGTCAATCATTTCAAGAGGCCGTTTATGATCAAGAATCAATGATTCATATCACATGCAAGTAAACTTTTTCTGAAGATAATTCAACATCAAATGCAGCAGTACATGAACAAGGAGCTGTCAGAAATGAAAGCTTGATTCGGAAAAGGATGTTGCTGATGTCAGATGACTCTTGGCTGAAAGCAGAGATTACTAGAAAGATGTTTACTTGTGTTTTATTAAGATTATAAAGACATTTGGCTCTGTGAGGATCATAAGAAACTATGGATAACATTGAGAAAAATGGGAATTCCAAAACACTTAACTGTGCTCTTGGGTAAACTACATAGACCAAGAACTAAAAATAACAAAAAGAACAACAACAACAATAACAAAACAAAACAAAACCCATTATAACAATAGCAATTTATCATTTAATATTTTGCCATTATCTGAGCAAATTTTAGGAAAGTTTGTCTTGCAGCAGAATAGTGTTGTGAGAAAAGGCCATGGAAATCACATACATTTATAAAACAACTGCAAAAGCATGGGTAAGAAGTAATGGGTAAAAATGGAAAATGTTGAGAAGAGAAAATTACAGCTGTCAAATTTTGAGTACTAGTAACTGACAGAATAGAGGTACTCATGGCAGAATAAGAGAAGCCAACATTATGCTTCTAGCAGGAAGTGGTTAGTAATACAAATATCCATCAAATCATAACATCCAAATAAAAATAAAAATCTAAAATAAAGTAGCTTTCAAAGATTATGACCAGATGCAGATAAGAAAGTATTCTATTTTAAAGAGCTTGATGTTATTCATTTAACTTTTTATTGTGAATTGGGTAAAGATTTACAGAATGGGTCATCAGTTTTACATTCAGTAATTCAAAACAAAATATAACTTTTGTTTCATCTCATAATTGTAATCCCCCCGCCCTATGTTTACCATTTCCATTGCTCCTTCTTTCATAACCCTCTGAATTCTGTCTTTGGATAAATGTTGTCCATTTTCTCTGAATTGATTGATTATTCTAAGGTACATGGACCACACTAGGTCTCTTATAGAACTATCTATTATTTGGCTAGAAATTGAGCCTGCTCCAGACCTGAAGGGTGACTAAGAGGTGTAGTCTTGGGGGTTCCACCAATTTATTTGATCAGTAAGTCAGGAAGACTGTACTTCTTACTGATTTTGAGTTTTGTTCCACATTTTTTTCTCCCACTCTCTTTAGAACCTTTTAATGGGATTCCTTTCAGAGTAGAGATAGTGGTAGCCAGGTACCATCTAGTTGTTGTCATCTAAAGGTTATGGAGACTGATGTTTGCATGGCTCATTGGCCCATGTGAATTGTTTCCATGCATCTTTAGATTTTCATCGATCTTCTTTCTCTGGTCATGGAGAGACCAATGTATGGTTTCTCATAAGCTCTTTTTTTGGTAAGTAAAAATTGACAATTTTATTTTCACATGTCACAATATAAACAAAAATTGTTTTGCTTTTTGTCCACTACTCCACTCCCAAAAATTAAAGTATTATCTTTTTGAAAGAAATGGAAACAGATCTTTCATGTTGTGCTATTAGAAAGCACCCAGTCCAGCACAATGATCTCCTGGTGAAGTGGTACAAGTAATGCAAAACAGATACAAAGAGGCTGCACTCTGCCTTTATGTGTCTGGTAGAGTCATTCCTGGCCAAGTGGGCACCATTACAGGATGGGGGCTGCATCATTGGGGAACCAGGCATCATTGGCATGTGGGTAGCCTTATTCCAGGAGCAGGTCCCACTGGCACCATTCCAGGAGGAAGAGGGCCCATCATTGGCATCATGGGTGCGTCCCCCAAGTGGGGTGCCAGCATCCTACCAGGGTGAGGAGGACCCAGGAGAAATGGGGGAGGCGGGATCATTGCGCCTATAGGTGGAGGAGCAAAGAATGGATTAGGAGGTGTCTTTCCTTGTTGAAAGGCAGGCGTGTTGTTTTGTCACTCGGCTCTGAGCCTGCTCTTCCATCCATTTCTGATAGTAGTCTTTCACATTCTCTTTGTGTTTCCTACCACTGTACTGTGTCTTTCTCACAGATGGAGTCATGGGCAGTAGTCACAATTATACTTATTGTCTCAGCTGGCCATTTGCTACTCTGTTCTGTGACACCAGGAAATGATGTCTCATAAGCTTTTAAGATCACAGTCGCTACTCAATAAAGCAAGATGTGGGGCAATGTTTTTGTGAAGTATATTATGCCAACTGACCTTGGTGTCTTTCAAGACTATGATCCTGAGCCCAAGGCTCAGCAATTCATTTCTTCAGGGTGTTTGGTTATTTCTAAGACGTTTCTGGTACTTTTCCCAGTGTCAGCTAAATCCACATGGAAGAAGCACACCATCAACAGTCACTGAAGGATTGCAAATCACATAACTGGAAGTCAAAGAAGGGATTATTAGCAGAGCCTAAATCGGGAGGATCCATGAGGCTTTGAAGGCTGTGATCTTTACAGAAGCCGATTGCCACATCCTTCTCCTGATGAGCAGCTGGTAGATTTGAACTTGCAACCTTTTCATTGGCAGCTAATCACTTTACCACTGTGCTACCAGGACTCCTTAATATATACAAATCCACATAGATGTTTGCAATTTTATATAAATAGAATCCTATCACATGTACTGAGATACTTTTAGAACAGTCCTTTCACTTTCTGCCCCACCTCCTTATTCCTTTCCTTATCTTCTTTCTTCTCTTGCCATACTCCCCTCCCCACGTGTGTGTATTTGTGTTTTACTCCATGGTCCTGCTCATATAAATGCAAATACTCATATACACTTCCATATTTTTATTTATGCTTAGATCTACTCCTCTGCAAATGGTCTTATTTATATCTTTGGCTGCTTTTATTGAAATATTTAACATTGCATGTCACTTTGTAGAACTCTTTGTTTCCTGTAGATATTAACTAGATTTGTATTTGGAACTGTTTTTCTAAAAACATTTTTTCACACCCATGTATTGCAAAAGAAAAGGCCAAGTTCTTTTTTATTGTCATGTTGTGTTTTTGTTGCCTTGTTAAGAAAGTAATCTGGGCCTGCCTTTTCTTCATATGGCATTTGAGATTCACATCTTCATTAAGAAGATGACCTCTGCTTATGTTGTACCTGCTGCATTCTAGATTTTCCTTTAAGTTTGCATTGTACTTCTGTTACACTAAAACTTTCATCCATCTGGAATTTATTTTTGATGTGGTAGGAATTTCAGATGGAAAGTCAGCATACACTACATGTATACCAACACCATATATTAAGTCATTCTTTTTCTAATAAATCAAAATATTTCCTGTGTAACTCAAGACATTATTTTATATATTGGGTCCTGGTTTTTGATTCAATATTTTCTCCAGTGATGTCATTTTCTACTTCTGTGCCAATATCATAATGACTTGATTACAATGGCTTCAGCACATTAATCTCTGATAAAGGACATTTTCCTCTGTCATATTCTTCTTTTCACAGTTTTCCTGTTTATTTCTTCTGGTAAATTAATTTTTACAATATTCCTCCTTACCCCACAAAATTTTTGTATTCTCACTGGAATTGTATTAAACACACACACACATACACACACACACACAAATTTTAGAGGAACTGACATTATCAAAATAACATAGCTCTATGCCTAAAAATTGACCAACTCATCTATGTTTGCATGCCTATTTGGCTTTGCCTTAATACAATTACAATAAATAGAACCACATAGCTTCCATTTAAATTAAGACTATTTACTGAAGAAATAATTAACCTTTTAAATTCCTTATATTATAGTCCAGTTGGCTCTTCCTGGCTTTCATCTATAAAACAATCAGTATATGCTCATTGTTGACACTATATTCTTTCATCATTCTATTAAAATTCTGAAATACAATGTCAACCACTTTAAGAAGGTAAGTAAAAAAAGTATTGTTACAAACCATTGAAAACTTTATTAAACAAAAAAATCCATAATGAGAAGTTATTGTTACTTGACATATTTTCCATCAAGGTCTGAACATTTTTATGGTGTGTCTATTTCTTGAACCTTCCCTGATGAAGTCTGAGCTCTTTATTTATACCACATCAAAATGGCAGTTTTTGTACCCACAGGGACTAAATCATGCTCCTTTTCAACGTTCTTTGAGTTTGGGGAACAAAAATAATTCCAAAGAGACAACTGTTTCTTTGGAATAGGGTAAGCTTTCCCAAAAAAATTCTCATGGAATACCCCTTGCTACTAGCTTTGAATCACATGTTGTGTGATTCCTCGGCACAACTTTCCTGACCTTTTTTTCACTACATGGTTCTCAATTTTCTTTA
>NW_022111373.1:107670868-107674156 GCF_000313985.2 Echinops telfairi
TGGGAACCCCAGAACACTACATTGTGCTCGTGTGGGACATTTACTTTATCAAGATGCAGTTGTGTGAACAGAACAAGGGAATACTGCATTATTTAAAATGAGGAAAGGCAAGCATAGGGCTGCATCCATCCTTTCACCATATTATTCAATCTGTATGCTGAGCAAATAATCAGAGAAACTATGTAGAATGCAGCATGAGAATTGGAGGAAGGATTATTAACAATCTGAGATATGCAGATAACATAACCTTACTTAATGAAAGTGAGGACTTGAAGCACTCATTGATCATGGATTACACCCAATAAAAATACAATCAAAATCTTCATAACTGAACCAGCAGGTAACATCATGATTAAAAGACTGAAGTTATCAATGATTTAATCTTGCTTGTATCCATAATCAATGCTCATGGAAGCAGCAATCAAGAGATAAAATAATACATTGCATCGGGTAAATATGCTGCACCAGACACCTTTAAAGTGTTGAAAAACAGAGCTGTTACTTTGAAGACTAAGGTTTGCTTGACCCATACCATGGTATTTTCAATACCTAATTGGACACTGAATAAGGAAGACTGAAGGAGAATCTATATATTTAAATTATGGTGTTGGCAAAGAATATTGAAAATACTGTGGGATGTCTTGTGCTTTTTACATGTGGAAATAGTTGATGCCTCACTTAGAAGGCAGCTAGTTTGAAAACAAGTCTTTAAGACACCAGACACTATTCTTTCTGAAATTTGGGTACTATTTTCTTCACCATACTTTGCTATCGCACCCATATTTTCAGTGATCTCTTCAGGAGGGTTAGCAGCAAACAGAGCCATATTATAAGAATTTATTTTCTTGCCCAGAGGGTGCCCAATTAATGAGGGCCTAGAACTACCTTACCATATACTTACTATTTTAATGCCCTCCTTGCTTCACTATGACAGGTATTAATCTGCTAAGTGTGTGTCTCCATTCTTTTTAGTCTCTGGATGAAGAAAAATATTGTGATTCATATGTGACACTAAATTGGCATACATTTGTTGTTGTTAATTGCCATTTAGTCAGTTCCAACTCCTAGTGACTCCATGTACAAGAGAATGAAACACAACTTGGTCCTGTGCCATCCTCACAATTATTCTTATGTTTGAGTTCATTGATAGTCATCCATGCCAATCCCCTTTGTTGAAGGCCTTCCTCTTTTTGCTTGTCCCACTACTTTACCAATCATAATGTCCTTCTCCAGGGATTTGTCTCTTCTGACAACATGTCCAAAGTACATGAGACAAAGTCTCCCCATCCTATGTGTTAGTTTGGGTAGACTAGAGAAACAAATTCATAGACACTAATGTGTGTGTAAGAGGGTTTTATATAAAGGGTAATTGTACATTAAGAAAATTCCAGCCCAGTGCAGATCAAGCCCCATAAGTCCAATGTTAGCCCATATATCTAACACCAATCTATAAAGTCCGCTTCAGACTCATGAAACACATGCAATGATGTTGAATGCAGAAAGATCACAGGCCTGTGGATTGGAAGTCTTCTGAGTCCAGCAGCGTTTTAAGCATCTCAGTGCTGGCAGAGGTCTCTGTGGGTCTCTGGATCCAGGGTTCTGGCTGCATCAGGGCAGGTCCATGTAGCTTCTCTGTATTAAGGAACATTTCAAGACAGATTTATTTATTCTTTTGGCAGTCCATTGTACTTTCAATATTTTTTTTTGCTAGAACAACAGTTTAAATGCAAAGATTTTTCTTCAGTCTTCCTTATTCAGTGTCCAACTTTCACATGAATAGGAGGCAATTGAAGATGCCATGGCTTGGGGCAGGCAAATCTTAGTCCTTAAAGTAACATTCTTGCTTTTCAATACTTTAAAGATATCTTGTGCAGCAGATTTACCTAATGCAATCATCTTTTGATCTCCTGACTGCTGCTTCCATGAACACTGATTGCAGATCCAAACAAGATAAGGTCTTGATAATTTCAAACTTTTCTCCATTTATCATGATGTTAGCTAGTGGACCACTCGTTAAGATTTTGGTTTCCTTTACCTTGAGTTGTAATTCATATAGAGAGTTGCAATCCTCAATCTTCATTAGCAAGTGCTTCAAGTCCTCTTCACTTTCTGCAAGGTTGTGTCATCTGTATATCTCAGGTTGTTAATAAGTCTTCCCATAATCCTGATGCCACATCCTTCTTCATACAATGCTGCTTCTCTGATGATTTGTTCAGCACACAGATTAAAGAAGTATGGCGAGAGGATACAATCCTGAAATCATTGACATATCCCCACAACCACACACAGAGATACATACATATATAAAGAGTATAATTCCATTGCATTAACTCAATTTCATAAGATCATTTGCTCAAAGGCAGTTCACATCTATTTAAACTAAGGCTTATAGAAGCCTCAGAGAAATAAATTGAGAAATCATTTTTCCCTGTGGTAGTTACATAATCTGGTGTCAATTTGGGACTTGAGAGGATTATGGGTGAAGAGGTGGAGTCTGGCCTATCAATCAAGATATAACCAATGAGGCCTCTTTGTGGGAATGGCCTTCCCTTGAGGATTCTTGGAAAACTCTAGGATTTCCTCCTGGGAGGCAGAAGACATACTCTCTCTCTTCTCACTCTCTGTGAGACACTCTACTACAAGGCAGACTCATTGCAACACATCCCTGAGGAAAAGCCACATGGATCTACCCTGATGCAGCCCTGAGAGCTCGAGAAGCCATGTGGAGACCCCTGCCAGTGCTGAGATGCTTACTACATCACTGGATCCAAAGACTTTCTACCCACTGGCCTGTGATCGTCATGCATTTGATGTCATTGCATGGGTTTTGTGACTCAGAAGAGGACTCTATAGATTGGTATTGAACATAAGGGCTAATATCAGACTTATGGACTTGATCTGGGCTGTGCTGGGATGCTTTCTCAATATTCAATTCCTCTTGTATATAAAACTCTTTCTTATACATATGTGTGTTTATGAATTTGTTTCTCTAGTCTACCCAGACTAATACACTTCCTTTGTAGAAGGCTAGGATGGGATTCATTTGTGGGAACTACATAGGAAATAAGCCTCCAATGATATCTCTTTATCTATAAGTAATGGGTGGGAGGAAAGTGGTCACTAAAAAGAGTGCATTGGAGAAGTGAGTATAGAAAATCAAAGGGATAAACCGGACTTGAATAATTAAAACTTTGTCAGTTGATCCCCCTTCTGATGCTTGCTGAACCGGATCTGGTTTTCAACATTTTCTGTATTTTTGTTCGTTCGTATTAGGGTGTATCTTTTTTT
>NW_022111373.1:107675570-107679018 GCF_000313985.2 Echinops telfairi
TAGATATTGTTTGAGCAAAATCCTGGAAATAGTGACATTAAATTAAATACAATTTGGATCCTAAAATAAGAAGCCTGGAAAGGATTTTAAGCATTCATGTATCTATTTAATACATTTATGTGTTATATTTTTTATCACAGAGTAGGGAAAAGCTTTTCTGAGAGGTATATGAAAACCCAAATTAGGTGTGAGATGAGGATGGAATACTAGGAAAAAAAATGAGCAGAATGATAAACCTAAGCAAAGTGAAAAATCTATGGGACAAATCTGACCAAAGCAAAGACACAAATCCAAAAGACCAAATTCACTGCCATTGAATCAATTCCAACTCATAGTGACCCTGTGAGGTAGGACTGCCCTTGTGAGTTTCAGAGACCGTACCTTTTTGCAAGTGTAGAAAACCTTGCCTTTCTCCTCAGGAAAGACACAGGAGATGGTGTAATCTCCATCTATTACTATTATATTATTCGCTTCCCAGCAAAGTTTTACATAATGTATGGATATGGAAATGAATCTTTCCTCTACTGCAGATGCTGTTTTGTTTGACAATGCTTCTAATATAATGCCATCACTTAAGGAAATACTTAGAGGAAATAAATGGGGGAAAGAAAGAAATAGAATTAAGGAAAGATACATCTCAGAAAGTGATAAAGACAGTAATAAATAACATAAAAAGAAAAATAAGTGTTATAAAATATAATTTTAAAATCTGTTTTATATATGTAAAATGTTTTCTTCATTGCTAAAATGAGAAATTCTTCTTTGATGTGAGTTGTATTCTGGGAATTTAGGCTATAGTAGGAGAAAACCCCACAGACATGTCACACAACATTTGATTGCCCTCTACTAAGTGAGCAGGACAAAACTTTTGGCTGCTCTGTTTTATGGATAGAAATGCTATTTTGTGGGCAAGCCTAATATAGATAGGATAACCTCTGAAATATGACCTACCTCAAAACATACCCTCATACCCTTATCAGAAGACAGATTTATTCTGTACAACATGCATTTATTTCATAATCACTTAGAAGAGTATAATTAGGGGGCGGGGGGGGGGGGAAAAAAAAAAGAAGAGTATAATTAAGTGGTAAGGAGTCTTGCCTTTAGTTGATGAATTTAATAAGAGCAAATTGAAAAGCATTTGCTATTAATGGTATAAAACCTCTCTTCTGAAAGGTACTCAAATAAATCATGTTTTTTAAGATTCCGTTTTACAATTTATCTTATGTTACCTTTCAAATTATGTTGATATCCAATGGTCTGCTGTAATCCTTTTATCATATTATGAAGAGTAGTGCATTCTAAAACATAAAAGATAAATTGACATGAAAAACCCCTTGCTTTCATTTTGAATTATTTTCTGAGTCAAAGAGTCATAATAATGTTTAATTGTGAATACAATACCTTACTGACAAAACCAGGTATCTCAAAGTAAAATACATACTAAATATTTTTAATCAGTCTTAAATTAAATTGCATTCCAGAATTTATAATGAGCTTCTAAGACAGTAGAGAAAAGAGCCTCCCCATGTACAAGTACCCTGTCCTAGAAGAATGGCATGTTTAGACATGACTGGGAAACTGTAACCCATAGTCTCTAACTAGCAACCCCAAGGAAAGAAAGTCAAATTGTCTGAGTGTTGTTCAAAAATAGAGGGCCAAGGTGGGTGAGAAGTTGTAATTTGGTGGGATGCTTTTTAAAAAACTATCTTTCATCCTAGGCAAGTGAATAGCATAAAAGGAGTTAAAATTTAATGAGTGGGGTTACAAAAATCAGAAAATTGGGTGCCAATACCTTCTGCCATAATGGGGGATAGACCCTTCATTGCAAACATCAATGCCCTGACCTGTGTCCTCTAAATCTTGATTATATTCTTGGTTCCCACCAGTGTCAGCAATATTTTAGATGGATAGTAACAGTGGTGGAAATGGCTGCTAGTTTTAGCCATCCACTTAGCTAATAAGCTCTACAAGAGCACAGACTATTATCTACTTTGTTTACCATTATTCTACCTACTCTGTTTCCCCGAAAGTAAGACAACTCCTGAAAATAAGACCTACTTACAGTTTTGCCTCTTGCTGAAATATAAGACACCCCCCCAAAATAAGATCGCCTGAAAATAAGGCCCCCCGAAGCTACCCTAACTCTGGACTCTGGATTGTAGCGGTGGGCGCCACCGCGCAGCTCACTGTTGGCTGCAGCGCAGCCAGAGCAGATAGGAAGTGCGAGGTCTCTTTTAATAAAACAATAAATAATAAATGTGTACTGTATTCTTCTTCATGGAAAAATAAGACATCCCCTGACAATAAGACCTAGAACATATTTGGGAGCAAAAATTAATATAAGACACTGTCCAATTTTGGGGAAACAGGGTAGTACCTATTATAGTGTGGTTCACAGTAGGCTTTCCACAATCATCTGTTGAGTGACTGATAGATAAGTGATATCACAGTAAGCTGGAGCAGGGAAAGTAGAGAAGCTCTGGCTTTAAAATGTTAGCAAACAGCAAATAATCAGAGAAGCTGGACTATAGGAAGAGGAATGAGACATCAGGATTGGTGGGAGGCTTATTAACAGCCTTATGCTTAATGTTGATCTCACCTTAATGAACACAACTTAACAAAGAAGGTTTTCTTACTGGGATTTTACAAAGAGGTGCAGCTACTTGTCCAAGATTCCAGTTAGAAAATAGCCTGGGCTTGCATCTAAGTATTTTTCATTCCACTATTCTTAACCCACCACCTTGACATTCCATGAAAAACTGTAGTATGTGTTGAAACCTGTGCATTTGGAGTCCGAGAAGCTAGTTTAGTTTTCCCTTTTCCACTTTCTGCCTATGAGACTCGAGACAAGCTACTTAACTTGAGCTTTATAGTCATCATCTTCAAAATAAAAGTATGATTAATACCTTATTAGAAGAGTGTTGTGACATCCAAATGAAAAAATATACTCTCTCAGTTTACTCACAAATGTTTAGCATTATTGTGGCTGTTATTTTCTCCTCTGCCCCCTTAACAATTTGCACAGACCTCTTTCCCCCATTTTTATATTGCTTTAATTATTTGTGGCCTCTTCCTCTAGATGGTGAGCTTTTTTCAGGTAAAAGCCATCTTTATTTATCTTGATGTCCTTTGCATTCAGCATGACAACTAGTTCCCGTGCTCGGTAGTTTTTAATTGCTCCATGAAAGAACAAATAATGGAAAGGGTGAATGCAAAACTTTTCTCCTTTTACCTAGGGGTCCTCACTCAGTCACTATTTGCTTTCCTCATCTACGCTAATAGAAAAGAAAGTGTATAAACTTTATGCAGGCTCAACTATTGTAATTCTTCCTAGTCTACCTTTCCTCCATTCCTGTACGATTCACTAGGGAAAAATTCTCATCATTTTGAATTTTCTTTCTTGGTATTTCCTACAAATAGACAGCTAAGACACATATGTTAGTTA
>NW_022111373.1:107682675-107683606 GCF_000313985.2 Echinops telfairi
ATGTATTTTCCATTTGCATTTTAACTTCTTACTATCAATGTATAAGAATGCCTTTTATATATCCTTGCTAATACAACATGCTACTAAACTTTATGATCACTGGCTGATAGAAGAAAAGTTATTTTATTTAGTATTTTATTATTATGAAAGAGGTTGAACTTCTTTTCAAAAGTTTGAGGCACTTGATTTTCATTTTCTGGGGCTCATTGGATCACATCCTTTGCCAATTTTCTATTACTACTAGTCTTTGTCTCATTAACTTGTCTGGACTATCAGCCATATATATTTATTTACATTAACATTTAATGTGTCAATGCTTTTCATTTTATTATAACCATTTTATTCCAAAGAGTCCCGATCTTGCTGAGTAGGGCATAAAAACGAAGCGATCCAAGGGTTCCATATAAAAAGTTGATAATTGATCTCAAAATTCAAAGGTTGAAAAGATTACTGTTACAGATTGGACTGTGTTCCCAAATTTAATGTTATTCCAAGTTTCAATGAATGTTCGCGAGGGAAGCACAACCTTAGCAGGGTTGGCCTTTCTTTGTTCTGTTTCAAACAACTTCTGTGCAATCTGTCAAGCCATGATGAAGGCATTGGAATTCAAGTGCAGTAGTGGAACAATATAAATGGCATACATATTAAAAAGTTCTTCTAAGAGTTTGGTAGGTTGAGTCTAAAGCATTATTCAAACCATCCAAACAGCTGGGATCATCACCACTGACTCCCTCTTCCATCCTGAAGTCCTCTGGGTCAAGAGATACCAGACCAGGGGCCTCATCAATAGTGGAAGGACATGTCAGGATAATCTGGGGCAACGTTATTACATGATCCCCTTTCTGAAATGGTGCAGCCTTCAAAGTTGAGTCATCAGTAGGATCAGGTGGTGGAGCTTCAGAGCCTGCTTTTTCCTAGGGCTCCTTGCCTT
>NW_022111373.1:107686234-107687660 GCF_000313985.2 Echinops telfairi
ATTGGACCTTGAGTTTGCCATTTACTGGCTGACAGGTGATTTAACTTCTTTCTATGTTTCTTCATTAGGGTAGGATAATTAAACCAATCCAATTCTTTTATGATATAGTGATGAAATAATTTTCTCATAAGTTCTATATAAATTGAAAACATTTTACAAATGTGGGGTATAATATTAATCATTATTGTACTAAAAAGAACTTGCATTAGAAGTAGTCTTTCTTCAGAAAGCAAGGAACTAACCTTCTTCAATTGAGACCTCTTTTGTTTTCATGACTTTCAATAAACAGCTAGTTTTCTCCAACTTTATATCCAGTATGCTATTCTTTCCATTGATTTCTATAATTTTCTGTGGAAGAAAGGGAATATGAATTCTTACCAAATCAGTGATGATATGTTGACTCTAAGGGCATAAATAATAATGATAACATCAATCACTTAATATGTAAAAGTCTAATAATTAAGTAGGCAGCTTTTTAACTTAATTTTTAAAGCAACTTGATAAAATAGTAAAATCTATTATTGAGAAGCTGAATTATATGAAAAAAAGGAGACACTAGGTATGGAGGAAGGTCCATTAACCACCTATAATATGTTAATGGCACAACTTTTTTTTTTTGACACAACCTTTTGCTGGAAGCAAAGAAGACACGAAGTACTTGGTGACCAAGATCAAAGACTACATTCTTTAGAATGGATAATTCCTTAATATACAGAAAGCAAACATCCCCACAACTTGACCAATATTCACAACCAAAACAAACAAAATAAATAAAAAATCCATCAAGGGTTGCAGCCTTCAATATGGATTACAACACAATGTGAAGAAAACAAATATCCTCTCAAATGGACCAACAGGTACCATCACGATAAATGGAGAAAATATGGATATTGTCAAGGATTTTTATCATACTTGGATCCACAATCAATATTCAAGGAAGCAGCAGTCAGGAAATCAAATAATACATACATTGGGCAAATCTTCTGCACAGATTTAAAGTGTTGAAGAGCAAGGATGTTACTTTGAGGAATAAAGTAAACCTGACCCAGGCCATGTTTTTTTTCAATCCCCTCATACACATGTGAAAGTTGGACAATGAATAAGAAAGACTGAAGAAGAATAGATGTATTTGAGTGATGTATTTGAATGATGGTGCTGGGGAAGAATACTGAAAATACCATGGACTTCCGAAAGGATAAGCAGTTCTGTCTTGGATGAAGTACAGCCAGGATACTCCTTAAAGGTAAGGACAGTAAGACTTCATCTCATGTACTTCATCTCATGTTATAAGGAGACACTAGTTCCGGGGAAAACACATCATGCTTGGTAAAGTTGAGGGGCAGTGAAAAAGAGGAAGGCCCTCAACAAGATGGATTGACACAGTGACTGCAACCATGGACTCAAACCTAAGAACAATTGTGAGGAT
>NW_022111373.1:107688994-107694821 GCF_000313985.2 Echinops telfairi
TGGGTTTAATTGTAAATATTTCCATATTTTTAAGTATATGGTATAATATTAATCATTATTGCACTAGTAAGAACTCTCATTATCAACAGACTAAATAATAAGAAATGTAACTAAAATATGATCACAATACCATTATTGATCTGAAAATGTACAATTTCTTACTTAAACATTTTAATCCAAGTAATTTCCCATCAGCAGTGCCACTCATTTCTTTGTTTTCATGGATCCTTGCTTCCAGGACAATGTTAAATCATGATGGTGAAGGTGGACCTGCTAAACTGTTCTGACATTTTATAGGAAAGCTAGTAGTGAAAAATTTTTGTTCCATAAAAATATTTTGTACTCTAAAAAAATTAGAGATCATACCAAAGGTGACATAACACAATAAAAAGAGATAAAGGGAACTACAGAGCTACTAATACAATAGATTGTTGAGCATTATATCCCCCAATTTTAAAGTAGTTTACAATGCCCGTCTATTGCTTTCCCCCTCTAAATTAACACCTTAACTGGATAGATAATTCTACCTAACACTTTTCCTCCTAAGTCTCCAAATAGCCTTTGCTATTTTGACTTGTGACAGCTGTTAAAAAGAAACACAAGGCCAGCCTGATTTACCTTGACTTTAGAGGAATATAAATTTTTATTAACCTAAGTATGCCTCACTGTGGATTACTGGAATAAATTTATACAGAATGTGTCCGTTCTACTGATTATGCAGTTCATATCAGAGGAATTTTCTGTTATATTTGTATTTTTTTCCTGTAAATACAGTGAAATCTTCTTTTCATGGACACTTATCTATTCTATTGTTTTCTACAATCCATATGCAGGAGCCCTGGTGGTGTAGGTGAGCTACTAACTGAAAGGTCCACAGTTCAACTCCACCAGTGGCTTTGAAGGAGAAAGATGAAGTTTTCTGTCCCCTAAAGATTTAACGTTTCAGAATCTCAAAAGAGTAGTTCTACTCTCTCCTGTAGTGTTGCTATGAGTCTGAATCAACTCAAGGGTAGATCTTTCTTTCTTTCTTTCCTTTCCTTTTCTTTCTCTCTTTCTTTCTTTCTGTTTATTGTCCATATATCATCTGTGTCATTTAATGTTTATTTTTTTTCCTTTGCAATTTCTGTTACACAGCAACTTTTCATGTTACTCATTTAGTTTCTGATTGGATTTCTTGTAGCTTCCACTAATCCTAGTGTTAGAATTATGATACTTTGACCTATAATTGTTTTTCTTATAGTCACAAACTCACTTATCAGCATCCCATTTTTTATTTATTATTCATTGGTGTCATGAAAATATTAACTTCTTCAAGAGAAAATCATTCATTGTGGGAAAATTTCTTCATTTTTATTTTTTAAAAGGGTAGAATGCTTTTTGGAGTGGATTTTTCATCTGTTTTCTGCCTATGATTTTAAAAATGATTTTTATTATAGCATTTCATGTGATAGCCATGCTATTTACTTTCATCTAAATTGAATTACTATGGGCAGCTCTATCTGGACCCTCTGTGTACTTTCTTTTCATTTTGTCCTGCATTATCTGAGAACTGTAATGTTCCTTGCAGAGTATCAGTCTGATGGCTGGTTTATGTTTTCTAAACATCTGTCGTGATGATCAATGGACATCCTGGGGTTTTTTATTGTTAAAAGTTATGAATCTAGGGGCATTTCACCTAGTTATGTGTATATCATATTTCTTGGAATTATGCTTAGGCTTTTAATAATTCTCCCATTTAAAAATTGAAGTCATGTATCCTAGATATTATTCTAACAATGAATCCTAGATATTATTCTCTTCCCAACCTAGCTTTACCAATTCATTTCCCAATACTTTATTTTATCCATCTATGATTTATTTTCAACAGCTATTTCTACTCCTCTCCTAGCAAAAACTCAGACCAAACTCACTACCTTCCAGTCCATGTTGGCTCATATTGGTCCCTTATGAGTTTCTGAGACTGTTAACTGTTAACAACAATAGAATGCCCAGTCTTTCTCTGGAAGAGTGGCAGTGGTTGTTTTGAACTGCTCACCATGTGGCATGCGGATCACAGTGCAACACGTAACCACTTCACCACCATGGCTCCTTCTTCTCCTTAGGTAGTGGAAGGAAAACCCAAGACATGGTTGTGGGATTGCTCTAACAATGCAATGTGTCCAGAGGTGGAGAGGAGAATTTGAATGGTTCTTTCTCTTTGTCTATTCATCCTCAGTCTATCTCAAGGGTTCTGACATTACCTGCTAGCTTTTGAAAAAATATGTTGTTGTCAAATTACTATTTATTGCCAGCAATAATTAGTTAATGTTTTGCTATGACTTAAAAAAATCTTAAACTCCAGTCTGGATAAAAAAAATAGTAAATCATGAGAAATATTTGCTCCCTCTCTAATGACTTAGTATGGGGATAAAGACCTTCTCCTCAGTGATGTCAGGTGGCTGTTTCTCAGTTTCCTTTCTTCCAAATTGAGTTAGGATATTAGTAGGATTGATCAGAGATTTTTGCAGTGATGTTTCTCCTCATGCTATCTCTAGAAGTAGGTGTTGCCACTTTTCAAAGAGCATGGTGAGTGGGAACTTTCCTATTTAAAAAAATAGCTGCTGATAAGCTTTTTAATTTTGTTATACCTTACTTTATTAACTTTTAACTTCACTTTATTAAATTTTAAAGGACTTTTTTTTTACAATCAAGGTTTGTCCTATCATTTTATTTCTGAAGTTCTTTCTTAGAGTTTTTAAGTCTAATATTATCTTTGTCTTTAGAAATCTATATTATTATAGTAAGAGTCGCTTTATTAAGAACAGATATATCTATTGTTTAGAAAAATGCACATATTGTTACCTCAAAATACAAATTCTTGTAAAACTATTTTGTTATGGCAAAGGAAAATAAGCAATAGAGAAGAATTATAAGATAAAGAGAAAAGGTAGAGGTAGTAGTTATTCCCCCACCCACCTTCACTCACATACTCAATTCCCAAATTTCTCATTTATCTACTACTTTTTTTCAACAGCTTTTCCTACTCTTCTTCCAAGAGAATTTGGGAACAGCCCCCCCAACGTGTATTTATAAGTTTGGTTTATCAGACAATATATCGTGCGTGTGTGACTTCAAATAGGTCTGCTATTAGTAAAAAGAAGGGTAAGGAAAAGGATAGATAGAATAGGAAGGCTTAAAATAGATGTTGGAGTTAGTCATAATGGTAAGAGATTGAGTCCATTTTACTTCTTACAAAACCAATTTCTGAGTTATTGACATCCTGAGAATTTATGTTGTATTTTCTCTTTACCTTTAACAAAATATATCGATTACTTATCTCCTTGCTTCAGAAATATTCTGGAGTATTAGTACAAAGTAATCAAAGGCATATAGATTTTAAACAAATACAATTTTTTAAAGGTGAGAGATGATGTAACAATGCATCTTCAGTATCTTTATCTTGCTCATTATTTTATATATTTCTCCTTCTTTCCAATTCCTCCCTTTGGTAAGAATTGATGAAATGCCATCCCTTCTTGCATATTCCAGCTGGTTGCATACCTTTTCTATCTGTGAGAAGTCACTTAGAAGTTTGTCAAGATTCACACCACCAGTCTTTTTCAAACTTCCTTCACTGTTCTGATCCATGATCCTGGAAAATTAACATTTAAGAGAAATAAAAATTGTGAGTGTAAAAAATATGGACACACTAGAAATTAAGGTCATTCTAGATTCAAGGTAAATAAATAAAACATATGTAACCTTTGCCATGACTTTCTTTAACAATTTACATTTTGACAATTTCCTAACATATAGATAACATAAATGGGATAATGCTTAAAAAAATACTGCCAATCTCTGCCGTTTTATTGGAGTATATAATTTATTTAAATGTAATGGTATTTATCTTCCTTATGTCTTATGGATTTTGTTGTTGTTCCTTTACTTCTGTAAAGAGTTACAGTCTTAGAAACGCACAGGGGCAGTTCTACTCATCGAGTCACTATGAGTCAGCATCAACCTGTTGGCAGCGAGATGAGGTGATTCTCTTCTGGTGGCCCTGCTAAATACCAGGCTAAATGAAAGAATGGAGGTTTGAGTTCATCCACAGTTGCTTCCGAAGAAGGACCTGGAGATTTACTTCTGAAAAACCAACCATTGAAAGCCCGCAGAGGACAGTTCTATTCTGACCATAGATTAGACTCAACTGGATGACGACTGGAAAATTCCTCTACTACTACACTATCAAGTTGCATTGATAATTATGGGCAACTAGAATGTGAAAACAAAATGAATGGATCAGTAATGGGAAAATATGGCTTTGGTGATAGAAATGAAGCTAAGGTTTGTATGAAAGAATCTTCCCAAGACCAATGATTTCTTCCCACTACTTGTCTGTCAGTTTTTAGTACTGTGGTGACTTTTGTGTTGTTGCGTAGCTGGAAGCTCTGTCACTGCTATTGTAACTACCCACAATGTGAACAGGTTTCAGTGAAGTTTCCAGACTAAGAACAGATTATGAAGAAGGGCATGGCTGTCCACTGTGGAGGAAGTAGGCACTGAAAACCTTATGGATAGTATTTTAACATTATCAGATACTGAAAGCTGCATGAATGGAAGCAGAATATTGGAGATGGTGCCAGAGGATGAGCCTCTCGGGTCAGAAGGCACTCAAAATGTGACTGAGAAGGAGCTGCCTTTCAATCATGGTGATATTAATGGAGTAAAGCCTACAGGAGTGTAGCCCTTGGAATCTTCATTTGTTGATGGGGAACTACCCAAGGTAAGGAGAAACAGCTTCAGAAATTTGCTAATGTTCAGAACTTGGAATGTATGAAGTATGAACCTAGGGAAATTGGAGCAGTCAAAAATGAGATGCAACTCAATAAAATTCAATATTCTAGGCATTAGTGAGCTGAAATAGACTGGCATTGGCCATTTTGAATCTGAAAATCATATGATTTACTATGCAGGGAATAACATAATGAAGAGGTATGGCATAGCATTCGTTGTAAAAAAGGACATTTCAAAATCAATCATGAAGTACAATGCTGTATAACATTTTATATATATATATATCTGCCTTTAAGGAAATCTAATCAATACAACTATTATTCAACTTTGTGCACAAACCACAAAAGCTGATGGTGAAGAAATCAAATTCTACCAATGAATTCAGCCAGAAATCAATCAAGCATGCACTCACGATGCATTGATAATTATTGGAAATTAGAATACAAAAGTTGGAAACAAAGAGGAAAGAACATGAGTTGGAGAATATGGAATTGGTGATAAAAATGAAGCTGGAGATTGTATGATAAAATTTGGCAAAACCAATGACTTGTTCATAGCAAATACCTTTTTTCAATCATACAGTGACTATACACATAGACAGATGGAATACACAGAAATCAAACTAACTACATCTGTGGGAAGAGATGATGGAGAAGCTCAACATCACCAGCTAAAACCAAGCAAAGGGCTGACTTTGGAACAGACCATCAATTGCTTATATGTAAGTTCAGGATAACACTGAAGGAAATTAAAACAAGGCCATGAGAGCCAAAACATGACCTTGAGTTTATTCCACCTAAATTTTGAGAAATCTCAAGAATAGATTTGCTGCACTGAACACTAATGACATAAGGATTGCTGAGATGTGGGAGGACATCAGGCATATCATTCAGAAAAAGAGCAAAAGGTCCTTAAAAAGACAAGCAAGGAAGAAAACATCAAAATTATGTCAGAACAGACTCTGAAACTTGCTCTTAATTGTAGAGTAGCTAGGCAAATGGAAGATATTGAAGTCAAAGTGTTGCACAGAAAATTTCAAAGGGCAGCGTGAGAA
>NW_022111373.1:107696515-107697865 GCF_000313985.2 Echinops telfairi
TGCTTTACACAATTGATATATGTATGGATTGTGATAAGAGTTGTATGAGCCCCTAATAAAATGATTTAAAAAAGAGAGAAATACATTAACAAACTATTACCAAATATTAAAAAAATATCAAGGGTTCATGAGGGAAGGGGAAGTGGGGAGGGGCGGGGGAATGAGGAACTGATGCCAGGGGCTTATGTGCAGAGCAAATGTTTTGAGAATGATGAGGGCAACTAATGTACAAATGTGCTTTATACAATTAATGTCTGTATGGATTATGATGAGTTGTATGAGCCCCCAATAAAATGATTGAAAAAAAATGTGCAAAGACCTAGAGTTAGAAAACACATATCTTAAACTAAGATAACTGAAGAAAATATTTAAGCCTCAAGTTGAAATATTGAAAGATCCTATGGGCACAAGATTGAATGATACAGGAATCATCAAAAGCAGATGGACCCAATACACAGAGTCACTGTACCAAGAGCTAGTCAACACTCAACCCTTTCAAGAATATATGAACGTACTTTCGGAAGAATTTCAAGCTGCACTGAAAGCATTCGCCAAAAACAAAGCTCCAGGAATTGATGAGAAAACATTAAAAATGTTTCAACAAGCTGATGAAGTTTGTACTGAAGGACTAGAAGCACTCATTCATCTATGCCAGGAAATTTGGAAGACATCTACTTGGCCAACTGACTGGGAGAGATCTATATTTGTACCCATTTCAAAAAATGGTGGACCAATAGAATGCACAAATTAAAGAACAATATTATTAATGTAAACTTTTGCTGAAGACCATCCAAAAATGGTTGCAGCAATACATTGACAGTGAACTGCCAGAGGTTCAGGTCGGATTCAGAAGAGGACCTGGAATAAGGAATGTTATTGTTGATGTCAGATGGATCTTGGATAAAACCAGAGGATACTGGAAATATATTTACTTGTGTTTTATTGACTATGCCAAGGCATTGGACTGTGTGGTTCATAAGAAACAGTGGATAGCTTTTAGAAGAATGGGAATTCCAAAACTCTTGTACATGGGTCAAGAGGCAGTGTGGGAACAGAAAAATCCATAGACTGAGCAAATAATCAGAGAAGCTGGATTATATGAAGAAGAATGTGGCGTCAGGATTAGAGGAAGTCTTATTAACAACCTGTAGTATGCAGATGATACAAATTTGCTTTCTGAAAGTGAGGAGAACTTGAAGTATTTGTTGATTAAGATCAAGGATTGCAACCTTCAGGATGGATTACAACTTGATGTCAAAAATACCAAAATCCTTACAATTGAACCAATAAATAACATCATGATTGTATTAGTATAGGTACTTTGGAGAAACAAATCCACAGCAACTCATG
>NW_022111373.1:107699478-107701599 GCF_000313985.2 Echinops telfairi
GAGAATGATGAGGGCAACAAATGCACAAATGTGCTTGGTATACAATGGATGTATGTATGGATTGTGATAAGAGATGCATGAGCCCCCAATAAAATGATTTAAAAAAGAAAGAAAATACAAATCTCTCTTGGAAGAAGTATAGCCAGAATGTTCCTTAAAGGTAAGAATGCTGAGACACAGTCCCAAGTATTTTGGACATGTTGTCAAGAGAGACCAGTACTTGGAGAAGGACATCATGTTTGATAGAGGGGCAGCAAAAAAGAGGAAGACCTTGGACATGATAGATTGGCAAAGTGACTGCAACAATGAGCTCAAGCATAGAAACTACTGTGAAAACGGTGCAGAACACAAGGTATTTAGTTGTGCTTAGGGTCACTGTTGTTTGGACCCAACTTGATGGCACTTTACTTTACAACAATGATTTCTTCCTTGCAAACACTTTTTTACATACTTGAATTCCATTGAACTTTTATAACTAGTATTAACAATCGTAAAATGCATTAAGGCTTTTCCACTTCTGGCCCCTACTCCAGTCCAGGTTTCTCTTAACAATTCTAAAACTAGAGCACTGATATGTGTATCTATAGAAGTTATTGGACCTGATCATATAAATTCTATTAATGCCATTGTCCAAAATATCTTTGAGTTACCATCAGTATGGTAGATTTCAAATATGATACATTACTAAATCGGATGCATGACATTTACATATGTTGGTAATTGCTGTTACATGCTACCAAGGTGGGAATTTCAAACCCACTAGTCTGCTTGGGAGGAAGATGAAGCTGTCTACTCCCATGAAGATTTAGTCTCCAAACTCCAACAAGCAGTTGTAATCTGCTTATAGGGCTACTATTTGGTAGTACAGTGGTTGCACATTGGGCTACTAACTATAAGGTCAGAAGTTCAAAACTACCAGCCACCCTGTGGGAGAAAATGAAGTTAGTCTGAAGTTCACAGGAGCATTTCTACCCCATCCTATAGGTCGAGAATAAGTCGGAATCCACATAGTAGCAGGGCTGCTATGATGTGAAATCGACTCTGTGACAGTGAGTTTGGTGTGGCCCTTGAACATATGTGAGTAAAACCCTACAGGTATGATCCCTTAACTAGTTAATGGTTGATTCTTTTTTTTTTTTTTAAAAGGTTGATTCTTATGGTAGGAAAATAATTCTGATATTTTCCATGCTACAGATAACAGTAAAATTCCTTTGGGGTTAAATAAAAAAATCAACACTATTCACTATTACTGTTATTCTTTAATAGAGCAGAGAGCAATCACAAGCAGTGAATGGAACTGCTCTTCTGACACTAACATTTCCCTAACATTTTCAATAAAAAAAATAAAAAAGGTTCTATAAAGTTTTGTCTCCCAATCTGACTCCTGAAATAAGTGCACTTTCATTTGATTTTGATTTTCTCCCAGCTTCTTTCCCCTAGTAGACCTTCAACACCCTGGCCGTGTTCATTATAAACCCCACTCCTTTTGTACCGCCCGCCATTGCATTCCATCCCTCTTGTGACACTTGTGAGTTGGCCGATTCACATCTCGGCCCATCATGGTCCATTCCTCAGCCGGCATCTTCTCAGGGGCTACGAGCTTCCTGGGCAGTGTGACCGGACGGCAGGCTTGCCTCGCACCATTAGAGCCAGACTCAACTTCAGTGAGAATTCTGCACGGACTGACTGGACCTTGGCACCCGCTTCCACCATCTCCACGGTGGGAAGGTAGGTGGTGGCCCCTCATTACTTTGCCGAGGACCCAGCCGAGTCTCACGCTCTCCCCGACCCGCTCAGCGCCTAGCTCCCGAGAGTCCGCGAACGGGATGCTTCCTTCCGTTCCTCTTCGCGGAACTCACCTCCACGCTGCATCCGGGGCCTTCAGCAGCGCGCCAAAACGCAGGGCGGGGCGGAGCCTGAAGGCGCGAGGTCAGCGCGCGGTGCGCACCAGGGGATTCTGAAGAGGCTCGAAGAAGAAAACACACCCATAGAAGAAAGAGGGGAATTCCCGCCCAGAAGGTGCCCAGAGCGTACCTGGGTCCCAGTGTGGGTCCTCCTCGGCCGGGCTGCTTGAGGCCTGGTCCGCTGGACTGCGGTCGGTCCTCGCCCGGAAATGAATTC
>NW_022111373.1:107702323-107705405 GCF_000313985.2 Echinops telfairi
GTATCGCCAGTCTCAGCACTGGTCCTGAACGGATCATCCGTCCTGGATTCCCTGTGTTTCCAGTTCCTATCTGTACCAGTGTACATCCTCTAGTCCAGCCGGATTTGTAAGGTAGAGTTGGGATCATGATAGTGGGGGGAGGAAGCATTTAGGAACTGGAGGAAAGTTGTGTGTTTCATCATTGCTACCCTGCACTCTGACTGGCTTGTCTCCTTCCTTGACCCTTCCATAATGGGACGTCCAGTTGCCTGTAGATGGGCTTTCGGCCTCAAGTTTTTTAATCTGTAAAATAGAGATCACTAATGATGGTACCCACATTATGAGGATTAAATGAAATAATATATTTGAAAAGCGCTTACTGCAGTTCCTGACAGAGGTGCTGAAAAAGATTAATTATGATACCTTAAAATGCTCAGCTACAGAGTATTGACTGCCTTGGAGATTTATTTTATGAATTTTTAAAAAGAAGGCAACTGAGGTTTAATTAGCTAGAGGCCCACAGCATTGTTATATCATAATTGTTATTCGTTTTTATTAATGTTCAATTCTACAGCTTAATTTTGAGCCATTGAAACAGAAACTAATGTCAAGGATTTAATTTTACTTGGATCTATTGTCACCCAACCTATAGGTTCTTGTCCTACTTTATTTTGAAATTAATTGGACACTGTGTGCAAGAGAAGCAGAATGAGATTTTATTATCTGTGCAGACAAGGAGCCAGGTGGGACTCATGACCAAAATATGGCATGCTCCCTAAATGGGGTATGCCTGGGTCTCTTATGCCCTTAGTCTTCAGGGATTCTGTTTTTTTCCCCACCCCTGCCTACCTTCTAGCCTGCCTCTGTCCATAAATGGAGGTCCAGCTGGTGAGTCATATGATCCTGAGAATTTTCTAGACATACTATTTGTTAAAAATCTGACCCATGAAAAACAGTGGGTCAGATAATGTGTTCCCTTCTGGTGACTCTTAGTTTTGGGGTGAGTTAGAGAAATCTGATATCTGTACACTGCATGCTCTGTTGGACTCAGTTCAAGTGAGAGGATCCTGGGCATTTCTTTGCAGAAGGATTTTGGGATGGAATGTTGATGACCAGGATTCCCAAGATGGAAGATGTAGTTAATAGAAGGATGGGTTACAACGTTCTCCATGAGGAGGCATAGAAAAGGGAATATTGGCCTAAGTGTTTCAGATAGATAATCAATACTCATCGAAGCAGCAGATATCAAATGATACATTGCATTAGGTAAATCTGCAGCAAAATACCTCCTGAAAATTTTAAAGAGGGACCATGTCACTTTGAGAACAAGATGTCATGCTTGGAGCCCTGGTGGTATGGTGGGTATGCCTTGGACCGCTAACCACAAGGTTAGGAGTTGGAAACCAGCCACGGGAGGGCTTTCTCCTTCATAAAGAGCTACAGTCTCAGTTCTACCCTGTCCTCTAAGGTTACTTTAAGTCAGAATTGACTCAATGGCAGTGAGGGGTTTT
Source organism: Echinops telfairi (assembly GCF_000313985.2). Taxonomy (NCBI): domain Eukaryota; kingdom Metazoa; phylum Chordata; class Mammalia; order Afrosoricida; family Tenrecidae; genus Echinops; species Echinops telfairi. Next base: position 107,703,814 of record NW_022111373.1, read on the forward strand.
GTTTGTTTGTTTGTAACCCAAGCCATGATATTTTCAATCACCTTATATGATACAAAAGCCAGACAGCAAACATACAAGACCAAAGTAGAATTGGTGCCTTCAGGTTAAAGTGTTGGCAAAAATATTGAACGCACCCTGGACTGCCAGAAGGGAATACTCCTTAGAAGTGAGGGTAGGAAGACTTTGACTTGCTTATTGTGGGTATGTTACCAGAGAAGCACAGCCCTGGAGAAGGACCCATGCTTAGTAAAGTAGAAGGCCAGTGAAAGAAAACAATGAAAGGGGGAATCCTCTCAATGAGATGGATTGCCATAGCGGCTGCAACCAGGGCCTCAAACAGCAACAACTGTGAGGCTGTCACAGGACCCAGCCGTGGTGCCTTCTGCTACACACAGTCAGGACTGACTCCCTGGCGGCAAGCAACAATCCTTATGAAATAACAAGCTCTAACAGAACAACAAAATAGTCCCAGGAAAATTCAATAATTGGAAGAATCAGAAAGGTGGAGCTACCTTCTATTTTCTGAGTTAAAGAGAACAATGATTTTACTCCATGTGCAAAGGATCCTGGGTGGCACAATTGTAAAGTTGTGCTAGTCTGGGTACGTTAGAGAAATAAATTCACAGAAAATCACATGCATCTAAGAGAGAGTTTTATATAAAGGGTAAGTGTACATTCAGAAAGCATCCCAACCTAGTGCTATCCAAGCCCATAAGTCCAACATTAGTCCATACATCCGACACCAATCTACAAAGTTCTCCTCAATCACACAAAACACACACAATGACGCCGAATGCAGGAGGAAAGCTGAGTCAGTGCACATGTAAGCATCTCAGCGCTGGCAGGCGTCTCCAGCATCCAGCACCCAGCAGGCTGCTCCAGCACCCAGGCCTGCATCAGGGTAGGTCCACGTGGCTTCTCCTCAGGAATGTCTCGAATGAAGTGACCCTTACCACCTGAAGCAGGGAATTGAGCTAAGGCAGCTATACCCTGGTCTGACCATTAGAGAGCAAGAGACCTGAGAACTAGTAGGGTGAGGCTTACCGAGCCATTTATCTCTGCACTTCAGTTAATCCCATGTGTGTTTATCGACCAGGTTGGCACAATAAAACTTAACTATCTCAGAAGTGCTTGGATGCTCACTGAAATGTTGGTAGTTTGAACCCGTCCATTGCCTCTGTGGGAGTAAAAAGGACATAGCAGTTCTTTTCTGTGAAGATTGCAGTTCAGAAAATCACATGGGGGCAGTCTTATGCTGTCGTATGGGGCCACTCTGAGTCAAAAATAGACATGAAAACAAGTTAGTGTGAAAACAAGACATTAAAAACAAGTTAGTGTGAAACTGAGACATGTGGGTGTTTGGCAGGCTAATAGTTGGGAATGTATTCAAAACATACTCATATATATAATATTTATTTATTCAGAGTAGTTGTGCTAAGGGAAGGGAAGGGCTGTGAAGGAGCACTGGAGGCCACTCTGTCCCATTGACGTATGCTTGGCACTCAAACTTGACTGCAAATTTTCAGGCACTTTCTTAACTTAATGTCCTTTCTTTAGGGACCATCTCAATCCCAACTCCAAACAAGTTATCC
>NW_022111373.1:107707486-107712331 GCF_000313985.2 Echinops telfairi
CACAATTGATATATGTATGGATTGTGATGGGAGTTGTGTGAGCCCCTAATAAACTGATTAAAAAAACAGTTTATTCGATGAATACATGAAAAGGAAACTTGGCATAAAGTCACAATCATTAGTTGATGAATTTTTAACTTTAAGAAGCTCACCATAAAGCACAACAAAGCAGAGATTTCTACCTAGAATTCATACAACTCTTTAAAAAATTTTAGTAAATCGTTTTGTTGGGAGTTCTTACAGCTCTTATAACAATGCATGCATCCATTGTGTCAGGCACATTCCTACATGTATTGCTATCAACCTTCTCAAAATATTTTCTTTCTACAATTCATACAACTCTTGTGATGTTTCTGGATTTCTCAAATGTGACTCACTGATCTCTACTAATTAAGCCCAATTTTGGTTTGTGCACTGTAATGGCATATTTTACTTGCAGAAAAGATGTTTCCTTGTGTGATTCATTCTTAACAACCCTGCAAAAATTTAGGCCAATACATGAATAGACATGCTTCTTTGCTGTATAATTTAATAAATATAAGTAATACTTTAGTAATTGTAAAAGAATTATTATAGCCAAGAAAATCACCAGAAACACAGTTCTACTCTATCACAATGGGGTAGGTTGAACCCATTTGGTAGCTCTGGATGCCTGTGGCTACAAGAGAGAGTCAACTTGATGGCAACTGGTTCGGGTACTTTGTCTCATGGGAGAGTATCTTCCTCAGACTGGATGTGGAGATTTGGAACCAGAGTTCCATCAGAGCCAGTCTAGGTTTTCAGCTTCTCCCATTTCACTCCAGAATTTGTCTTTTCACTCCCTGACCCTACATTTCCCCAGTAACAAAAATGAAAATGAAGATTTGCCTTCAGTGTATTTCTCTCGAAAGTTGTAATATAAAAGAGGAAGTTTCAGGACTTTTCCTGACTCAACAATAATGCCTGTGGTGGTGGAGTAGGTACAATAGCCCTCAATCAGTTTCTTCTGCTTTCTCCTTTGCTTTCAGCTTTTGAATTCATGATATGAAGTCATGGATTTTCCCTTGTCCAGTTAGTGTTGATTTTTTTTACTAGTTCCCTCTAGTTTTTGTTTATCTTTCTAGGCTGATTAGAGCAACAATAATTTGATTGTTAAGGATTTGTATATGCTCATATGTTTAAAGAGAATGAAAAAGATGAGCATTATGTTACTATCACTTATAAATAGTACTGGGCTCTTAATCCACTTGTTTCCTAGAGTGTTGCAGGGTTCACAGTTCATTTAGGGTGTTTGTCTCCTCAGCTACATGGTGTGCTTTATGGAGACCTCACGTTCACTTTACAAGTGCTGCTGGAAGGTAGTTTCCAGTTTCAGTTAAGTTGATAAAAGAATCCCTACAGGGTTGTATATTCAAAGATCAAAAAGGGAAGAATGACAATCAAGCCCCCTGACAACATCATCCTCAGCTCTGGAATCAACAGGGTGATTTAACCTTGCACCCAGGATTCTATTAATAGCTGCATTATTTATTTGCCAAGGTTTGTTAAACTCTATAAAGGAAACAAGGCAATAATGAGAAATAAAGTACAATGGAGCAACTATGGGACTACGTTCAGCATCAGGATTCTGAATTACCATAGAAACAAATATAAGTGAAAATAGCCACATACACTCAGCTGGAAGGTTAGGCACTGTGGTATTTATAGGATTTTATGTCAACTAGACACAGCCTGATGCGGTCTCTGTTGAGGTGTGGCCTTCTCATAATGAGGAACCTGGGAATCTCCTTCTTTCTCTCCTCCTTCTCTCTCCTGGCTGCTGGGCATAAGTCACTGACCCTGAGAGTTGCTGGAGCCCTACCATGTTTCTACCCACCTTGGATCCACAGGACACTGCACCCACCAGCCTGTGATCTTCCTGAATTCTTCATCATTGTATGTGGCTGTGTGAGTCTGAAGAGGGACTTATGGAATAGTACTGGACTTACGGACTTGAGTTGGACTGGGCTGGGATGTTTTCTTGTTCTATAGTTACTTCTTGGTATAAAGCACTTTCTTGTACATATATAAGTGCTACTGGATTTGTTTCTCTAGTAAACCCAACTTAACACCTTTAGATTGCTGGGTTGAAGGTCAAAATCCTCTCCAAAATAAGCACTGGAATCTTCAGGCCGAAAAACTCAAAACCGGTTCTCCAAAATTCTAATAACAGCTGTTTGAAAATATTGTAAATCATTATTTGCAACACACACACAAGCAGAAAAAAATGAGGAACATGAGGAAGAAAGAGAGAAGAGGAGAGAAGAGGAAGTAGTAATAGTAGTAAGAGGATGAGCAAAAGAAGATGGTGGTGAAGTAAATTTAAAGAAAACAAGATTATTAAATTGCACCTTGATCTTTGTGCACATTGAAGGTCTTGAGCAGAAAATCAACTTCACAGGGTTAGCAACTATTAAAATGAACAAGGGAAAATGCTTTGTAACCAATTTTAGGGAGAGACGAGATTGCTTCAAATCCCCTTTTGGATTTGAGTGATGGACTCAAAAACGAGATTTTGTGGTTGGGCTTGGACTGTAAAATGCATTGGATGAAGACAGTCTTATACTAAATCTTTCATTACAAACAAACAATAAAAAACCCAAACTCACTGCCGTCCAGTAAATTTAAAGTCGTAGTTACTCTATAGGACAGAGTAGAATGGCTCCGTTTGGGTTTCTGAGCCTGCACATTTTTATGGGAATAGATAGCTTCATCTTTTCCCCGTGGACCAGCTGGTTGTTTTGAACTGCTGACCTTGTGGCTAGCAGCCCAATGTGCAATCCATTAGGGTTCCTTAATATTTTATTGAAGAATGCTAAATGAATATAGCAGTGCCAGGTTCAAAATTCTTTGACCAGACTAGCTACAGTGTTTGCAAGACCTTGAGCACAATGAAAATGTGGGGTACATACTAAAAATGTATTAACAATTTAAAGATAGTAACGGTCTAGCTTTAAACCAAGTGTGGGGGCTCCTGTGTGACAACACAGGTTGCACACTCATGAAACTGCCCTGCCTCTGACTCTTGCGCTCTTATCCAACCTTTTCCCTCCTTGGAACTCTGTTGTTTATTTGTGTTGATTGGAAGCTTAGGGGTAGTAGTTTATATGCTGGTAACATTTGAGATGTGAAGGTGGAGAGGGGGGATACAGCACCCTGTTGGCTGCATTAACATACTGCACAATCTGCAGTGGGAGAAAGGTAGCCTCTCCCAGGAGGGCCTGTGTTTCGCCATCAAGAGTCAATGTTTTAGAGCCATGAACTAATATAAACACATCTTTTAATGAATGAACAAATACTGTTTCAATGAGCAATCCAAAAGGATACAGGTGAATTCAATGATTCCAAAGTTGTCTTTGTTATGATGGTGCAGAGGGCTGTGTTTTCACTCTGCTGATCAGATTTTATAGGGTCAGGGAGAATCAGGGTAGAACAGTGTTAACCTCCTGAATCAATCCATTCAACAACAACAACAATTCACAAGTGTCACCAAGAACTTCAAGTCAAAGTCAAGGCTCAGTCCTTTTGATTAAGGACTTGGTCTAGGTTGACATTAAAGTTTTAAGTCCTTACCAGAAGAATTAGATGGTACCTGGCAGCATCTACTACATAGAGTTCTTGGACAAGAGTAGGAGGGAGAAAATTGTAAGACAAAATTCACAATTATGAAGAATACCAGACTTATTGGTAATTGTTCCTACTCATGAAGATCACCTTTCCGCCAAGTGACAGGTTTAAAAGGAAATAATGACATCCATGAGGAACATGCTCCGCAAAACAGTCAACCACGTGAGACCAAAAGTGCAGCATATGCTCAGAAAGCAAAGTGGGGGAAGCATTTTACCTTGACTGAATTAAAATTAATGTCATGACACAAAATGGGTACAAACTGTTGAATGGGAGACTAATTTGCTCTGTGAACTTCCATCCAAACCCAATTTTTAAAAAAGTTACAAGTGTTTACCTGCAAAGTATAATAGACTAGGGCCATAGGACACATTTATGATGGGTCTTGAGTATCAGTCCATGGAGTTTAAAGTTTATCTTAATGTCAATAGAATAGCATCAGTATGTTTTAATTGGAAGATTGATTTTATCACATCTGTATTTTAGAAAGATAATTCACGTGAGATTAGAGTTTGTTGAAGAGGGAGCTGGGAAATAAAAAAATACACCTCAGAACTTTTAAAAGAGGCAGAGAAAATTCAAGGACTTTGTAGTGCTTAAATCTTGGTGACTGAGTGGGTGATTGGGGAGAAAGGATATTTGTGGCTTGTTTTGTAACTTGGATATTTAGAAATACTGATGCCATGAGTTGACATAGGGAACAGTAAAGGAGAAACAAATCATCTAGTTTAATTCTTCTCTGAGGAATGCAGGATTTCTATTTATATAGTGTTTCACCATTTTCATCTATGGGGATCTCATAAGTTTTGAAATGATCAAGTTTCATTAAACAGGCATTATCTGATATACATTTTTAGATAAAGTAAAAAAGAAAGGCAAATACAGCTAGACAATTATCTATCCAAAAGTCATGATACAAATGTGGTAGTGTATGTGGATAAAGCCCCTACTGAGAGAAAAAAAGCCTCTACTGAGTACCCTCTGAACATTAACCAGGGAAATATGAATAATCTCGCCCTTAGACTGAATGCAATGGGAAGGGCATTACCTCCCTACCCGATAAGCCTAGGGAGGGCCAGTGGCCCTTGAGGGCTTGCCTGAGGGGATGATGTCCTTGATAGAGTTTACTGAATGGGGGTTCTCATAGACATGACTCATACCCTGACTGCCTTAGATAAGTTCCTTGACCAATCTTTTTTT
>NW_022111373.1:107712431-107715136 GCF_000313985.2 Echinops telfairi
CATGAACCCTTGACAATTTATAAATTATTATTTTGTCATATCTTGCCCTGTCTGACGTCTCCCCTCACCCACTTTTCTGTCATCCGTCCCCCAGGGAGGAGGTCCTTGACCAATCTTGTAAGCTCTTCAGCTTAATACAACATCACTATCACAGTCCCATTTCCACTCTGGTAACTCCACCTGTAACTATGATATTTTGATTTTTCATATACCATGCACGTGTGGCATTTCCCTTTGAGCTCCCATGTCCTTCTAAAGTTCTGTCTATTAGCACCCCCTGGACATCATTACAACCCTGGGCCAATGGTCTCTCCCATCCGGATAATATAGCTTTGTCTTCCCCTTGTCCTTAATTTTTAAGACTATAACAAATGTTCTCTTTTAAAAAGTAACAGAAAAAAGGAGAAATGGAAACAGGAAACAGGGAGGAAGTGGGATACAATGGTACCTTAGAAGATTACAATGAATGAGTATAAACAAAATGTGTATGAATTATTGAATGTGAAACTAATGATCTATTCTAGCAAACTTCACCTAATTCACAAGAAAAAGTTAAAAGGAGAAGGAGGAGGAGGAGGAGAGGGAAACATACAGAGAGCACCTTTGAAGAAGGATGCAGAGGTCAGTCATACTACCACAGGATAAAACTGGGACCACCAGAAACTGATGAGATAAAGAAGAATCTTCCTCTACTGAGCAGGGCCCTACCATTTCCTGATTTAGACTTTTACCTCAAAAAGCTGAGAGTAAACTTCCATTCTAACACACCCACCCAGCAAAAGAGATAATGTAGTTCAAGGCATTATGCTAATCATAGTACTATGTAGAGAATTCATTATCCAGAATGCTTATTTCCTTAAATTTGGGTAAAAGAGATTTTGCTGAATTCTGTTACTCCGTTCCCCCGAAAATAAGACAGTGTCTTATATTAATTTTTGCTCCCAAAGATGCCCTATGTCTTATTTTCAGGGGATGTCTTATTTTTCCATGAAGAAGAATATGGTACACATTTATTGTTTATTAGTTTATTAAAAGAGACCTCGCACTTGCTGTCTGCTCTGGCTGTGCTGCGGCCAACAATGAGCTGCGCGGCGGCACCCGCAGCTATGGTCCAGAGTCCAGAGTTAGGGTATCTTTGGGGGATGCCTTATATTTCAGCGAGAGGCAAAAATGTAAGTAGGTCTTATTTTAGGGGGATGTGTTACTTTTGGGGAAACAGGGTATAACTTGTAGTGGCAATGGGGTATTTCTGATAAAATCTTACAAATGTAGAACATAAATCCAAATGGCAATGAGAATATATTATTTTTTTCCACCAAGGTCGAGGCGAGAAACAAATCACCAGGATTGGCAGCTAAAAAACACAAGAAATACTTAATAATAATGGAGACTTTCCGCCCCCCTTTGTCTTCTCTCAGAGGGTGCTTCCTGGACTTGGTATGCTGTGCCAATCTTCTGATATCAAACCCAATTTCATTGGTGTCATTTAAAAATGCTTCTAAGCAGTTTACATTGCAAGCATTTTAAAGACTCACAATTGGGATAAAGCTTTTGGTTAAGATGGTCAGAAAATTCAATCCTATGATACTCTTAGAATTTCTTTTTAAAATGTTTGTGGTTGTAGAAAGAATGCACTTCCAGTTGTGAGGAGTCAGTGAGATGCATGTTTTATTATTTGTGATTTGACCTCTCTCTTGCTTGGAAGAAAATAAATGGTAGAACTATAGAAAAAAATCTGAATAAATGAAAGAAAGTTAAATACGTAAAACAACTAAAATTTACCTTAGAGTGTGGATGTTTTCACATTTATATTTGGAAGTTGTTGTGATTAGGTATTGCAGAGTCAATTCTGACTCATGGTGACCACGTGGACAACAAAACGTAATGAAATATTGCCAGTTCTGAACTGTCTCTGCAATTATTATGCTTGATCCCATTGTCGCAGCCTGTGAGTCAGTCTAGCTTATCAGGGTCTTCCTCTTTTTCCTCTGCCCTTCTGCTGTGCCATGCACGAAGTCTTTTCTGAGGGAATAGTCTTCCCTGGCAACATGTCCGAAGGACTTGAGACAAAGTCTCACCATCCTCCCTTCTAAGGAGCATTCTGGCTGTACTTCTTCCAAGAGATAGATTTATTTGCCATCTGTGAGTGTTTTTGTTTTGAAATGATACTTTTACTTACATATTTATTTTCCACCCTTTGATGCTGAGTCTTCACTGTTCAATGGACGACTGTTGCCAGCCAACAGGGCAGGCCTAATTACAAAGAAAACCACCAGAGCATGTTCAATGCGAAGTTGTGATGTGGTTCACTCTGCACAGGAGAGCACCAGACACACCACAGATCCCATGATTAGAGTGCCACCGGCATGTTCTTATGTGGCTGATGAAAGAGAACTGAATGCGAGATTATAACTGATGAGACTGAGATGTAATGGACAATGTAAATTACTACTGTATACAAAATTTATAAAACACGCATTTTATTACTTTGTGGAATTGGTCATCTCCCGTATTTGAAGATATGTATATAATTGATATGACAAAAACAGCACTTTAAAAATAATCATTTTATTGGGGGCTCATACAACTCTTATCACAATCCATAAATACATCCATTGTGTCAAGCACATTTGTATATTTGTTGCCATCATCATTCTCAAAACATTTGCCTTCTACTTGAGCCCTTAATATCGGCTCCTCATTTT
>NW_022111373.1:107715236-107717703 GCF_000313985.2 Echinops telfairi
TTGTTTTCTCTTCCAGACTATTCATCCAACCTATTTTATCTTGATAGATCTGTAGAGATAATAATATGCACCCAAAATCAAGGCATAGTAAGACAGGTGACGAATGAGAACACAACGATGACAACAAAAAAGAAAACCAATGACCCATAGAAGAATAAATTAATTAAAAGAAAAAAATTTAAAAAGAAAGAAAAACCTGTAAATAGATCAAGGTCTGATTTTTGAACTCTAGGCATGTCCTCCAGTCATGTCCAATGGGGTGTCATGGTCTGGCCCCAGAGTCTATCCTTTGTACTCCCTCGGGAGCTCCCTGCTCTGCTCCCACGGTTTCTCTGCTGCATGCCTTTAGTGGTTTGCCTAGGTGTCGCAGGCCAGTCCCTCCAACACTGAGTCTCCAGTGTTGTCCCCCTTAGGGCCCTGGGCCAGTGAGGGATGGCGTGTCTCGTGGTGGGATCAGCCATATGGTCCACTCTGTGCATTGGCTGTTCAGAGCGGGGATTATCATCCTCAAAAGCATCACTTCTTGAGCAGGTTTGTTTTTCAAGCCACAACAATATAAATTTTTAAAAATAAAGGGAAGTGGAAAATAAATATATTTATATAAGTTTGATCATTTAAGTACTCATTTGATTTGTTTCCCTGAAGAGTTCTTCATTTCTTAATATGGAGATATGTAAATATTCTAATAAAATATAAATGTAATATTCTGATAAACACTCTTTGTTACTTTCTTAGAAGATAAATTTAGTAACATACTCATTGTTTCAAAACAAACGTATTTTGCATGATAAATATTGAATGTTGTGACCACTTCATGTGTCTAATACCTAGTTTATTATAGAGTAATATCAAGCACTGTGTCCCAGGAAATAGGTAGTAAAAGACAAAACTCTCTTGGTACATGAATTAAAACCTTTTGTGTTGGGTAAATATTAATATTTCTAGTATTTTCTGGATACTTACTGTTAATGTAATATCAAATTATTATCTAAGGTTGTAGTAGATGCATGCCAGATTGCATCTGCATGTATACGAAACATTTTAAAATTAGAGTTATGAATATTGTTTATAAAATTTAGGACGTAATTATGTAAATAGGTATTGTGTAGTTAAATGTAACCTGATTCAGTTCATTGCAGTGATTGGCTTATTTGGGTTCTCTTTGTTTTGTGTGTCATGTGAGACTAGAGTTCCCATTGGCTCTTTACTGGAATGTGCACAGAGCATACGTGTTTCTGAAATTCAGGTTCTTGTCTTACCAAAAGAAAGATTTATGTTGGAAGACATAAAACAAGAGAATTTTACTACAAAACTCTTAAGGAGGAAGAAATACTCCCCAGCCTCATGTATTTCTTACTTCCTGCTTTTAAACTCAGTTTTCGAAGGATTCCTGAGTATTTGACTCTTGGGAACTTCCACCAGTGAGGAAACTTCCAGTGGGGGTACCAAGGGGTCCTGAGAAATATAGTCCCAAGATATGCCACAGACTGTAACTGTACACGTGCTCTGTCCGAATCTCAACCTCTGCTTCCTTGCCCTGTCTCATTCCCCCTCCTGAGATATTTCATACACATTATTCTTTATGGGATCAGGGGTGGAAGCCTCTTCATAGTTACTTCCTGATTGAGGTGTAGGGTATTATTACCTGCCTACATGAGTAGAAATCTCTCCTAATATATTCTTTATTACAGGAAACAAACTCTTTCAGGTGAAGAGATGCTTGCTGTGAGGCTGTGAGTCATTCTTAGGTTTCCTCAGGATCCCCTGGGCCTGTTGTTTCAGAAGATTCTACCAACCATCATATACAAAGGTTGTTGTAGGGAAATTATTAATTCGAATGAGGCAAAAGAAAAGAGAAGTGAGGAAGGGATTGGCACTCATCAATGTTATACATGTCTAAGAACAATGCAAGACTAAAAGCTCTTGTTACTATGTTTCTCTTTCTATTATTTTACTCTTTACCTTAATTATAAAAAGAAAAGGGAAAGGATTGATTGGTCTAATGCAGAAATGAAGAGAAAGAATTTTAACTCCTTTTTGTATGTTCTAGCTCTGGGAACACTTTTATGATCTACTTCTTAATCTGAGGAGCTCTGGTGGTATAGAGGTTATGCGTTAAGCTGTGGTTTGCATGGTCAGCAGTTTGAAACCACCAGGAGCTCTGGACTTTTTACTCCTGTAAACAGATACTGTCTTGGAAACTCACGGGGGTCATTATTTTTCAGCCTTGACTAAAAGGCAATGAGTTTGGTTTTCAGTTTTTGTCCTAATTCATTCACACACTTGCGTGTGTATTTGTGCATCTTGGATTGATTCAAGGCATAGGATGGAGGCAGGGCTCTGTGCAGACTGCAGCTTTGTGCAACAACAAAAAAGTGCCTTCTGGCTCTGGCACTGACACATTTCCTACTCTTGATTAGAGGTTGAATATAGCACACTTATAATTAACCTGGGCTTTAGCTGGGCT
>NW_022111373.1:107717803-107722211 GCF_000313985.2 Echinops telfairi
GTAAGTGCACATCAAGAAAACATCCCAACCCAGTGCTTCCCAAGCCCACAAGTCCAACATTAACCCATTAACCCATATGTCTGACACCAATCCACAAAGTCATCCTCCATCTCACAAAACAGACACAATGATGCCGACTGCACGAGGAAAGCCGAGTCAGTGAATGCATAAGCATCTCAGCACTGGCAGGGGTCTCCACACGGCTGCTCTAGCACCCAGAGCTGCGTCGGGGTAGGACCATGTGGTTTCTCCTTGGAGATGTCTTGCAGGAAGTGATCCTTGCCAACTGAAGTAGGGACTGGCTAAGGTAGCTGCACTCCGACCATCAGAAAGTAAGAGACACGAGAACTAAAAAGGTGAGGCTCACTGAGCCATTTATCCCTCTGCCCTTCAATTAACCCCACATGTGTTTATTGGCCAGGTTGGCACAATAAACTAACTACCTCACTGGGAGACTTTATAGTGTTATTAGAGCTTATGTTCATCACCTTGGTCCAAGATGTTTTTCATCTTGTAATACATGTGAAGCAGTGACCAGTAATGCAGATTAAAATTATGGCCATTTCTTGTAAAGCTGACCTACCTTATGTGGCTATTTTGATGGCACCAATAAGTCTGGTGTCTGCAGGAATGTTAAAGGGTGTAGCTATGTTGTCTATTACCCAATTCTGTGGATGCCTTCTTCTACTTTTCCTTTATTTTCTATCTGTGCCTCAGGAGTATGGACTATGTACACACTAGTTTGCTGGGCTGGTAAACATAAAGGTCAAAGCTGCTGTTATTCAGAGGCACTTGGACCAAAGAGTTTAAGCATCTCTCACCATGCTCCTGTCAATCAGTAAGTAGCTTGTCTGCAATTTGCCCTAGGGGCCTGATACATTTCTTACAGAGTGTTCCAAATTTAACTACAATATAACTAGAGATTAAAGTTCTTAAACATGACCAACCCCAACCGGAGTGTTGGATTAAGGAATTTCTTTCTTACTCTCATTTTACAACACGCCACGGTGCTGTTTCAACTAGTCTGTCATAACTCTCTCAGTACTACCCACGCAAATCTTATGGAATGGCCGACACATTGCTACAAAACTGATTTTCTCAGAGAGGCAGGTGAGAATATTGTTTTAGCAACTGAGTGTCACATAAATAATTATTTAACTAAACTCTAGGCGAGAAGGTACTCCTGGAGGTAGTCAGGTTACTGAAGGGGAGTCCACAGCCTAACCTCAATTGCATGAGGTAAAATCTTGTAGAACTTGAAAATGCATGGCAGAACTAAATAATAGTTAAAAATGAAGGTCCTTGTGGCAAATTTAATACTGTGTTAGGCTACCATTACTTGCTGTAGATTTTGACTGTTCAATAGAACCATTCCTAATCCAAACACTCATCCCCCTAAAAGGCAAATGTTAATGAGACAGGTAATTAACATAATTTTAGGTTAAAAGATACAACAGGTAGCACATGTGGTGATCACCAAATTGTACTTGCAGGTGAGCCACCTGTTGGAAGGGAGGCTGATCGGTGGTTGACTCAGGAGGCTCAGTCCTCTAGCTGGTTTGGCTGCCAAGTCAGAAACTTGGTCTTCTTTAGCTGAGAAGATTTTATGCCTGATCTTTTTGCAACATTTTATCTGAATTTTCTCATTGATAAACCTGAGAACTCTGGGGTTTATATTTAGGTATCTTATCCAACTTGAGTTTGTTTTTGTGCTTGGGGTGAGGTATAGGTCCTGTTTCTTTTTCCTCAATAGTTTTATTGATGTCAAATTCACATATCATATATTTCCATAGTTGTTGCTTTTGAAAAGAATAATATATATACATCATCACAATCAGGTCTAGTCCACCCTCTTCCTTCCTGTATTCATCATTTATTCCTCAATTCCCTTCAAACTCCCCACCCCCATCCCTGAAAAGCTGCTACATCAGTCATAGTCTCTGTACATCCACTCTTTCTGGGCTTCATAAACTGGGAAACATAACAGAAAAACAAAACCAAACAAAACAGTGGGGTGGGAATGAGGAAAGAAAAGACCACAGTCAATATTAAAATGAGCTGGAGAGAAATTTTCTGTCATGGAACAAGCGAGAAATATATAAACCTAGAGCAAATTCAGGGTTGGTCAAGAGGGTGGTCATCTGACCAAGGTATCATATTATACCATAGTTCCATCCACCATAATCAAGTTTACAATAATCTCTGTCTGATACTAAGGCTGTCTGAGTCCCTAAACTGTAGGCCAGAGGGGATATTCCAGAGGCTTGATCTAAATAGGTACTCCCCAGATAGATTTTGGACTCCCATTGTCCTCCATACCACTGTAAGAATTGGGTGCTCACATTTAAGCTGATACCTTTCCCTTTATAATATTTGGATTTTGTTATTTGTCATCTTTGGATAACAGGCTGGTGTGCTTCTTCTATATGAACTTAGTTGATGCCTCACTTAGATGGCTGCCTGTTTGAATACAAGCCTTTAAGACCCCAGGCACGATTCCAGTTGGTAGCTGGGATGGGTCCTATTTCATTCTTCCATAGATGGAGATTCAATTTTGCCAGCACCAGTTGTAAAAGAGGGTGGATGTCCCTTTCCGATTTAATGTTTTTGTCAAAAATCAGTTGTCTACAAAGGGATGCTTTTATTTCTAGGTTTTCTATCCTGTTCCATTGGTCTCTGCATCTATCATTAAACCTGTACCAACCTGTTTGACTACTGTGTCTGTATAATAGGCTTTGAGGAATTTTGCAGCGTTTCAGGCTTTTTGCATTTATCTACTAAGGCAAACATAACCTGTAAGAATAGAGTAGAAGATGATAAATAAGGATTATAATAACCGGTGGTAAGTGTGTGATAGACCCAAACTAAGAGTTATTGGGCACATTTTTTAATGATCCTTTTATTGAGTGCTCTTACAACTCTCATAACTATCCATACATCAGTTGTATCAAGCATATTTGTATATATGTTGCCATCATTCTTTTTTAGACATTTACTTTCTATTGAGCCCTTGCTATCAGCTTCTCTTCTTTCCTTCCCTCTGCCCTTCTACCCTCGTGACCTCTTGATAAATTATAAATTATTATTTTCATATCTTACACTGCCTGCTGTTTCCCTTCCACCATGGTTTCTGTTGTTGGTCCTCCTGGAGGGGGTGCGTGTGGTTATGTGTCGATCATTGTGATCTGTTCCCCCTTCCTCCCCTCTTCTCCCAGGCTTTCCCCCACCCTTCTTGTATGGCTATTCCCATTCCTATTCCTGGATTCCATGTGTCATGAGCTCTTATCTCTTATCTGTACCTGTGCACATGCTCTCGTATAGCCCAAAATGAAAGACAGAACTGGGGTCATGTTAGTGGGGTGTGAGGAAGCCTCAAGGAACCCAGAGGGACATTATGTGTTTCATCAGTGTTTTACTGCATAGGGAAACTTTTGAAGTAATAGAAATCTAGAGTCCAATGGCTTTAGCAGATTTTGGAATATCCTTATTTTTTTGCCTGCATTAGGCATTTCAGTTTTTAAAAAATATTTAAAGACATATCTCAGCTTCATTAACGTATAAGGAGCTATTATGAAACAAACAGGCAAAGTTCTACTTATCCTTTTTGGGAGGTGGGTGGGTAGATACGTCTGCCTATTTTCTTTCTTTTTTTTAAAAGTCCTCCTTTTTTCTAAAAACTTCTTAGTGAGAGAGCTATAAGGTTGCTGATCCTATCTCCAACTCTTGTAATTTCTTCTGCATGCCTGAGGGCAGATCTGTACACTGGGGTGGAATTATAAACTTATCTCTTAATACTAATTTTCCTGTGGGATTCTTAGGATCCAGAGACAGTAGGCTTTATTAAAGCCTCTTGTGACTTTTAAAAAGCCACCAGGTTCTCTTGAGAGCCTTGATTCATGGTAGCTACAATTTTCATGTCAAATTTTCCCACTCCCTAATTTATTACAAATATTACCAGTTTTTCTTTAGGATCTGAGGATTAAAGTCCGAAGGAATGTCAGACTAAAAGGAAGTATATGAAAAGGCAATGCTTACGAGAATATAGATACATCTTTCCTTTAAAAAAATTATGTGAACTTTCAATTACGGCAAATATTTGTTAACTCAATTTAACAATAGCAAATAACTTTGAGAGCTTGATCTTACTGTTGTTACATATATATTATATATCAATATCTTTATTTGTGCTTTGTGCTTTTCATAAGCATGTGCATGTTATAAAATCAAAGTTGAACTCTTTTTTAAAAAAATCATTTTATTGGGGGCTCGTACAATTTTATCACAATCCATACATGCATCCATTGTGTCAAGCACATATGTACATTTGTTGCCATCATCATTCTCAAAACATTTGCCTTCTACTTGAGCCCTTAATATCAGCTGCTCATTTTCCCCCTCCCTTCCCCTT
>NW_022111373.1:107723770-107737327 GCF_000313985.2 Echinops telfairi
AAAAACCTGTAAATAGATCAAGGTCTGATTTTTGATCTCTAGGTGTGTCCTTCGGTCAGGTCCAATGGGGTACCATGCTCTGGCCTCAGAGTCTGTCCTTTGTACTCTCTCATGTGCTCCCTGCTCTGCTTACATGGTTGCTCTGCCACCCGCTTTTAGTGGTTTGCCTAGGTGTCACAGGGTCAGTCTGGGCCAGTCCCAACACTGAGTCTCCAGTGTTGTCCCCCTTATGGCCCTGGGCCAGGGAGGGATGGCCTGTCTCGTAGTGGGATCAGCCATATTGTTCACTCTGTCCATTGGCTGTTCAGAGCGGGGATATCGTCCTCCAGGTCTGGTGGGCCAGGATGTGCTCCACTCTCTCTTCCTCCCCCTTCATTTGCTCCCAAAGGCTCTGATCAGACATGCCCCTCTCCCCTAGATACAGCTTCCGTGCTGTCCTCTCAAGTAAATTCTTCTGGGGGTAGGGGCAGTTATCCATGTAACTGGTATGGGGGCTGAGCCCTCAGGCCCCCTCCACTGGTTTCCCACTCCTTGTCAGCATGCTGCATTCATCTGGCGCTGGCTTTAGATCTGGTCCCTCTTTCCCTGTGGAGACACAAACAATACCCTCCCCTTGGGTGGGTCATTGCCCTATTCCCCCACCACACATCTTTTTTTTTCTTTCCCTTTTCCTCCTTCCCAACCCCCTTTTTAGTTGGCTGCCATATGTACCCCTGGATTTGGTCCCGCCCCTGCTGTACTACCTGGACCTCACCCCTGGAGTGTTTGTATACAGCAGCTTTTTCCCTGTGCCCCTTTTCATTTACCTTTCTGTTCTTTCTTTTTATATATATATAAACTTAACTCAGCAGACTCATGTTATACTTGTCCTTTTGTGCTTGGCTTACTTCACTTAGCATAATTTCCTCCAGTTCTTCCCATGTGGCGATATGCTTCATGTGTTCATCACTACTTTTTAGCAATGCGTAGTACTCCATTGTATGTATGTACCACAGTTTTTTAATCCATTCATCTGTTGATGGAAATTTGGGTTGTTTCCAACTCCTTGCGATTGTGAACTGTGCCGCAGTCAACATTAGAGCACAGATGTCTGGCCATGGTTTGTTTCTTGACTCTTCTGGGTATATGCCCAGTACGGGGATTGCTGGGTCATATGGTAGCTCAATTTCCATCTGTTTGAAAAATCGCCAAATCGATTTCCATAGTGGCTGTACATACCTACAGGTCCACCAGCAGTGGATGAGAGTTCCTATCTCACCACAGCCCCTCTAACACTTATTGCTTTCGATTTTTTTGAATTGGGCTATCTTTTTAAAATTTAAAGGAAGAAAAAATGGATCAAAGATCTGTTATCTGTTAATAAAATCTCTTTTTGTCCAGCCTCACTCATGTTGGAACCAGTTGCATATGGAATATTGCAAAAGTTAGACTCAAAAGCCCACCCAACCCAACCTCTTGTTTATTAAAGAGAAATAGAAGACTCCTGAGAGGTCCCTTCAGATCAGGAGCTTCAATTACATAGGAGCAGGCCTGAGGAAACAGATGCCAACAAAGGTGCTGAAGTTGTTGAAATGTGTCTTATAGCTATTATAACATTGCCTGAATGACTTTGCATGGATTTCATTTTCAGCTGGCACATTCTCATGCAGTAGAGCTGGTTTAAATGTCACTTAATGCCCTGCCTGCTCCCTTCTACTGCAGTCCTTGTGTCCTGTCTGTGTGGTATCTGTGGATCTTTGCTTTGGATAACTGGTGTCCCTCTTTTGTCGATATTCTGTGTGTTTGCCTTGCTTATTGGATGATCTGTCCTTATGGTAACCCTATATATCCAGAGTAAAACAGGTTTTCAATGCTGCTACCTTTCAGAAACAGATCGCCAGTTTTTTTCTTCTGAGCCCTCTCTGGGAATATTCAAACTGCCAGCCTCTTGGTTAGTAGTCTGGTGTTTAACCATTTGCATCATCTGAGAACTCTGATATATATTGCTAACCTGTTTTCCTTTAGTCAATTCTGATTCATAGCAACCCTTTAGGACAGAGTAGAACTGTCCCATGGGGTTGCCAAGGCTGTAAATCTTTAAGATGCAGATTGCTACATTTTTGTCTTATGAAGCTACCATGCGTTTGAATCACTGACCTTTTGATGATGAGTATTTTAACCACTGCAACATCAGAGATCCTTCTATGTGTAATGAAAGTGTTAAAAACGGAACTCTTTCTGTTAGTTTTTGCTGAATCTCAAACTTGAGAATAAAATAATAACATACCAAAATTCTTTCTCATTCCAAAGTGAGCTAGGGAATTTAAAAAGTAAGACATGCAAATCTTGAATTCAGAAACTTCTTTTGTCGACTGTTGCTTGTCTCTTATGAAAAGGACCTAAAAAGAGTGAGAGTGAAGAGGCAGGGAGAGAGAATTATCTGAAGTTGATGAAGTTGACTAGGTTGGTGGCAACTTTCCTTTTAGATGTTTCATTCTCGTTTCAATTCAAGCAAAGGGGCTTACAGGAGTACCTTGCAATGTGCCCCTTGGGAAGAGGGGAGGTGGACAAAGGAACAAGGCTGGTGTCAGATTCACAAGCAAATATCACAACAGCAGTCAGTGCTTCATTTAGAAAGAACTGCATTGTCATCAATACCAAACCAAACTAAAACTCACTGCCATCGAGTCATTTCTAACTGATAGCAACCCTATAGGACAAGGTAGAAACTGTGAGTTTCTGAGGCTGTCACTTTTTACTGGAATGGAAAGATTCCTCTTAATCCAACGGATCTGGCTGGTGTTTTTGAACTGCTGACCTTACAGTTAGCAGCCCAACTCATAACCACTATACCAGGGCTCCTGTCAGCAATAGAGTGGCAGTAAAAAATCATTGTTTCTAAAGGTACAGGGGTGGGTCATGTAGAGGCAGTCAGACTAGTGTTCATTTAGAAACAAACCTCACCCAAGAAGACTTCCTGTTAGAATAAATCCAACTTCATTCAAAAGAGGCTGCAGGTGTACCGGGGATAAAAAATTGGGAGCTGATGCAGTGGGAATATCACAAGCAGTCATCCAGAAAAGAGGATGTTCCCAGGGAAGGAATCTTCATGGAATTCTTCAAATGCTCCATGAGGGAAAACCAGCTTTGAGTACTGCTCCTGAGAGCAACAAGCATCGCTTAGGTTGAGTTCGTTTTATTCAAGCAAGCCCTTTGAGACAGGTATCTTTCATCTTTCTTTACCTCTCCAATCCTGGAGGGTTGGAAATCATTTTCAGGGAATTGCTGACCATTGTCCATTTTAACAAGAGGCTTCATAGCCTCCAGCAGTATTCACTGAGGGAAAAGGAGATAGTAACTGTTAGAAAAATGTGGATGTTTTATTGTTAAGCTTGTTGGGATATGATAATTACTAAATAAGACCATTTTGAAAAACAAAAAACCAAAAACCCTCAGCAGAAAATTTGTATTATCTAACAGTGGTTGGACAACATGTTGTTGTTCAGGGGTAGAATTCTCACTTTCCAAGTGGGTGATGTGGGTAAATTCCTGGCCAACACAGGAGCTGCCGCCAGTCTTTCATCAGTGGAAGCGTGTGTTGCTATGATGCTGAATAAGGTTCAGCAGTTTTCAGACTAAGGCAGGTTAAGAAATATGACCTGGTCGAAAATAAGTGAAAATGCTATGAATTTCAAAGGTCTAAACTGCAAGTGATTGTTGGAATGGTATATAAGACTGGCCAGTATCATATGGCAGATATTCCTTCTGTCATCCATGAGGTTGTTCATGGCTGATTTGTTGGCAGTCAGCAACAATTGTAACTGGAATGGTTGGAAAACCTTGTGGGAACTTCTTGAAGACAAAATCTAAGAGAGGATAAATTCACGGATGGGTCTCCAGCTGTAGGGTGGGTAGAGAATGAGATGGAGTATAGTCTGAAGGGATGGTTTTCATTTTGATGGATATTATGTAATTATTTTTATTCTTAAAAAGAATCTTTAGTTTGCTTTGCTCTTTTCACTGTTTTTGAAATCATTATCTTTGTCTCCAACTTCTTTTGTTTTTACACTACTATGTGTGCAAATTTCCTTCTCTCTACCCTGCCTCTCACTGCTGTCAAGTTGATGTTGACTCATAGTGACCCCGTAGGGCAGGGTAGAACTTCCCCCTGTGGGTTTCCGGGGGACCCTAACTCTTTCTTGGGAGTAGAAAGCTCTGTCTTTCTCCTGAGGAGCAGCTGGTGGTTTTGAATGGAGAATTTTGTGATTATCAGTTCAATGCATAACCAGTACGCCAACCAGAGAGCCTTCTCTGTCCTGCCGTTCTCTGGTAAACTTTGCTGCCATTTCCCACTGGGCACACAGCTGGCTGTATGCGCTCTGTGCAGAGTCACTTTTTACTTGGAAAAGAGGGGCATTGTTTTTAGAACAAGCCACGAGTGACAACCACATATAATGTTTCAAGTGCAAGCATATTTATGCTTAAGTCTAGGGCCTGCCATTAAGCAGCTTGACTTTAGATGAGCTGTAATCTGTTAATGGGGCTAATAATAGCTTTCTCACAGTGTTGTCCGAAAGACAGATGAGAATGCATGTGACCCTTGTAGAGTGGTTCTATGCACTAAATAAATTCTGACTCTTTTATCATTAATAAACTTCAGGCTGGAATCTCACTTTAAGTTCTCTTTCAGGAAGTCTCTAGCACAGAAGATGGCAAATGTAGCTCACGTTTTCCACACATGTCATGGCAAGTCAATACCAGAAGTACACACACTTGCCATATTTTAATTAGCAAAGAGTTAGGCTACAGGTATCAATTTACAGCAGGCAATTGGAGAAGGGGAAGAATGGAAAGGGTGGTGCTCACTGATATGTTTTATGGAAGAGGCGAGATCTGAATTGGCCCTTGCAGGAAGGTCATGGGTCCCTGTCCAGCTGAATCCATTGACATTTACTTCCAGAATACAGAGAAGCTTAGAACTTCTGTGTCTCCTCAAAACTTCAGAGCTTAAGTGAATGTGGCTAGAGATGTCCTGAATAATATAATACATTTCTTCTCTTGCCAGGTATACTTTTCTTCAGAGAGAAAAAAAATTATGCTGGTAAGTTTTGTGTGTGTGTGTGTGTGTGTGTGTGTGTGTGTGTGTGTTCTGTTTGCTTTAGGTGAAGAGGGAGATGAAGACTTTTTTTAGTTAGGAAATGAAAAAAGGTCATAAGCATCCTTGTGTGTGATAAATAAGCTAATCTCTTGGACAGGGATAATTTAGAGTCTAGAGTAAATTTTACTTTGAAAAATGATCCAGTCAAATGCAGAAATTACTGAATATTTTGCTCAACATAATTAAACATTTGCTGAAGATAATTAAAGAACAACTGGGATTCAAGAAATTCAGTGCTAGAAATCCAAGCTAGATTCAGCAAAGGACAAGGCACCAGGAATATCATTGCCTATGTCATATGGATCTGTATTGAAATCAGAGAATACCAGAAACCCATGGTTCATTCATTATACAAATATGTTCAACTGATGGATCATAACACATTATGGATAACATTGCAAATGATGGGAATTCCTAGGCCAGTAGTGATTTGAACAAAACAAAGCGACACTTCATAATTTAAACTTTAAAGTCAAGAAAGATGTGTATCAGGATTGTATCTTTTCATGTTACTCATTCAATCTCTATCCCCAAACAACCCGCTGCCCTTGAGTTGGTTCTGACTTATAGGGACATTATAGAAGAGAGAATAACTACCTCTTTGGATTTCTGAGACTGTAAATCTTTACTTGAGCCGAAAGACTCATCTTTCAATCTGCATGATAAACAAATAACCCAAGGAACTGGACTATATGAAGACTTGGTATAGGGATTGGAGAAAGATTCATTTCTCCTGGGATATGCAGGTGATACAATCTTGAGTGTTGAAAGTGAAGAGGGCTTGAAACACTTATTCTAAAATCAAAGACTAGTGTTTTCAGGATAGATCACAAGTCACAAAAATCCTCATAAGTGGACTAATAAGCAACATCATGATAATCAAGAATAATGAAGCTGTCAAGAATTTCCTTTTACTTGGATCCACAATCGACACCCATGGATATAGCAAATATGAGTACAAATGAATTCTTCCTTAGTCTTCCGTATTCTTTGTCCAGGTTTCCCATGCCTGTGAGGTGATTAAGAATACTAGGCTTTGGGTCAGGCATACTTTAGTCTTCAAAGTAACATCTTGCATTTTTGACCCTTTCAGGAGACATTCTGCAGTAGATTTCTCCAATGCACATACATTTATTCCCTTTCTGCTGCTTCTGTGGGCTGATTGTGTATACAAGTAAATTGAAATCCATGATAACTCAAATCTTTTCCATTTCTGGAGTATTGAATTTTGCTTATGGCATCAGTGCCATTAGCTTGGACTTCTTCAGTCCCATCAGTTCTTGGTAATGTACAGCCTCCTGAATTGGTTGATCTAATGACTTTATGTATTCCTTCCATCTTCTTTTGACGCTATATTCAATACTTTGCCCATAGAATCCTTCAATATTGTAACTTCAAACTTGAAGTTATTCTTTAGTTCTTCAACTTGAGAAATACTAAGCAAGTTTTATAACTGCAGTTCTTTGAACTTTTCATTATAATACTTTGTCTTCCAGAGTCACCTTTTGAAATCTGTTCAGCTCCTTGACTTCATATTTTCTTCCTTTCACTTTAGCTGTACTGTGCTTAAGAGCAAATTTCAGTTTCTTCTGATTTCCAATTTGGTCTTCTGTTTCTTTACTGTAGTTTAAAATAACCTTTGATTTCTTCATGTATAATGTGTTTTATGTCATTTCACAACTCATCTAGTTTTTCATCATAAGTGTTCATTGCATCAAATCTACTTTTGAGATGATCTGTAGACTCATTTAGAATATATTCAATGTTGTGTTTTGGCTCTTTTGCACTTGTTTAATTAGTTTCAACTTGAACTTGCATATGAGAACCTTCTGTCCTGCAGTGGCCCCTAGCCTTTTTCTAACTGAGGTTATTGAGCTTCTCCAATGTCTCTTTCCACAAATGTAGCTGATTCGATTCCTGAATATTCCATAGAACAAGGTCTATCTGTACAGTTTTTGAAAAAAAGTATTAGCAATAAGTAAATAATTGTTCTTCCAAAATTCTATCCTGCACTATCTGCTATCATTTCTATCACTGAGGCCATCTTTCCCAATAGTTGCTCTTCTTTGTTTCCAATTTTGGGATATCGATAAGCAGAATTTATTAATGTAAACTGCTTACATATTTGATCGATTTCAGATGGTAAATATAGTCCATTTCTTAGTCCTTGACATTTATATTTGATATGTAAGTATGATTAATAGTACCACCTGGTCTTCCTTGTGGACTTATGGATATTTTCCACTAACTGGCAGCATTGTATTTCAGGATGGATCTTGAAGGATTTATAAAACAATAAATGTAACAGCGTTCCTCTTAAATTTTCAATTGCCAGAAAAGTAGACCACATATAAAATGGTCAGTGCCAGTACATTTCAGCTTACTAATGCCTACTATATCAATCTTTATGTGTTCCATTTCACTTTTGAGTGTTTCTAACTTTTCTACATCCATGCTGTTCAATCTCTATGCTGAACAAATAATCAGAGAAGCTAGATTATATGATAAAGAATGTGGCATCAGGATTCGAAGATGAGTTGTTAACAACCTGCAATATACAGATGACACAGCTTTGCTTTCTGAAAGTAAGGAGGACTTGAAGCACTTGCTGATGAAGATCAAGTATTTCAGCATTCAGTGGGATTATGACTCAGTGAAAAGAAAAAAAAAATCCTCATGACTGGACCAATAGGTAATATCATGATAAATAAATGCAGAGGTTGAAATTATCAGGAATTTTGTCTTGCTTAGATTCACACTCAGTGCTCCTGTTTGGTAAAGTGGAAAGGCGGCGAAAAAGAGGAAGGCCCTCAAGGAGAGGGATGGACACAGTGGCTGCGACAATGAGCTCAGGCATCGGAGCAATTGTAAGGAAGGCACCGGATCACAGAGTGTTTCATTCTGCTGTGCATAAGGTCGCTATGGGTCAGAACCAAATCGATGGCACCTAACAACAATTATAATAACAACAACATGCTTTGCCCACTCCAAGTTCCAGTCATTAAAGGGTGTTTACAGTTGCTTATTCTCATTTTAAATCATGTCACAACAGCAAATGAAGCTCCTGAAAGCTTTGCTCCACCCACGCCAGTGTAGTGGACGCTACTTTGAGGATACACCTCTTCATATTTTACGTGTTTTCCACTCTGAGCAATTCATTCTTTGATACTGTGTCAAGCAAGGCTTGGCTGCTATTCATAGTTTTCGGTGGTGAATCTTTCAGAAGTGGACTGCCTATTCCATTTCCTCGTCTGCTCTTTGTTTGGAAGCTCCACTGAAGCCTGCTCACTGTGAGTGACCCTGTTGGTATTTGAAACGTGCCATAAATTGCAGCATCACAGGAACACACAAGCGGCCACAATATGACAAATTTACAGATGAAAAGTGGAGTGGTATTTCTAGAGCATATGTATTCAGTATATTTATAATAATGTTATTGTCATATAATTCACATATAATTAAAATTTCATAATTCAGTAATATAAGGAAGAGTTGTGCAATCATCACAATTTCAGAACATCTTCTTTCTCATTCTCATTTTTGTTAGCTCTTCATTTCCCACCAACAAACCTCCCCTACCATGTCCATGGGTAATTATTAATCCAGTTACTGCCTCTGTAGTTGTACCTATCCTGGATTTCATCTATAGAAAATTATACAAAACACAAACAGGAAGCAAACAAATGAACAAACAAAACCCAACAAAAATGATAAGACAGAAAAAATATCAGTCGAAAAGAGTGTAGATGATACTTGCCCTCAGGAAGGGAACACAGAAGATATTTGGGTGCTATAGCAAACTGTGGCGAAGAAATTAGATGGTTCCCAGCTATCATACAAAATAGGTTACAGGATCTTAAAGGTTTGTCTACAAACAAGCAGCTATCTAAGTAAGATGTTAACGAAGTCCACATGGAAGAAGCACACCATCACCAGTCAACAAAGAATGGTCAATCATATAACCTGAAGTCAAAGGAGGGATTAATATCAGAGGCTAAATTGTGAGAATACAGTTTGCAAAAGGTTATGGATGACAGTGGGAGCCCATGATTCATTTATGGGAACCACATAGGGAATAAGTCCCTCTATTCACAACTGAGGGATGGGAGGAAAGTGGTTAATAAGCAGAGTGCATTGGAGAGATGAGATACACAAGATCAAAGGCATAAATGTGACTTGAAAGTTAGAACTTTGTCACTTGATCACCCCTCTGATGCATGCTGGATCTAATCTGTTTTCCAAAATATTCTGTATTTTTGTTTTGTATTGTTTGTTCATATTAGGGTGTACCTCGGAGATGTTATGCCATTGGAGGTCACCTTCTTGAGGTTGTGTTATGTGTTTTTCTCTGTTTCAGTATATAAAACCCAGGATTGATGAACATATAGGGACAGCAAGTAGAATAGGTGTTTGGGGCCGGTGGTGGCGGTGGTGTACAGTGGTGGGGAGGGGATGTAACATTGAGATGATGTCAAGGAGTCCATGTAAATAAAGAATGCTTGAAAACTGTGGTAGCAACTGTATAATTCTGCTTGATGTGGTTGAACTATGGAGATATGATGTATGTATTAACTACCAGTTAATAAATTGGGAAAAAGGAAACACAAAAAAACCTGAAACTTTTAAATGGGTCAAAAGAAAAATCAAATGATAAGGTGTTTACATCTGCCAAAATTCATTTTACAATGCTCTCTGTCTCATAGCAAGATTATTCATATCCCTCGATTATGGTCAGAGAACATTCACCTGAGGCTTAATTTACGTGGGGACCTTGCAAATGGATCCCCACGTAACCCAGTCAAAATCATTTTCCATTGATGATGATGTCTATTTTATCATCCCCGCCCCCTTTATTTTTCTACTCAAGTTTTCCTTCACCCACCAAAGCTAGACATTTAATCTAATATAAATCCTTGATAAAGTATGTATAATCCAAAGGTAAAAACCCAACCCAACCCATTGCCATTCAGTTGATTCCACCCCATGGAATCTCTGGGTTTGGGAGTCAAGAAAGAAGCAGGTTGCTTCATTTTTCTCTCATGGAGAAGGCAGTAAGTTTGAGGCACGGACCTTTCATTTAACAGCTCAGTGCTTAACTTACTGAGTCATTAGGGTTCCTCTTTCAAAGATATGTGGTCTTTATAAGATATTTATGTATTGGTATTGATATTGTTAAATATATTTCAAAGATATTTATTGTTGTTAGATGCCTTTGAGTTTTCCTATATACATCACAACAAAATACTGCAAACTCTAGGGCTTTCCTCACAATTGCTATGTTTGAGCCCATTGCTGTAGTTGCTATGTGAATCAATCTCCTTGACTGTCTTCCTCTTTTTCACCGAGCCTTTACTTTATACCCTTTTCCAGTCATTGGTCATTCCTTATAACATGTTGAAAGTATGTATCAGGAAGTCTCACTATCCTGACTTCTAAGGATTATTCTGATTGTACTTCTTCCAAGGTAGATTTGTTAGTTCTTGTGGAAGTCTAAGCTACTTCCCATATTCTTCAATACCACAATCCAAATTCATCAATTCTCCGGTACCCTTTCTTATGATTAATAAGTGGTAAGTCAGAAGTTATAATATGAGACTGTGGGATATACTATGGAGGGTTAGCCTCAAGTTCGGTAGTTCAAACACACCAGCCACTCTGTGTGAGATAAATGAAGGTGTCTGTTCCCATGAAAATTTGTGGTCTTGGAAACCCTATATATGGCTGCTAGTCATCAGAATCAAATTGATGGCAATAGGCTTGAATGGTATTATTGTCATTACCATCTAGTTAATTATCTTGACCACTGAGTAGTACTGTCATTTGTGCTTATTAATAACTTGCCATTATACAAGTACAACCTTGTTTGCTGAAAGTGAGGAGAACTTGAAGTATTTGCAGATGAAGATCAAGGATTGTAGTCTTCAGTAATGTAAAGTACTTACAGTGCTCAATGTAACGTAAACCAAAATCTTTACAACTGGACTGATAGGTAACATCATGATAAACAGAGGAAAGATCAAACTGTCAAGGATTTTCTCTTTCTTGGATCCACAATCAATGCTCATAGAAGTAAGAGTCATTGAAGATAAACAGGTGGCTATCTAGATGAGAAACAACAAAGCCCACATGGAAGAAGCACACCAGCCTGTCAGATCATGAGACATCAAAGGGATCAGGTATCAAGCATCAAAGACCAAAAAATCATAGCATGATGAATGAGGGGGAGTGCAGAGTGTGGACCCAGGGCCCATCTGTGGGCAATTGGACATCCCCTTGCAGAAGGGTTTCAGGGAGGAGATGAGCCAGTCAGGGTGCAGTGTAGCAATGATGAACATACAATTTTCCTCTAGTTCTTGAATGCGTCCTCCCTCCCACTATCATGATCACAGTTCTACTTTACAAATCCGGCTGGAGCGGATAATGTACAGTGGTATAGATAGGAATTGGAAACACAGGGAATCCAGGACAGATGAACCCCTCAGGACCTGAGAGTGGTGATACTGGGAGGGTGGAGGGAAGGTGAGGGAGAAAGGGGGAACAGAGTACAAGGATCTACATATAACCTGCTCCCTGGGGGATGGCCAGTGGAGAAGTGGGTAAAGGGAGATGTCGGATGGTGTAAGATATGACAAAATAATAATAATTTATAAATTATCAAGGGTTTATGGGGAGGGAGGATCTGGGAAGGAGGGGGAAGATGAGCTGATAACAAGGGCTCAAAAGCAAATGTTTTGAGAATGATGAAAGAAACAAATGTACAAAAGTGCTTGACACAATGGATGTGTGTGGATTTTGTTAAGAGTTGTACAAGCCCCCAATAAAATGATTTAATTATTAAAAAAAAGAAGTAATTCTATAAAGGGTTGAAAAGCAAGAATGCTATGTTGGAGACTGAAATAGTGGCTGTAACAATAGGCTCAGACATAAAAACAATTGTGGGAGGGCGCGGGCCTGGGCATGTTTCACTCTGTCATATGTAGGGTTGCCTAGAGTTGGAACCAACTCAATGGCACCTACGAACAAGTATATAAGTGAATGTCTGTTGCTTCTTCTTTTCTAAAAATGATCAATTTCATCTACATTTCTAAATAAGACCAGTTCCCCTGGAAATCAATTGGTTGCCTAAGATTACACAGAGGCAAAGATTTCATTGTCATTCTATAAGATATATTTCTGAGTAATTCTCAGGGCTCAAAGGAGGAATGACTCATTTAATGGTCTTTAGTTACATTAACCACCATTCCCTGACTAGGATTCCTACTGAAAATAAACATGTGGGCTATTTCCTCTTTGATCAGTGTCAGACATATAACTCATTGACTTTTAGGTGACTCATGAATAATAAAATTTATTTTATGAAATATAATACCTTTGTTAGAGGCAGACAGTAAATTTTTAACATGTTATAGTTTACTTCCTTTCAAAGAACTGTAGGGAAGAAGTAACTAATTCTTCCAAAATACATAAAACAGAACCGGATGTGTTTTCCTTAAAACAAACACTTCAACACTGCAATATAATTAAGCAATATTCTCATAAACATGGGTAGTTATTTATCAATATTGAACATACAAATAATTTGCATGTCTTTTAGTTTGGTTGATTAATAACATGGTTAGCTTTTCCAGGAATGAAAGCATGGTACACAGAATATTTAGTAGTGTCCAGAGGCTCAACCTCTCTGGCAGAGAGAAAGAAAAAGCAAGACGAGGCAGAGGGAGCATTCTGGATGCTATGCAGGCCTGCTTGAGGAAATACTGGCTGACCTCAGAATCTGAAATGACATTTCCGAATTATTCTGGGTTGTCAGAAAATGTCCACACTTTCATTATTCTGCCTGAATTATTATTGGCTTGACCTCATGTGTTACGGAGTAGAACTGCTCCATAGAATGTTCCTGGTCATAATCTTTACAGATGCCCATCTCTGGGTCTTTTCTTTTCAGCACTACTGAGTGGGTCTGAACTGCCAACCTTTAAGTTAGTAGACTAGAAAAACTGTTTTCTTTATACCACTTAGTAACTTTCCCACTGCCATTGAGTCTATTTTTTCAGTTCATAAAATCTCTGTACAGGGTTTCTTAGACTAAATCATTAGGCGAGCAGACAACCTCATCTTTTTCCCTCAGAATAGCTGGTGAGATTTGAACTGCCAACTTGTAATTAAAACACCAAAAATCTCACTGCCATAGAGCCAATTCTGACTTATCAAGACCCTATAGGACTGGGTAGAACTGCCCCTTTGGGTTTCTGAGACTAACTCTTTTTTAAAAAAATCATTTTATTAGGGGCTCATACAACTCTTATCACAATCCATACATACTTCAGTTGTGTAAAGCACATTTGTACATTCATTGCCCTCATCATTCTCAAAACATTTCCTCTCCACTTAAGCCCCTGGCATTAGGTCCTCATTTCCCC
>NW_022111373.1:107753614-107755543 GCF_000313985.2 Echinops telfairi
TTCCTTAAATGCTTGGTAGGATTCTCCAGTGAAGCCATCTGGTCCAGGGGATTTTTTTGTTGCTTGTAAATCTTAAGAAGTCAATTCAGAGTGTAATAAACTTAAAAGAAGTTGGGTATAGGGTGTTTTAAATAAAATATTTTATTGTGAATTTGGAGAATATCTACATAGCAAATTTGCTTATAATTTAACACTTTATATTCATAATTAATTGACCTTTACTACACTTGTAATGATGCATCTGCATTTTCATTATTTCCATTCATATTGTTCTGTTTCAGATTGTTCTGTATTTACCTTTCTTGGTCTCTCCTTATCATCTCGTCTTTGGTGTAGGAGAAATGTTGACTATTCGGTCTCATTAGACGATGGTTAGAGGAGCACAGCACTAGGAAGATTATTTATTTGGAGCCACGCTTTCTTTGGGCTGATAAGTGTAACCTCTGAAAGTAGTTTGATTTCCAAGTCTAAAGGGCATTCCAGGATGTCAGTCTTAAGGATTTTCCCACTGATCGAGTAATTCTGACCTGTTGTAGAAATTTGAGTTTTTCTTTACATTTCCACACCCCTTCTGTCTGGGGCTATCTAGGAGAAGACCAATCAGAATGACCAGCAGTGCGATTGGTCGTGGTAGCCAGGCACTATCTACTTCTTCTGGTCTCAAGGTAAGAGAGGCTATGGTTTGTGTAGAGTAGTCCTATAGACTAGTTTTTCTTTAAATCTTTTCTTTTCAGTTTTCTCTTTTGTTTCAGATATGTAGAGACCAATAGTTATGCATATGTTAGATGGCCACTCACAAGCTTTAAAAATCCCCGGTGCTACTCATCCATCAAGGATCTAGAACATTATCTGTATGAGGAGTTATATTATGGCTGATGACCGAGTGGCTCCCTGACATATACAGTTGTCTTTTTAACACCAGAGAGAGAGAGAGAGAGAGAGAGAGGAAAATGGAAATCTAGAGTGAAATAAAATATACTTCTTTATTGATGGAAGAAACTTTTAGTATGTTTTTTTTAAAAGTACAGCCAAACCAAGCAGCTGTCATGGAGTTGATTTTTAGTCATAGTGATCTTATATAGAGTTTCTGAAGCTGTGCAACTCTCTCCAGCAGAGCTGCTGGTTATTTTGAACTCCTGACCTTGAAGTTAGCAGTCCAATGCTTACTTGATAGCACTACCAGGGCTCCTCTTTTAGTGGATTGTTTGTTTTAATTTCTATGCACACCACTTTCTCTGAAAATTTTCTTTCTCAGTCCATGGGATGTTTCAACATTTCTGTTTACAATATGTATTTTTAGATAAAGTTAAAAACATAACTACTAAAACAAGATTGCCAACAGTGTTCAAATTCTTCAGATATTTGGTGTTTGTTAACTTGAGCTCTCACATTCTGAGAGAAGTAGGTCAAAGTTCCTTATCATGGTGTTGATTTAAAAATTATTAGTGTTTTGATGCTGAATTGCCAGGAGTATAAAACAGAAAAGATTTCCAAAGGGATAATAAGCCCGATATGATGTCTCTAATTAGACACTTTTGATCTGATTTCAATCCAGCCCGTGGTAACCCAGATCATGTGCTATAAAGTACTGTGACTTTAGGCTCTTTCCTTGTAAGGAGCATAACATCCTTCATAGGCCACACCAGGACTTGATGTAGAAACCCCAGTAAATGAACTGGGCTTTAGCTCAAACCCAAATATAGCCCTTGGACTTAAGACTGAAACTCCCAACGTGTGAAGAAATAGATAATTGACATCCTAAGACTATGGAAGTGGTGGTCATTGGACTTTGGTGCAAATCCCTGGTTCTAAAGAAAATCCTGGGTACCTGAGATAGTGTATTGTGCCAACCTGGCCCATAAACACATGTGGGGTTAACTGAAGGGCAAAGAGATAAATGGCTCAATGAGCCTTACCTTTCTAGTTCTT
>NW_022111373.1:107756121-107757856 GCF_000313985.2 Echinops telfairi
CCTTGAGAATGAATGTTAATGGAAATTTTGTCCTATTACCTACCCCAATTGTCAATGTAAATAGTACTCAATGATTTAAGGGTTTAATCTACAAATCAACACTTCATGGAATTCTGTTCAGAGCCATTCTGTACTTGCATATCGTCCTTTTCAAAGCTGGGAATTAAGCTGTATACCACAGGATACATTAATGAATTGCCTTCTATCCCAGGGGAATGATTGATAAGGTTCTCTATAATAAAATGATAGTGAGGCTTCTAAAATGAACCAGAGAGGTGTTAAACCATAGCCCTGTGAACGGATTTTGGGCTCCCACTTGCGTCCAGCCCCAAGCTCGGAATGGTTGGTTCTTATGGCCTGGCACGGCCCTGCTCTATGCTTGCCCTCGTTATGAGACCACTGAAGACACAGGTCCTACAGCAAAGTGTGGTGAAGGAAACAGATGATGCCTGGCTATCAGAAGAAGTGTCTGGGGTCTTAAAGACTTCTCTTCAAACAAGCAGCCATCTAAGTGAGGCATCAATTAAGTCCACATGACCGAAGCACAACAGCCTATGTGACCCAAGGACTGTAAATAATAAAATCCAAATCTGAAGGAGGGAATGGTATCAGAGCTTAAATTGTGAACACCTGATTTTCAGAAGGCCATGGATGGCAGTAGGAACCCATAATCCATATGTTCTTGAATCACTCTCATTGTATATCAACACCAGTCAACTGACTTCTTTATTTAGGAATGAAACATGAAAATTATTCATAATGTATGGAAGCAACGAAATTCATGAACTCTACCATGAGAAAGTTGCTCCATCACCGTTAAAAGCCCTGTAGTGGTCTTATAAAAATTGAATAAATATAGTGAAAGGATACAACCATGACACACACCTTTCCTGATTCTAAACCATGCAGTATTCCCATGTTCTCTTCACACAATTGCCTCCTGATCCAGGTACTTATTCCACATGAGCACAGTGAAGTTTTTTGGAATTCCCATTTTTCTCAAGGTTATAATTTATTATGATCCACACAGTCAAATGACTTGACATAGTCAGTAAAACACAAGTCAACACCTTTCTGGTATTCTCTGCTTCAAGCCAAGATCCATTTGACATCAGCAATGATAGACCATGTTTCACACACTCTTCTGAATCTGCCCTGAACCTCTGGCAGTTCCCTGCAATGTCCTGCTGCAACCTTGGTTTTGCAAAATTTCATTTGCATGTGATATTAATGATATTTTTCTATAATTTGAGCATTCTTTTGGGTCACCTTTCTTTGGAATGGGTACAAATATGTATCTCTTCCAATCAGTTAGCCAAATAGCTGTCTTCTAAATTTCCTGGCAGAGATGAGTGAGTGCATCCAGTGCTCCATCAGCTTGTTGAAACACTTCAGTGGGTATTCCATCAATTCCTAGAGCCTGGTCTGGGGCTAATACTTTCAGCGGAGCTTAAACTTATTCTTTAGTACTATTGGTTCTTGCTCATATGTTACCTTTTGAAATGGTGGAATATCTTTTTTTGGTACGGTGATTCTGTATATTCTTTCCATCTTCTTTTGATGCTTCCTGCATCACGCAACTTTTTGCCCATAGCATCTTTCAATATTGCAACTTGAGGCTTGACTTTTTTTTCTTTAACTCTTTCAGTTACAAATATGCTGTGTTCTTTTTGGTTTTCTAACTCTGCTTTTGGTACATTGTCTGGTATATAGTGAGTGCTTAATAAGTGATAAA
>NW_022111373.1:107758624-107762790 GCF_000313985.2 Echinops telfairi
ATTTATATATATTTAAATGAAATAATACTTCTGAAGTGCTTTATAAAATAAAAATGTTATGCACACTTAAAAAAATTATCTAGAAGCATCTAAATCAAAGCTGACAGTGAAATAAATCTTCCTTACTTTCAAATTCTGCTTTCTACTTTTTGATTATAGTACTGTCATTGGGTAAAAGAGTGTATATCATTTGCCGATACATTTTTATCCTTCTGGAGAGTTCCATTAGCATCTTTTGATACCTACAGAACAATTATTTAAAGATATTCATTTTTAAAAGATCAATAGAAAACAGCTTTTCTACGTATACCTACAAAGACTGCATCCTGGGAAGACTGCGTAACCATCTATTTTGTTCAAATTCTGGGTGATTTTAAAAAACAATTTACTTGGCAGCCAGCAGTAAGGAACAAGTCATTTTTGTCGGGGAATAACAGGTAAATATTATCTTGTAGTTTCACAGCAAAATATGCTACTCCTAAAAAGGATCAAATAACTGTTTCTCTGCAAACCTCCAATTTCAGAGAAAACTGGATGCCCCATGTGAGGGTGAAAATTTGTTAATATTGGTAAGTCCCATGTGTGAACTCCCATGGCTCTTACTGATTCCATAGGACAGATCAAAAGGTCCATAGAGTTTCTGAGGCTGCAAATCCCTATGAAAACTGACACCCTCACCTTTGTCCTGGAATGCCTGACGGGTTTGAATAGCTTATCTTGTGATTTGCAACACAAAGCTTCATTCACTAAGTCATCAGTGTGTGACTGGCTGAATACAGTCTATAGTTGAGCCTTAATCATCCCTAACTATGCTTGGATACTTTTTTTTCTTTTCATGTAGCAGTATCACAGCTGTTCAGGAGCTATTTTTCCTTCCTCTTCACCAAGTAATGGTTCAGGTGCAAACATAAGGAGACTTGTACCAGACAGATAAGGGAGGTACTCTGGCTTAGCCACTTCATGCTGTACTAGTGCCAATAGCTTTTGTTATAGCTACAGGGCATAGCTAGCATCCAGTGTCTCCACAGTGAACATGCTCTATTTAAAGAGTCAGAAGACTCAGGAAGCCCAAAATATGACTTCTCCTGAGACATTTGTAGCTCCTCCTCATCCAGAACTAATTTGCTAGTCAGTGATCATTTAAAATGTAGAAACATGTGTAATCATCTTCCAAATATCATGAATCTTTTGAAATAGAAAGGACCGTGCTCTTTCCATGGAAGTAAACAGGCTTGCATTATGGGTACTATCCTTGATATCTTGTTTTATGTTTGTCTGCCAACCAATAGGACACCACTCTTAGTACAACTGTCTGTCTTCTGCTTCCTCAGACGCCATGAATTTTCCAGTTTAAGTCCTCAGATTACCAATGTGCCTGAGGTAGAGTCCAATTCACCCAGTGGAGTTCCCGTATGGGGCCTCCCTGATGCAGCCTCTGGAGCATGATGTGCACTGAAGAGCCAGGAATCAATGTCCCATTGTTCCATGCCATCCACCCTGGGTTCCTGGAACACCTTCAGACACCCTATGTCAAATCTGCACCCCATTAAAGGTGCTCCCCACCTAATGGTTCCAAGAGCATCCTTTCTCTCCTCTCACCACCTGGAGGTCAGTGCTGCCTCCCCTCCCCCAGGCATCTATGTTCCCACAAACTGGACCATTCCCTCTCCCCTTTCTGCACTGCCCCTCCCATCAGTGAGTGTTATCTCTCTGACAGAGAAGACCCCTCTCTCTGGGGGACCTCACCCCATATACACTCAGCAGACAGCATCGCCCCCTCTCCCCAGAACATTTGACCCCAGCTGTTGTGAGGTGTTCTCCGGCCAAGTGACCTACATTATACTTACCTGGAGCAGATGATGTGTGTTTCATTGGCACTGGTCCAGCTCTTTGCCAGCCTATCTGGTTCCCAGCCAGAAGTCTGGATGGCTTGTAAGCTTGAACTTGAGCTCATTCTGCTACTTGTTCCTACTGCAGTGGACTCATAGTATTTGTCCTGTAGTGCTTGACTAACTTCGCTCAGCATAATCAACTGGCAGAAGCAATAGAGGCCATACCACACAGAGACGGCTCAGAGAGAAAGAAGTGGCTGCTGGCTGAAGAGAGGAGCTATTGTAGAGCAATGATTGTGTCTCTACTGTTCCGCGATCCTAATTTGTGGTAGTCTGTTAACTTCCCTAATAACCTCTCTTCCTTCTGTTTACCTGCAGTTTGAAGTGAGCACTGTTTGTGAGTCCTGTGTGGCCATTGCAATGGATTCTCAAACCCAGCATGTTAAGTAGAGTGTCCTGGGAGGAACAGCTCGTGTCAGGATAGGGTAAGAGAAGGATGTAGGGTGGAGGTGTGTCTGACCTCTGTGTTATGGCAAGTAGCATGGGGCCTGTGTGGAGATGGATTCTCCCCCTTCATGTAGCTAGAGGAACTCAGGGCCCTAGAACATTTTTCACACTCCCTTCACAACAATAAGAACTCACAGTACATAGGCTGATTTACAAGGCTTCTCATGTAGGGGGTTGACAATATAAACAGGCCATCAGGGATCCAAGAAAATAAATTTATTAAACTTTGAAGGAAAAAAAATCCACAGACAAAAAGAAAGTTAAATATAATCTGTAGGACACAACTAGTCACACTAGTGAATAATGGCTTGTGTGGCCAGCAAAGTACCAAAATGACATTCTGAGACTGATTGAGGTATTTAGCTATTTTTGGCTATAGAAATGTTGTCAGCCTACTGTGAAATAGTCAGATAGTTCTTCCAAACACAGAGCTTTGAATTGAATTAAATTTTACACTGACGGAATTTTATATGAAACGAAATGATGTCGCTCTTGGAGAAAACCATAGCAGCAAGGTAGCGGGAAGTCTATTAAACAGCTAGTGCAGAGCAACGTGTGGATCTTTAAACACACAATGCTAGCTTTTCACTATCCTTCCAGCAAGAAAGAAGGAATTTTAAACAACCAGCCATTAAGCTTGCTTCCTAAAAAGGTCTGCGCTAAATGGCAAATACTATTTGACTTATGTTAAAGCTTACTGAAGTATTATCCTTTAAAAACAACAACAAAATCTTAAAATGAGAAGCATCCTCCAGTGAGATAAGAATCTTCCCTGTTTGAGGGGCTATTATGGAGAACTATTCTGATGTACTTAATTGCTATTTTGGTTATTAAGGGATCAAGAGGTACATTGATGA
The DNA here is from genome assembly GCF_000313985.2 of Echinops telfairi. Classification (NCBI taxonomy): domain Eukaryota; kingdom Metazoa; phylum Chordata; class Mammalia; order Afrosoricida; family Tenrecidae; genus Echinops; species Echinops telfairi. Next base: position 107,761,821 of record NW_022111373.1, read on the forward strand.
ATGACTCAGTCCCCTTCCTTTTCTTCTGCTCACCTGCAGTTCGAGGTCAATACTCTCGGAAGGGAAACACGAATGGTACAAGGACTTTGACTGCTTTAAATAAATTCTAGTTGGAGGTTTGGGGAGAAAGAAGGTTTCTGCTATTGACAAGTAAATTTTGATTATCTGTGGGGTTTTAGCAGTAGAAAGATGAGGCTTTCTACTCTTATAAAGAGTTTCAGTTTCAGAAACCCACAGGGGCAGTTCTACCCAGTCCTATATGGATACTGTGAGTCAGCATTGACTCGATGGCAGTGAGATTGGTTTTGGTTTGGTGGGTGTTTAGAACTTGGCTTCTCCTCTTCCCTCAGTATCATGGAATCAGACGAAAGGCTGAGAAACAAAAACGTATCCCTAGAATTTTTGTTCCATTATCTGGTTAGCTTCTTATTAACCTGTTCCAACTTACAAAATGCTTCGTATACCTTATTCTCCTTTAAGGAAATGATGACATGAAGCCATGCTGTGCTTGAGGAGACACAGGTGCACACATGTCAGGGCTTACCTCAGGAGCCACACGCACTAAACTCACTCCATGTTTACCTGCAGTCCTTAAGTGTCCTGGTAAACATGAGGAGAAGTGAAAAAGTATTGCTACTAGGGTTCTAGCTCATGCATGCATGGGCTTATTCCAAACAAAATGTGCCTAAGCCTATCTCTAAGCTCAGTGGAGGGCTGTAGACACATTCTCTCAGTAATACACTTGTCTGAGTCTCTTTAGGGAACCTTAAAAAACTTTGACTTCTGAGGGGGTCTTCTGTCAAGTTATATTCAAGGCAGTGAGATCTGCTCAGAAGGTAGTGGTGACTGCTTTTAGGGATTCCAAAAGGGTACTCTTAGTAGATGTTCTCAAAGGGCATAAGACAAGCTTAGGAAGAAGTTTTAACAAACCGGAAATCTACGATGAGAAAAAGGCTGGGAAATTTGTGCT
>NW_022111373.1:107762890-107779225 GCF_000313985.2 Echinops telfairi
AAGCTTGAACTTGAGCTCATTCTGCTACTTGTTCCTACTGCAGTGGACTCATAGTATTTGTCCTGTAGTGCTTGACTAACTTCGCTCAGCATAATGCCTTCCAGATCCCTCCAAGAGTTGAGGTGTTTCATGGTTTCATTGCTGCTTTTTAGAGATGCATAGTATCCATTGTGTGTGCATACCAGATATTTTTTTAATCCACTCTTCCATTGATGGAAATTTAGGCTGTTTCCAGCTTCTTGTTACTGTGAACTGTGCTGCAATGAACATGGGAGTAAACATCTGTTTGTGATCTGTTTCTTAGTCCTTTTGGTTGTATACCCAGCAATGGTATTGCTGGATCATACTGTAGTTCAATTGCCATCTGTTTTAGGTATTACCATATTGCCATCCACAATGGCTGTATATATTTACAAGTCCACCAGCAGTGGCTAAGAGTTCATAACTTACCACATGCTCTCCAACATTTGTTCTCAGTTTTGTTTTTTTTAAACTTGGGCTATAGTTATGGACATTAGGTGGTATGTCATTGTTGTTTGAACTTGCATTTCACGGATGGCTAATGATCTGGATCATTTCCTCATGTGTTTATTAGCCATTCAAGTGTCATCCTTGTGAATCCTCTGCCCAGGTCTTTTGCTCACCTTCTCAGAGGGCTGTTTTTTTCTTGTTGTAATCTTGTAAAATTCTATTGATCTTAATAATTAGTCCTTTGTCTGTCATGTCATAACATAATATATTTTCCCAGTCTATGGACTCTCTTTTCACCCTTTTAATGAAGTCCTTCAATGTACACGAGTGTTTTATTTTTAATAGGTCCCATTCATTTATTTTTATCTTCTGTGAAGTGTGTTTCCTTTGTCATTTATGATTGCTTGTGTATTCCCTGCTCCTAGCTTTGTCCCAGTTTTCTCATTGATGATCCTGATTGTTTCATGCTTTACATTTAGGCCTTTAATCCACCTTCAGTTAGTTTTTATGCATGGAGTGAGATATGAGCCAACTTTTATTCTTCTGCAAGTGGATATCCAGCTTTTCCAAAACCATTTTTACCTACAATTTATTTGCATGTAATTTATAGATCATACAATTCAATAGTTCAATCTTTCAATCATATCAAGGAAAATTGTACAGTCATCACCACGTCAATTTTAGAGCATTATTGCCCCCCCACAGTTGAATTGCCTTTAAGATGAGTTGTGCAATCACTATCCATTCTAGTGCTCCCTTTCACCTCCCACTTCCATTATTTAGTCCCTGAATCTCCTTTCCCTCCCTATTGCACACCCATACCCGTGTTGCTTATACCCCTCGTATCAGCTATTATCATTATGCATCCACTCCTCCTGTGCTTCACAACTGGGAAACCCAATGGAAAACAATAAAAATATCACACTAAGGTGGTAAGGATAAAATCATAATAGTAGAAAGGCAAAAATACAAACAATGCATAAGAAGGAAAAGGCCCTTCAAAAAGGAAGGGAAGAAATCCTTGTCCTGGAATAGGGAAGAGATACTTGCACCCAGAACACATTCAGGTTGTGTCTATAGGGGGGGCAGCTGGCCACATCCATGTTCCATTCAGCAGCATCAAGATGACAGAGGTCTCTGCCTGATAGTAAGGCTGCCTGAGACCCTTGCCTGTGGCTACAGCGGATCTGCCAGTGGCTCAATCGGACTAGATACTCTGTAGATGGGTTTGGGGCTCCCATTGTCCCCCACAGCCTTTTGCAAATTGGGTATTCATAATTTTATTTCTGATGATTTTCTCTTCACTGTATTCATATTTTGTAATTGTCATCTTTGTATCACACAAGCTGATGTGTTTCTTTCATGTAGACTTAGTTGACTCCTTGCTTAGATGGCTGCTTGCTTGATTACAAGCCTATAATAACCCAGACATGATTTCAATTGATAGCCAGGCACTATCTGCTTTCTTTGCTACACTTTGCTGTAGCACCTTATCTTCGGTGAGCTTTTCTTCTAGGTGAGTATTGAGCAGGGCCATGATATAAGAACTGATTATTAAGTTAGAGCTAGGATTTAGTGTAAGCTCCAACCTCATTCCTGGATCTATACTTTTTAAAAAAATTTACTGTAACTTGGGGGTTAATTCATATGTCATATCATTCCATAATTCAATCATGTAAAACAATTATAAAATTGCTTCCATAATTAGTCTCCAAACATACTTATCCTACCTGGACTTCTTGACATTGTCTCCCTCTTATATCCCCCTCCCCACTCTATACCCCCCACCCCCCCAAACCCTTGTTACAATTTCTTCCCTATAGTTCAATGTTGCTGGATTTCACTTAACAAAAAACAAAGAAACAACACAGCTTCAAGAGGGTGACCCCACTGGAGACAGACCTCTGAGATACACACTAATATAAACAAGTATAAGCAGAATATAGCAGATGGCCGTCACAGGATTGATAGAATAATATGTATCTGTGTTATTGAGTCTCCAAGTGTTTTTCTTTATTTTCCTGTTTTTTTTTCTATTGTTGATTTCCAGCTTTCTGGCACTGTGGTCAGAGAAGGTGGTTTGAATGACCTCTATGTGTTTGCATTTTCTCAAGCTTGCCTTGTGTCCCAGCATGTGATCTATTTAGAACATGAGCCTTTGCATGGTAGACGAATGTGTATATTTTTGCTGTTTGTTGGCGAGCTCTAAAAATGTCTACTAGGTTGAGTTGTTTGAATGTGTTGCTCAGCTCTTCAGTTTATTTATTGAGTTTCTATCTGTTCATCTGTCTTTGTTTGAGAGTGGTGTATTGAAGTCACCTTTAATTGTTGCTCAATGACTTCTCTTTCCTATCTTTGATAATATGGTTGACAAATTTTGAAGGTCTTTCATTGGGTGCATGTGTTTATTATGTTTATGAGTTCATGGTATATTGATCCCTTGAGCATTATGTAATGCCCATTCTTATCGCTCATTGTGTCATATACCTTGAGGTCTGTTTTATCAGAGATTAGTTTTGCCATCCCAGCTTTTTTTTATTGCCATTAGCTTGGTAATTTTTTTTTTTTTGCCATCCTTTGACTCTCAATCTATTTTCCTTTGTGAGATTGAGATATGTGTCTTGAAGGCAGCAGATTGATGGATTTTACGGTGGTCTAATGCAATCTGTACTCTTTATCTTCTAATGGGTGTATTTAAACCATTAACATTCAGTATAATTACATCTAAATGTAGATTAGTTGCTGTCATCTTGTACTATTTGTGTTTGGTATTTTCCTTTCTTCCATTTTTATAGGGTTTTGTGTGTGTGAGTTTATTCTTGTCTTCATTTCTCTGCTGATTTGTAATGTTTGTGGCACTGTTTTCAGTGTGTTGATTTCCGAGGGTGTTACTCCCTGTGTTGGTCTCATGTTTGTGTGCTGCAGTTGTTGGTTTTCTGCCCATAAAGAACTGGAAAGTTTTTTATTGCTGAATTTGTTTTCACAAATTCTCTAAAGAAATGTTTCCTCATTTGGGAAAACTTTTTTTTTATCTCTCAAATTTGATGGAGAGCTTGGCTGGATAAAGAATTCTTGGATAACAAGGTGTTGCCTTTCAACTTCTGGAATACATTGCTCCAAGTTTTTCTTTCCTCTATGGTCTTTGTGGAGAGGTCTGAGCTTATTCTGTTTACCTTTATATGTAGCTGCTTTCATGCTTCTCTCCTTTTCCTTGAAATTGGATAACTTGACTACTATATGTCTTGACATTTTTGTTTTGTTTTGTTTTGGGGGAGTGGTGGTTAATCTAATTGGTGTTCTCTTTAATTCCTGAGTGGTTATCATGTTATCCTTCATGAATTGGGGGACATTTCTTCGAAGATTTCCTGTACTATTTTTACCTGTAGGCTTATATATTTCCTCCTGTTCAGGGACCCCAAGAATTTGAATATTATTTTGCTTCATAAAATGCCATATCATCCTTAGGCTTTCTTCAGATTCTTTTGCTTTTTAGTTTGTTTCTATTATTTGCTTAGTTCTGCTTGGTTGTCTCTGAGATCGCTGATTTGGGTTTCCACTTCCTCCATTTTGTTGGTGAGATCATTCACCTTTTTATTTATTTCTGCCACATCATTTATCAACTCCTAGCTTTCCCTTAAGTGCAAGGATTCCAGTATCTCTATTTTTTCATCAGTTTTCAGGATTGATACCCTAATTTCTTGTATAGCCCTAGATAGCATCCTCATGAATTCTTTCTCCAACAGATCAAGGGCTGCTTCTTATGTGTAAATCATTGTGTTTGGGTCATTTTCAGTGATTGACTTTTATATATCTAGGTTTTTTATGGAATCTGGGTGTTGGCTGTTATTTGTGTTACATTTTTGTTGAGCTGAAGGTGCTCTGTAGCCTTCTGTGAAGTGTAAGGGGGCAGCTGGCTCTTTAGGTTAGGGAAGGATCAAATAGGTGCTGGAAAATGTATTGTGTATAGATGAGGAGGGAGTGTTAGTTGGGTCAGTAGGGGGATTAGATTATCTTGGGAGTAGGCTTTAAGTGGTGGTATTAATCACAGGAAGCCTTTCCATTATGTAATTTTAATGAGTTGGGGGTTTGGGGAGATGTGATTTTATTTGGTAAGGTAAAGACGAGTGTGAGTTACTGAGGTGGCGGGAACAGGTTCCAGAAGTGGTTGGGGAAGGGAGGGGCCTATTGAATCAACCAGAATCCCTTGTGAACCCTGTATATTGCATAGGGAGAATACAGTCCTTCCATTATTGTGCTTATAACAGTGGATTACTGCACACCTCAGAACTATCCAGTCTTTATGTGTGGTACTATGGTGGAAATAGTGTGCTGTAGTGGATGCCCCAGGTAAGAGGGGACTTTCTGATCAGGGGGCGATCATGGGCCACAGTTCGCTAGGCTACTTAGTCAGCATTGGGAAAGCTGCCGAGAAACCCAGAAATGCCAGGTTCCATTTCCTTTGGTGGAATGAGGACTTTTGTGTTTCCTTTCTCAGAAAAAACAAACAAACAAACAAAAAACCAAACAAAAAAAAGCAACAAATCTAACCACCTCCTGGAGCCGCCGGTGCTTTGGGTGCCTGCCTTGCCTCCTCCTTCCTGTGCTGGATCCCTCTGCAACTAGCTGGGTTTATCTGTATCTGCAGATCCCAGTCTCACCCCTGTCACCAGGGGAGGAAGCTGGGCCTCAGGTAGGATGACCTCTAATGGATACTCTACTCAACAGGCCGCCATGTGTTCTAGTGCTTAGGACCTCCAGGAGTTCGAGCAGGTTTCCGTGGGATGTCCCGAGGGATAGACTGCCCTGGGCCACCTCCCCATATTGGTGAGCAGGGGGTGGGGGTTGGAGGGAAGAGGTTAGGAGTTGTCACCCCACTGACAAAGGAGATGCACGGGTGATGACTACAGCTGCGCTCTCCACGGTAAAACTGATGAAAGAACTGGGTGCTGCGAAAAACGTGGTTTCTCTGCCGAGTTCCCCAATTCGGCCTCCTCACCCATAAACCTGGCAATCACACAGCGAGCTCTTCATGAGGGCGATCCTACATTGTGCCATCTTCCTGGAAGTCTCATTTCTTTTTGTATTTAGTACAAACCCTCCAGCATTGAAAAAAAAAGCTGCTGTAGTAATTAAGTTGGCTTATCAATATCATAGCTGGGGTTGGCACAAAAGACTATATCTATAGCAGCTACCTTTTCTAGAGCTAAGGAATCCTGGTGGTGCAGTGGCCTATGCATTGGGCTGCTAACCAACCACAAGGTCAGCGGTTCTTAGACACCAACTTCTCCATGGGAGAAGAATGAGGCTTACTGCTCCCCTGAAGTTTTGCAGTCTCAGTAACCCAAAGAAATCCAAAAGACAATTCAAATCTATCATTATGACTCAGAATTGACCTAATAGTACTTTTTTTCCAGCCCAGAACTAGCTTGCTGTGGTAGGAATCCATTTCTCATAGCTTTCCTGCTTTCTCAAGCTCCCTACAGCCTTGACTTATTTTGTGCTGCTCACAATAACAGGACTTCTTGATGGTACAAGTGGTTAAAGACCTGGTAATTAAATAAAAGTTAATGGCTTAAATACACCCAAAAGTGCCACAAAGGAAGCCTGCTGATCTCCTTCTGAAAGATCACAGTCATTGGAAACCCTACAGTGAGTGCGATTCAACTATGAAATACACAGGGTCTTTGTAAATTGGAATTGAACTTGATAGTAAGTGGTTTGGTTTGATTGATCTTCCCAAAAGTACCTAACATGAGAAACTATCATGTGAAAGTAGAGGAGGCTCCGCTTTCCCTCTTGCCACTCTCTGTTCTGCTAATGAACAGGATTGAATTGGGATGAAAATGAGTCTCCAGCTTATTAGAGGGTGTGAGCCAAGTCACCACCCCTTGTTTCCTTCGGTATGGTTGATCAAAAGACAACATCTATACTTCCATAAAAGACAGCTAATCCAGAAACGGGAAGAGAGCCATTCTGGTATCATCAAGGAAAAAGAACCAATAATGGAGCATGTTTGGGATTCTTCCTTCCATGAACTGGCAGAAGCAATAGAGGCCATACCACACAGAGACGGCTCAGAGAGAAAGAAGTGGCTGCTGGCTGAAGAGAGGAGCTATTGTAGAGCAATGATTGTGTCTCTACTGTTCCGCGATCCTAATTTGTGGTAGTCTGTTAACTTCCCTAATAACCTCTCTTCCTTCTGTTTACCTGCAGTTTGAAGTGAGCACTGTTTGTGAGTCCTGTGTGGCCATTGCAATGGATTCTCAAACCCAGCATGTTAAGTAGAGTGTCCTGGGAGGAACAGCTCGTGTCAGGATAGGGTAAGAGAAGGATGTAGGGTGGAGGTGTGTCTGACCTCTGTGTTATGGCAAGTAGCATGGGGCCTGTGTGGAGATGGATTCTCCCCCTTCATGTAGCTAGAGGAACTCAGGGCCCTAGAACATTTTTCACACTCCCTTCACAACAATAAGAACTCACAGTACATAGGCTGATTTACAAGGCTTCTCATGTAGGGGGTTGACAATATAAACAGGCCATCAGGGATCCAAGAAAATAAATTTATTAAACTTTGAAGGAAAAAAAATCCACAGACAAAAAGAAAGTTAAATATAATCTGTAGGACACAACTAGTCACACTAGTGAATAATGGCTTGTGTGGCCAGCAAAGTACCAAAATGACATTCTGAGACTGATTGAGGTATTTAGCTATTTTTGGCTATAGAAATGTTGTCAGCCTACTGTGAAATAGTCAGATAGTTCTTCCAAACACAGAGCTTTGAATTGAATTAAATTTTACACTGACGGAATTTTATATGAAACGAAATGATGTCGCTCTTGGAGAAAACCATAGCAGCAAGGTAGCGGGAAGTCTATTAAACAGCTAGTGCAGAGCAACGTGTGGATCTTTAAACACACAATGCTAGCTTTTCACTATCCTTCCAGCAAGAAAGAAGGAATTTTAAACAACCAGCCATTAAGCTTGCTTCCTAAAAAGGTCTGCGCTAAATGGCAAATACTATTTGACTTATGTTAAAGCTTACTGAAGTATTATCCTTTAAAAACAACAACAAAATCTTAAAATGAGAAGCATCCTCCAGTGAGATAAGAATCTTCCCTGTTTGAGGGGCTATTATGGAGAACTATTCTGATGTACTTAATTGCTATTTTGGTTATTAAGGGATCAAGAGGTACATTGATGAATGACTCAGTCCCCTTCCTTTTCTTCTGCTCACCTGCAGTTCGAGGTCAATACTCTCGGAAGGGAAACACGAATGGTACAAGGACTTTGACTGCTTTAAATAAATTCTAGTTGGAGGTTTGGGGAGAAAGAAGGTTTCTGCTATTGACAAGTAAATTTTGATTATCTGTGGGGTTTTAGCAGTAGAAAGATGAGGCTTTCTACTCTTATAAAGAGTTTCAGTTTCAGAAACCCACAGGGGCAGTTCTACCCAGTCCTATATGGATACTGTGAGTCAGCATTGACTCGATGGCAGTGAGATTGGTTTTGGTTTGGTGGGTGTTTAGAACTTGGCTTCTCCTCTTCCCTCAGTATCATGGAATCAGACGAAAGGCTGAGAAACAAAAACGTATCCCTAGAATTTTTGTTCCATTATCTGGTTAGCTTCTTATTAACCTGTTCCAACTTACAAAATGCTTCGTATACCTTATTCTCCTTTAAGGAAATGATGACATGAAGCCATGCTGTGCTTGAGGAGACACAGGTGCACACATGTCAGGGCTTACCTCAGGAGCCACACGCACTAAACTCACTCCATGTTTACCTGCAGTCCTTAAGTGTCCTGGTAAACATGAGGAGAAGTGAAAAAGTATTGCTACTAGGGTTCTAGCTCATGCATGCATGGGCTTATTCCAAACAAAATGTGCCTAAGCCTATCTCTAAGCTCAGTGGAGGGCTGTAGACACATTCTCTCAGTAATACACTTGTCTGAGTCTCTTTAGGGAACCTTAAAAAACTTTGACTTCTGAGGGGGTCTTCTGTCAAGTTATATTCAAGGCAGTGAGATCTGCTCAGAAGGTAGTGGTGACTGCTTTTAGGGATTCCAAAAGGGTACTCTTAGTAGATGTTCTCAAAGGGCATAAGACAAGCTTAGGAAGAAGTTTTAACAAACCGGAAATCTACGATGAGAAAAAGGCTGGGAAATTTGTGCTGAGGTGTTTTTTTTTCTGTCACTGACAGTGCACTTGCTCATCCTTCCAAGGTAGCAAGGGCTGTCTTAGAAGAATTTCATTAGGAGTCTTTGACCCCATCTATTCTGCTGATACTGCCCCTTCTGACTCCTTTTTGCTCCCCAAACTCAAAGAAGATTTCAAAGGAGCTCATTTTACTCCTTTGAGGATGCCAAAGTGGCTGTTTTGATACGGTGTAAATCCAAAAGTGTGAAGTTCTTTGGTGACGGGATCGAAAATACAAACAGTACCTTCAGAAGTGTGTAAACTTAGATGCCTATAAACACAGCTTCACATTTTATAAAACAAAGGCTTCTATGATTTTGTAGCAATACTTTTTGATTTACCCTCTCAGGAATCGGCTAGAATTTCTACACATCTTAACACGCTATGAATTAAAATTTGGTGAAAAAAAGTTTGTTTGGGGTGTGTGTGTGTGTGTTTGTGTGTGTTTGGTTCATGGTAAGTCAACCTGTACAAAGATTTTAAAGGTTTATAAATTAGTGATTTTTTTGTTTAAAATATCATAAGAGTTTGTTTCAATAATACAGGTTACTGTTTTACCATAGAATTCTTTAAGGAGTTTTGGGAGGTATCAAGAGGGGCTTTAAAAACCCACCTTGTTTGTTTTTCTTTAGGTGCATTGACCAAAGCATTAAACCAGCCTTAGGCTGTAGTTATGGCAGTCTTTAGGGAAGCCGTCATAAACTACAGTGCAATGTTAGTGTAATACAAAATAGCCATGCTTGAAGTTTAAATTATTAAAAATATCTTTATCAATTTCATGTCAAAATAAATGTTTTATGTATCCAAACTATTTTTGCCTTCTTATCTATAATTATAGTTTCCAATGATATATTTTAAAAAAATTGGACTGAATTATAATTTGTATTCCATTTTCCTGAACTTCAAAAGACACCTGATTATTTGCTTTTTCAAAAAGCTGGATCTATTTACTATTCATTAAAAATACAGGCGTTCAATGCTTAGTATCACAAAATTAACACCCACAATGACAAGACAATCACCACCACTAAACAATCTTTGAGACACTTCTTTCAAATATTTACAGTTACCAGGAATATCTGTCTGATTAAACATCCCTTTTTTTTTTTTTAATATCACGTTTCACCATTTCAGGAAAAGGCATTTAGAATCCACATCCCTTCACCACATGCCCCCCACAAAAGGTTAAAACATTGTTTTGGTTTAAGCATACATGCTCCATTAAATAGGAAGCTTGTGGGCCTCAAAGAAAGGCTACGGCATGATTTTGTTCAGTTGGTCTGTGCTCACATAGCCACAAGATGTGAAAAACTCTTTGTCAGGCAAGGGCAAGGCAGTTGCGTTGAGGACTAGGCCCTGTGGAGACTGGACTATATGGATGGAGGTATAGTCTGGGACAGGCATCTCGGAGCTCGGGGCTCCTTCTGCTGGCCCAGACCTCACAGCAGTAGTGGTAAGGCTTTCTGTGGTGATGTAACTGTCTTCCTGGTTAAAGCTCGGCTCCCCATGCGACTCCACCTGGACATGAGGGGCCATGGCAATGCACTTTTTGGCATCTGCCTCACAGAAGTAGGCGTTGTCCATGATGAAGTTGGCTTGGCCAGGTGAGACCACTTCAGGATGCATGTCACACTGGGACATCCCTGCTTTAAGTTTTTGGCCCGGAGAAAGGACCACACTCCCTGCTGGTGTAATCTCGCTTACCTGTGCATAAAAGTCGATGTTTGCCAGTGAACTCAGATTACTTAGCTGAGAATGGGACGCTTGAGGAGCTGACTCAGATCCACCAAGAAGTGGACTTGGTTTACTTTCATCTACTAAGGTGGCACTAGGCTGCTGTGTAGCAGAGGCAGTGTCTAGAGACAGTAAGCTAATTTGATTCTTCTGGTCAAGGCACAAGAGATCTACTTCCCCTTTCAACCTTTGTGTCTGAGCCACTTCTGAGGTACCATCACACATGTCACTGGCATTAAACTCAGTGTCAAGAATGTCAGGTTCACAACAACTGGTACGTCCAGAATCATCATCCTTTGCCCCAAGGAGGTTAAGTGATTTTTGCAGGTCAATGGTTAGAAGCCTGTCTGTGTCTGATCCTTCAGTCTTTTCATCAGGGTCATCAATGTCTAGCTCAATAAATTCAACCCAGGAGTCATCATTGTTGAATTCAGGTTTGTAGCTGTCATGAATGGCTAAGATTGTATTCACTTCTTCCAGTTTTCCTGCCTGGGAAGCAGAAAGCAAATGAGAGTCTATCAAAAACAACCCATGATGATTACCCAGTTTAACAAGTAACATTCAGAGGCAAAGTATGGTTACAATAAAACAACACATGATAACAAAAATATAATAGTACAGATGAATTGTATCACAATTTTAAAAGATGCAATATTTAAAATTATTTCCTCAATGAGAAAGGATGTAAAAGTAATCAATTGTGGTACATATAGCTTGCTGAAGCTTTCAACATAGACACTATTCTTCAGTATTATTTAAGTAGTGCTGATGAGGGTAAGCACTGAACTTTTACTGGAAAGGTTGGCTTTTCAAACCCACCAGCCAATCCTTGAGACAAAGATGAGGCTGTTTGCCCCTGTAAAGATTTATGTAGGGCTTCAGTGAGTTAGGATTGACTTGGTGGCTATGTTTTTTTTAATGCACAATTTAGATATGTTTATTAATTACCTTGAGAAGAGCTGGATCAATTCCTTTAATCTTTGGAACTGGAACTGGGGGCAGAATTAGCATCTTAATCCTTGAAAACAAAAATAATTTTGGTTGGACATACCTTCAAAGTTTTACACAGTCTATTATTTCAAAAGATAGAAATAAGCATCCTGGCAGCACATTACTTTTTCTAAACATTCTGGTACTTTAGTGATGAGGATTGGGAAGGGTAGGAGGGCTTCAAAAAGTGTGTGGAAACATAGAATTAAAAGATAATGGATTTTTTCCCCACAAAGTTTTGAAAGCCACTCATATAAGTGAAATATGAGAAAGAAAAGGAAATTAAACCAATAGCAAATTGTAGGAAAACTTGCTTAATAATAATGAAAATAATAAAGAACAAAAGACAACAATGAACACGCCTTCATCTGGAGTCAATTTAAATAAAACTTGGTTTTCCTGTCCTGTTTCCCCATCTCCCTCTGCCCCTTTAGTGCCTTTTATTGGCAGCCAATGTTAATATTTGGGAGTGAGAAATTTAAATCTTTTTTTTTAAAAGAAATTTAAATCTTAAGCCAATTCTCATTTCAGTTATAAGGCAGGCAGTTTTAATGTACATATCACCAGTAATTTGCAGAGGAAAGGGAAAAAAGGGGGGGATAAAAAAGAAAGGGAGAAGGAAAAAAATCGAATGTGCTTGGAACTAAAATTATTTGCACCCACAAAAATGGCAAACTGGAAAGGGTTGTGTAAGTAGCAAACTAAACCAACAGCCTGCGTAGCCCAAAAGACGTCAGGATCTACCAGTGTGTCCTAAGGTCACTACAATGCCTCGAGAGATTGGACTGCTAACCACATGATCGCCATTCAAAACCACCAGACACTCCGTGAGAGAAAGACGAGGCTTTCTGCTCCTGTAAAGAGTTATAGATAGCTGTGCAAACCCATGGGAGTAGTTCTGCCCAGGAGCAACTTGATGGTAGCAATTGGAGAAAAAAAAATTAGTATCTAGGATTACCTCATTAGCGAGGTCACCACCGCAGGGTTCATTTCCGATACCCACTGCCATCGAGTTAATTCCAACTCATAGGACAGACAAATTTTAACTATCTCTAATTAACCAGTATGAGTTTATATACAATTCTATGACACACTTAAGTTTCTGTACCAAACAATTGAATTTTAATCATAATTCATCACAAGTATATCCTCCCTATGTTGTATGTAGCCCTAGCACTTACTACTAATTTCTGGCACATAAAAGTGGTAGAGTAAACATTGATCAAATATATTTAGATACACCATCTATCTATTTTGTTAAAAGTATAACTGGAGTTTGTCCTATTAACAATGTGACTCCGGAAAAAGCTTAGCAATTACAGGTTACCAGTCCTACCAACTCACTTTCTTGTTAAAGACAAGCACTGGAACCTTACATACTCAGAGATGCCACTGTTTGTCAGGGATGGCTGTCTGATTTTGGTTATTAGGAGATAGTTCAATCAATGTGCATGGGCACTGTAGTGTATGCAATAGAGGATTCATTAATTCTCTATTTCCACTGGACTTTTTCACCAATCTAAGAAATAAGCCCCAAATCTCTTTTATATGTTGCATTGAGTAGTTTTTATGGAGGTTCTTGCATGGACCATATAGAACTAAGTAATAGAAATTAATCTTAATGATTTCTACTACTTTAAAATGGAGCCCTATGTTTCAGTGGGTTAAATGTTGGTCAGTTTACAGCAAGGTCAGTGGTTCAAGTCCATCAGACACTGTGAGATGTATGTTGTACTCAATTATGATTGTGGGATAAATCTGGCTCACTACTTAATTTTGGGCATACGGTTTTATGAAAAGATTTGTTTGCACATTATCTAAGGCTGCATTGATGCCACAGTGGCAGAATTGAATAGTTGTCAATAGATTCAGGAAGCAGTAAATCAGTTGCCAGGAATTCTGACTGCTGGTGAGTCTATGAGTGTCAGAGTGGAACTGTCTTCCAAAGGGCTTTCATTAGCTTATTTTTGACAAGTAGTGTATTGCCAGGCTTTTCGTCTGAGGAGTCTTTGGATGAACATCAATTGCCAACGTCGTGGTTAGAAACTTAGCTCATTAACAGTTAATACTATTCAGGGACTCCAAAAATATTTTCTGTCTGACCCTTTCCTGAAACTTTATCACCCAGTATTAAAGATTTCATTTAATCATTACAACTACCAGGTAGGTAGATGGTATTATCCTCAAAACAGATATATAAAGATTTTAAGATTTAAGGAATGCATCCCCCCAATGCACTAATACTTGGCATAGCTGGGACTCAACCCAGAGCATCTGACTCCCAAACTCAGGCTCTCTGCCCTCCATCATGCTGCTGTGTTATCTGGTTCTTAATCTCTAGATGAACACTTATTGACATGGTTAAGTTCAAAGGACCAGGATATTACATAAAAATCATATTAGGCAAAAATGGAGGACGATCACTTAGATTGTAAAATGGAAGATGACGCTATCATTACATAACTGTCAAATTATTACATAACTGCCAAACCTTGACCATCATGGTTCAGCCAAGTTCACACACAACTTTTACCAGCAGTCAATGTTATGCTTACTTTATACCTTGCTGTTTTTTATTGCCAAATGAACGTTAATATACAAAATATTTGGAGATATTTTTACTACTGTAAATGGGAAATGTCAAATAAAAAATAATAAGTGAAGAGTTTATATATTTCAAGTGTTCAAAAACATATACAAATGTAACACAACTTTAATCACAGGAAACAAAGACTCTCAAATGAGTAATGACTGACATGATTTAGTGTGACTCCTCCTTTGAAGAGAATGATGCATTTAGGCACATGTTAGGTCATTTTCTAGGCACTATGGTGACTTCATATAGGGTGGTAGACCTTGAAGTCTATAGGTCTCAAGTAGGTAAGTGCTTTAGTTTTATACCCTGTGTATTAGGATTATATCAAACTTTGTTAGGTCCAGTGATCACAGGTGGTCCTGGAAGGAACAGGTCACCTTGTTCAGACAGCTTGTAGGCATCAGCTTTTTAAATGTTTGCTACAACTTCACTGATCAAGTCTATTAGTGGAACTGTTAGCTGCTGTGGAATTATCCCCCACGTCCTGGAAACTCCATGCACAATGGAGTTTAACTCTTGTGATCCATATGGTTTTCACTCACTAATTTTAAACAATGAATTAACAGGCCTTTCTTCCTCATCTCTTTTAGTCTGGAAGTTCTGTCCAGACACCTGTTCACCATAACAGCAACATGAGATCCTCCACTGACAGACAAGTGACGACTGTGCTTGAAGTGCACTGGCTAAGAGTCTGGAACCTGTGTCTCCTGTACAGGAGGTAAGAATTTTATCTATCACTGAACCACCACTAGAAACCTCTCCATGCTGCCTGATGAAGGGGACAGATTGAGTTTTATATAAATCACAAATATATAGCTACAGATACACTTTTACAGGGCTTAATAAAAAATTTCACTTATGAATTACCATATAGACTCGTGTATAAGCTGAGTTTTTCAGCACATTTTTAATGCAGTTGTTGTGGTAAAATTTGGTGCCTCAGCTGATATTCAGGTCGACCTGTACTCGAGTATATATGGTACAAGTGAAAAAAAGTAAATGAATATATATATTGATATCTAACAACATAATGGGCAAAAAAGAAAAAATGGTAAAGAAGATTTTACACTTACCTTTGTTGTTCAGAAAATATGAATACAAATACCATCACTGTTAGCCCAAATATCACAAAGATAATAATCAACAACCATGGAAAATGAAAATCTGAAACATAAAAAGAATCATACAGAATTGTCAACAGTTGGGGTCGGAATGGAGACCCAAAGCCCATCTGCAGACAATTGGACATCCCCCCACAGAAGTGTCACAAGGAAGGAATGAGCCAACCAGGGTACAGTATAGCAGTGATGAAACACAACATTCTTCTAGTTCTTTAATGCTTCCCCCCCACCCACCATCATGACCCCGGGTCTACCTTACAAATCGGGCTAGACCAGAATATGTACACTGCTACAGATAAGGGCTCTCAACACATGGAATCCAGGACAGATAAACCCCTCAGAAACAACGAGAGTAATGATACCATGAGGGTAGGGGGAAGGTAAGGAGAAAAGAGGAGGAAACCGGGAACCGATCATAATGATCAACATATAACCCCACTCCCCCTGCCAAGGGGGATGAACAACAGAAATGTGGATGAAGGGAGACAGCAGACGATGTAAAATATGAACAAAAAAATAAATTATCAAGGATTCATGAGGGTGGGAGAGGAGGGGGAGGGAGGTGAAAAAAGCAGAGCTGATACCAAGGGCTGAAGTGGAAAGAAAATGTTTTGGATATGATAATGGCAACATAAGGACAAATGTGCTTGATATAATTGATGTGTGGATTGTTATTAGAGCTGTAAGTGGCCCCAACAAAATGATGATTAAAATTAAAAAAAGATTTGTCAACAGTTGGAGCAAAGTTTTTATTTCACTTTCCTTTTTGCCATAACCTATTTCCTGCATTGTAATTATCTAGTAACGTGAGTGATTTCACTTCACAGCCATAGAAGCTAAAGGTTTCTGCTCTGAGAACATACCTCTGTACATGTTCTTACATCCTTCACACCAAACAAAAACAAAAAAGTAAGCTGACAGCATATAGTTCAATACAATCCATGTTGAAAAACAAAAGAAAACTGCTTTAAGCATCTGTGTGTCCAGGGTGTGTCATTAAAGGCTCTAGAAAAAAGTGCTACTTGTCAGAATGTTGCTTTACCCAAATCACGCCACTGGGTGGCTCCCTCCTGCTCCCTCCCTCCCTCCCTCCCTCCCCACCTTTTCCTTCCTTTTGTCTCTCTTTTTTCAAATAAAGATTACAAACACATATACAGTTTTTATATATACATCTGTTTTTTATATATACCTCCCCCCAAAACAGAAAAAGCTCCGCTGGGCAGAGCTTTC
>NW_022111373.1:107779344-107783838 GCF_000313985.2 Echinops telfairi
GTGCCAGTGGTCTTCTCATTTCAAAAAAGGCAAAATGTCAATTGATGATAAACCTAGTTCTGAATATCTTTCACCTTCCTCAATAGACAAAAATGTCAACAAGAATTCATGCACTTGTGCTCGAAGACCCAAAAAGGAACCATTGAAGAGATGGGGACGTTATCTGGACTATCTGGGAGCTCGGTTCAGTAAATTTTAACAAAAGACTTGGGACTTTAGTCATTAGACTAATTATTTCATTGTGTCTTTTTACTTTCATCATTACTCTTTCCTTTGAATGGGGAGAGATCAATAGCTGCACCTTAGATGTCCGCCATGAGCTTCTAAGACCCATCAAATTCAGGTGTAGAGCATTGTCTTCGTGAACTACGTTTTCCCATTTGACCCGCTATGCCCCAGGACTATAGTCCTGAGTCTTTAGAAGCTGATGTTTTTTGACCTTTTTTAAAAAAAAATTTTTTATTTATTTATTTATAATAATTTTATTAGGGGCTCATACAACTCTTAATGATAAAAGTGAAAAAGACACAGGGAAATAATTAGTCTAATGGACTAAAGGACCACACAGACATCAGCCTCTACAACCCTCAGACCACAAGAATTAGATGATGTCCAGACACTGCTACCAACTGTTGCGAGGGGTGGTGGTGGTAGGGGAGGTTTACACTAGAAATTCCTGGATGAGTATGAGAAAAACAAAAGTCAAAATTATAAAAAGAACCAAGCTGCCTGGTTGGATAGAGACTAGTGGAATGCTCAAGTGTATAAATCTTAGTCATCCTGTAGGTGTGAAATTTAACTCACCTCTTGACTCAATTTTCATCCAAATAATAGGCAGGTCTATAAGGGGATCTCTAACATTAGTGAGGCAGCCACACTTTCGAATTATCAACTGTTTAGGACCAAAAGGACAGATGCAAGGGTTAGCAAAGAAGGAGGAAGGAGCAAAGGAAACACAGGGAGGAAGCAGGATAAGTGATAGTATATTGAGGGGATTATAATGAATGATATGGAATAAAAAGTATATGAATTATTATATGTGAAACTGAATATCTGTTCTGTAAACCTTCATCAAATTAATAAAAACAAATGTACATGTGAATAAAAAAAAAGATTTGGGACTGAAAAGGGTGGCTGAAAAATTTGTGCCTTGGGCCAGGAAAAGGAGTTTCAAGTGGGAAAATGCTGTTCTTTGAAAGAACAACTCTGAAGTGACCCAGACTTTTTCCCCCCAAGGTCATTACTGGTGACAAGACATGATGCTATTCTTATAACCCTCAAAACAAGCATCCATCAAGCCAGTGGAAGATGCCATTGTCACTTTATCCCCCAAAAGCTTGTCAAGTGAAATCAAAGATAAAGACAATGCTCATTTGTGTTTTTGATGTGAGGGGGCCAGTGTATTTGGAGTTCCTTCCAACAGGTCACAGTTAATCATGCTTTCTTTTTAGAAGTTCTAAAGAGACTGTGTAACAGTGTGCAACAAACAAAGGCTTGATTTGTGGCAGATGGGGGACTGGTTTTGCCACCATGACAATGAACTTGCTCACACAACCATCTCAGTGTGCCAATTGGGGAAAAAAACAGCATGCCTTTCTTGCCCCACACATCTCACTCACCTGACCTCGCTCCAGGTGACTTTTTTGTTTTTGTTTTCGTAAATGAAGAGGAAATGAAAGGAGAGCTATTTAATGATGTAGATGTGGCGAAGAAAAGAACAAGGGAGGTGCCATTAGCCATCCAAATAGATGAGTTAGAAAAATGTTTCCAAGAATGGAATTGCAGATTAGAAATATGTATTAGCTGTAATGGAGAGTACTTTGAAGGTGATAAAGTTTTGTAAAAAAAAATTTTAAAACATTGCTTTGAAAAGAATTCCATTTTGTGGGGGTTACCCCTTGTATGTAATGTATATGCACACATATAACCATCATTAATATTTTAAAATTTATTTTAGAAGTAGATCCTCATAAAATCCATCTAATCTAAAAGATGGGGGAAGTCTTTTACATTTATAACCATGAAGGAAATGTCTTTGAAATTCAGAGCACATATTAACAAGCTGATAGAATATCAATCTTTTGGCAGAAGATGATTACTGCTTGGCGCCCATTTCTAGATGTTAGTATATTTTGTATTAGAGTTGGGTGACTCTATTCAAAATGTTTCTATTTTATTCCTTAAGAATGAGAGAGGAATAGAACTATGTACTCATATGTATATGTTAATAATTAAGGTTGAAGGTGGACATTGAGCCTCAACTCAAGTACTCCCTTAACACAAGAACACTTCTAAAACTCTGGCATTCTGTGATGCTCACCTTCCCAACATGATCACTAAAGACAAAATCGGTGCATGAGCAAATGTGAAGAAAAGCTGATGGTGCCCAGGTATCAAAAGATATAGCATCTGAGGTCTTAAAGGCTTGAAGATAAACAAGCAGTCATCCAGGATAGATAAACCCCTCAGGGCCAACAAGGAGAGTAGAGATACCAGGAGGATTGGAGAAGGGTGGGGGGAGAAAATAGGAATCAATCACAAGGATAAAACTATAACCCCCTCCCAGGGTGATGAATAACAGAAAAGTGGGTGAGGGGCAATGGAGGATATGGGAAAAATAATCTATAACTTATCAAGGATTCGTTAGGGAGGGTGGACGGGGGAGGGAGGGGGAAGAAATGGGGATCTGATATTAGGGGATCAAGTGGGAAGAGAATGTTTTGAAATTGATGATGGTGGTATATGTGCAATTGCGCTTGACACACTTGATTAATGTATGGACTATGATAAGAGATGTAAGAGCCCCCAATAAAAATATTGTAAAAAAACAAAACAAAACAACAAACTGAACGATAAGAAGAAGGGCCTACCAGCCACCCAGTGGCTGTTTCCCAGTACTTTTACACATGGCAGAGCTAAGTGCATTTATTAAAAATACTTATCTAAATGTTGTTTTATTAAAAGCAGGTGTTTATGTCATAATATTGTTTTCTTATTTAATAATAGTTATTAAGGTATTCCATGGAATTATTATGGGTATTATAAAGAATTGGAGGCAGAGAGAATATCATTGTGTATTTGTGCTGTCTATACTTAAAAATAGAATTTTTTGTTTTGTTTTAAACAGAGAAGGAAAATCCACTTAAATATTCCTTGTTACGTAAATTAAATACTATCACAATAAGTTCAAAGTGTGTGTGGCAATCACATTTTAAAAATCAGATGTAGATTAAATATTGTTTGAAACATGCAGTTTTATTCAATGGAATTTATGAATTTTTGTTAGTGCAATTTAGTATTATGAGGTTTCACTTCATTTTAAATGCAGAAATAGAAAGGTCATTTTTCTGTAGCTTATGATAGTTTCATTAACAGACCTTAACTCCTCATATGACCCTGGAAGCCTCTCTTTTATGTGGGGATGGGCTGTAACGAATTCCATTTTTTTAGTGATAATAATTTATAACTTCACTGTTCAGTATTAAGTCTTCTTTAGATGTATTGTGTTGGGCAAATGTGCTACACAAGATCTCTTTAAAGAGTTGGAAACAATGACGTCACTTTTACAATTAACGTGCGCCTGACCCTAACAATGGTATTTTCAATGGCTTCATATGTATGCAAATGTTGAACAATGAATAAAGAAGACTGGGGAAGAACTGATGCCTTTGAATTCTAGTATTGGTGAAGACTTTTGACTATACCATGGATTACTAGAAGAAAGAACATAGCCAGATGCTTCTTAGAATTGAAGACTTTGTCTTACCCTACTTTGGACATTGAATTAGAAAGGGTCAGTCCCTAGAGAAGGTCATTATAATTGGTAGTAAAGTAGAAGTCAGCAGAAAAGAGGAATACCTTCAACAAGATGAATTTACATAGCAATTGCAACAATGTGCTCAAATCTAATAACAATTCTGGGTATGGGGTAGGAGTGTTTTGTTCTGTTTTAAATAGGGCTGCTATGAGTCAGAATTGACTCCGTGATACTCAATGGCAACCTAATTTAGAATTTAAATGAACTCTCTTAAATAATGTATTCCAATTGTTATTTTAACCTTTTAAGTCTCGCTTTTTATAAATCTTTAGTTATTGATGTAGTTTTCCTGTTCAAGCTCTTGCAGTGTTCTGTGATGCTCTGAGTAGAACTGGCATACCAATTAAGCTTTCATCCAAGTAAAAGTCAGACCTCAACTTTCTGAAACCAATAAGAACCTGCCCTTTACTATGTAAGCTAATTCATTGTTAGATTATTTTTTTCTTAGATGCCATATATCCATTCATCCATACAACTATACATTTTCTCCCAAAAGCATTAGAAAAAAACACTTTTTTCTGACTTTTGGAGGTCATTGTAATGAATTGTGGAATCCAGCAGAGAAGTTCAATGTACCCTAAGAGGATGGTTGGTGTTAGAATAGGTGAAGAAAGTTGGAGAGTAGAGGCATGCTTGATCTCTATCATACAATCAGCTTTTGGTTGATGTTGAGTTTG
>NW_022111373.1:107786260-107814476 GCF_000313985.2 Echinops telfairi
GGCTGCCTTATAGATTTCACTAACAGCAAACCCACAAATGGGGTCCAATGTAATTTAATCTCTTAACTTCACCTCCAATTTAATTTCTTCTCTTATTTTAATCCTACACACCAGCCACACCAAACTCAAAGTTGCTTGCACAATTCCTGGCATCTGCACTGAACCCTGGCATAGAGAAATCCCTAAGTGCAGTATTCCTTGTGCAATCCTCAGTGAAACTATTGCTGGCATGCAAAGAAGTCTTGTCTAGAACTTTCTCCCACTCCACTTTGCTAAATGTTAAAAACAACAACAAAACCCCCAAAAAACCCCAACCAAGCCCCTTGACTTCAAGCTGATTCCAACTCATCACTATGCTGCTGAACAGATTCGAACAGCCCCATGCGCTCCTAAGGCTGTAAATAGTCAAGGACGCAGGCTGCCACATCTTTCTCTTGTGGAGTTGCTGGCAAATTCAAACGACCAACTTTCACTAACTAGCTAAGCCCTTAACCACTATGCTTCTAAGGCTCCTTGTCAGATAACAACATATCAAATAGCACATGTTTCCTTGTGTTGTATTGACTATGCCAACACATTTGACTGTGTGGATCGCAACAAACTATGGGTAATCTTGAGAAGAATGGGAATTCTGGAACACTTGATTGTGCTCACGTAGAACTCGTACATGGATCAAGAGGCAGTTGAGTAAACAGAACAAGGAAATACTTCATGGTTTAAAGTCAGGGAAGATGTGTGTCAGGGTCGCATCCTCTAATCATACTTATTCAGTCTGTATGCCGAGCACATCATCAGAGAACCTGCATTACATGAAGAAAGATGCGTCATCAGGATGGAGGAAGGCTTATTAACCTGCGATATGCCGATGACACAACCTTGCAGGCTGACAGTGAGGCACACTCGAAGCACTTGCCAATGAAGACGTAGGACTGCAGCCTTCCGTGTGGAGTGAGACTCAGTGTAAACAGGACCAAAGTCCTCACAACTGGACCAATAGGTAATATCATGATAAAAGGACAAGGTTGAAGTTGTCAGGGCTTTGGCCTTGCTTGGATTCAGAATCAATGTTCACAGAAGCAGCAGTCAAGAGGTCAAAAGACAAGTTTCATTAGGTAAGTTTGCGGCATAAGGCCTCTTTAGAGTATAGAAAAACAAGGATGTTCCTTTGAGGACTAAGGTGTGCCCGATTCAAATCATGGTATCTTCCATTGGCTCATATGCATGTGAAAGTTGGACACTGAATAAATTCGACTGAAGAAGAATCGATATATATGAATTGTTGTGCTGGAGAAGAATATTGAATATACCACAGACTGCCAAAAGAACAAACTGATCTATCTTGGAAGTATGGTCAGAGTGCTTATTAGAGGCAAGGCTTCCTCTTCCATGCTTTGGCCATGTTGTCAGAAGAGACTGGTCCCTGGGGAAGGACATCATGTTTGGTAAAGTGGAAGGTCAGCAAAAAAGAGGAGAGCCCTCAATGACACGGATTGGCACTGGCTGCCGCAGTGATCTCAGGTATAGGAATCATTATGAGCCTGGTGCAGGCCTGGGGAGTGCTTCTACTGGGCATTAGGTCACTAGGGGCCAGCACCGACTTGATGGCACCTAACAAAACAATAGCTTGTTATATTTCACTGTTCAAATTAAATTACACATATATTTTACAATATACAGTAAATTCCCTGAGGGTAGACCAACTGATATAGTTTATTATGCCAGCCTGGCAGATGAATACAAGTAGGATTAACTGAAGGGCGGAGAGATAATGGCTTGGTGAGCCTCGCCTTTCTTGTCTCTTGCTCTTTGATCATCGGACCAGTGTGCGGCTGCCTTGCTCGTTCTTTGCCTCAATTTATAGGCTACACTACCTGTGGGATGCCTAGCCTGTGGACTGTGTCTCTGTAATCCCTTTAAGCATCTCTGGAGCTGGGGACTGGCAGTTGGGACTGGTGGTTAGTTGACGGTTGGTGATCTGCCTTGTGATTGGCTGCTGTGCTGAGATAGCCTTGCTCTCTCTATAAATAGAGGGCGATCTGGCAGCAGAGAGACGAGAAGGTGTTATAATTATAAAAGCAATCAGAGTTCATAACTGCAGCCATTTGTAGTGCTTATAATTTAACTGTTCATTTCTTATATATTTATCTGTATATAATTTAACAGTTCATTTCTTGTTATATATCTAATTATCTTTATAAATAAATATATTTAATTATCAGCAATTTGGTTTTATCTCTCTAGAGAACCCTGTCTAACACACTAACGCTTTCATTATTTTTGTATTTCCAAAGACCAGTACAATACTAGACATACAGTAGGTGTTCAGTAGGTGGCTCACTTATTGTGAATACGCCGCCTATTAAGTATTTTCAAAACCAAATCAACGCCATTGAGTCCGTTCTGACTCATAGTGACCCTATAGGACAGGGAGAACTGCCCCTGTGACTTTCTGAGACGAATTCTTTACAGGAGAAGAAAACTCCTGGCATTTCAGATAGTAGCTGAAGGTTTAACTGATGAGCCCCCAGGGTGAATCGTTTTATGCAACTAAATTGTCATTAGTATTACTTTTATATTAAAATGTGTTTACTAAAAAACAAAACAGGCACAGTTGTGCCGAATTGTATATGGTGAATTAACAGAATGAATTCCTGATACAGTGACAACTCCTAGGATTCCCCACCCCCTCTGTAGTTATGAACTCTGATTGCTTTTATAATTATAACACCTTTGCTCATAACTACTTATAAGCCTCTTCCAGGAAAGATCATTTCTTATATGATAATTCCTCATAGATCTTTGGTATTAATGACAACTCTGCTCTGGGACTTTTGCAAATTGGAAAACCGTATGGATCATAAGGTCTGATCCTACAGTACATAGCCTTACCAGGAGTGGGTTGCTGACTCCATGTCAGCTGACAACAATAAAATAACACTAATATAAAGACACACCCATAAAGGAGAATTAAAGTAAAAGTCAACTAATACCCTAATGAGATGTACCAGGAGGGCAGTGCAAAGCACTCCCTGAATTACAACAATCTAATATGCAACTGCTCGTTAGTGCAGAGCAGCATCTTGTTCCACTGCACATAGTGTCACCATGAGTTGAGAGCTGATTTAAAACAGGTAACAACAAGGGCCACCACACTGATTTACACTCGGGTAGCATCAGTTTCATCTACTTTTACATCATCACTGCAAATGCCAACACAGTGAAAAAGAAAAATAATACTTTAATAGTATTATTGAGGATCTTGAGGGTTAGAGAGAGTACAATTTGAGAACTATGCTTCTAGGATCCTTAGTTCAATGCCTACTGCACAGTAGTTATTTCAATATCTGGCTACTGGATAAATGCTTGCGTGAAGGATTCACTCAGCAGTTTGAATATAGAAAACCTTGTTTGACTTGGCATCCAACCAGGATTTTTTTATACCAGGTTACAGAAGAGATATCTAAATTTAAATGATTTAGAAAACAGAACCTCAAAGCCCAGCATTGTAACTGGTCAAAACGGCTCTAAACTTTTTCTTTTTTTTTTTCCAATGAGGAAATTGGCCTCTTTTCTGATGGCTCATGGACTGGACAGGGTTTGGTGTCTCAAAAATTCTGTGAGTAAGGCTATGCCAGGCTGCTGGGTACAACCTGATGACTGGCCAGAAACCACTTGGCTTGGCAAGGGCTGTAGCTGTGGTGAAACTGATTTAGAATTAGTTATACTGGGAGTGGCAAGAAAATCCTGTTTTTCTTCTTATTGTGTGCCACGTGGAAATGATATAAGTATTTCATTCCCAAATACTTGTCAAGGAGAACAATTTGATAGTTCCAGAGGTCAATCAGTCACATGTTCTTTATATGTCTACGCAAGAACGTCTTAGCTTTATTGTCTATTGAGATGCACAATGATACATCTTTCTGGAACTTCTAATGGATAAAAGCTCTGCTTGAGTCACTTAAAAACTGGTTGACCTGTGTCCTGTGAGTAGGAGCAACTAAAGTCAAGGGAGAATATTTGGCCATAAACCACTGTAGATCTTGATCGTAACTGTCCCCATGTTTAGACAACTGCTCAGAGTGTTTACAGTTTTGCACTCATGTTATATATTGAACCATGTGCCCCCTAAAAATAGTTGGCGACATCCTACCCTCTAGTACTTGTGAATGTGACCTCATTTGGATAGGGTCTTTGAAGATGTTACCAGTTACGTTGACGTGAGGTCAAACAGGAATATGGTAGCTCCTAAAATCATCGGAGAAATGTACTTACAAAAGAGAAGAAACACAAAGACAGGAACACTAAGGGAGGGTGCCATGTCACACTGCAACGGAAAGACAAGGAATGACAGAAGCCACCTGCAGCTTTCACCATCAAAACGCTCAGAAGGAAACAACACATGTAACACTCAGATTTGGACTTGAGTCTCCAGGATTGTGAAATAATACACTGGAGCCCTAGTGGCATAGAGGTTATATGTGGGTGCTAACTGCAAGGTCAACAGTTGGAGACCACCAGCCCACCCTGAAGGAGAAAGATGAGGATTTTTACTCCTGTAAAGAGTTACAGTCTTGGAAAGCCACAGGGACAGTTATACCCTGTCCTTTCGGATCACTATGAGTTGGAATTGACTCAATGGCAGTGAGTTTGGTTTTATTTGTATAAGCCACCCTACTTGTGTGTGGTATTTTTTTTCATAGCTGCTGAATCCCAAGACAAATGAATTCAAAGTAGGACTGGGCAAATAGTTTTCTTTCCTTTTACACAATATCCATGTAAGCCATTGTTGCCTTATGGAATCCCTAGATAATATTTTACTAATTAGATCAGTTTCCTTCAAATAAGAAACTGTGGAGCAGATATGATGGACATGCATTAACAGGTTAAAAATGCCTAGTAAATGAACGAGGGGTTGTTAAAAAAAAAAAAAGCTGAGCTCTGTAGTGATTTCTTACCATTTTCCATTGGGTTTCATTTACTTCTTTATATTGAAGTTCGTATTCCAGGACTATCCATCCCTTCTGAACATCTGCACTGGGTGGTGATTCCCATTTCACTTGGATATCCGCATGAATTCCTGTTAAACTGATGTTCAGCAAAGTCCAGTTGAGGCCAATGGGTGGATCTGGTTGCACTGTGCATTCCAATAGAGAAATAGCACACAGGAGGGATACTTTTGAGGTTAATAGACTGCTCCTTCCAAAGAGCATACATTTGTACTGATCACCTAAGTTCTTCTTATACATCTCGTCATAAATCCCCTTTTGTAAGGCAATGTCATTTTTCCCCCTTAAGTATGGTCTGCATTTTAAGTGTAAAATCTGATCTATAACTTTTCGAGAAGATTTGCCAACTTTTACATTTTTAAAATTATTATGATCGTATTAGTGCTTTGGAATTCTGTCCCAGGAATTCCTTTGAGTTCAAAACCAGAGGGGAGAGAGAGAGAGAGAGAGAGAAATACTAGGTATATGCGGTTGTTTTTGAGCATTTGTACTTATAGGGAGAAGAATCTTTTTCTTCCAATGTATGCACATTGTCCAGTGGCAAGACTTTGCCTTACTCAGCTCTGTACTGCCAGTAGACCAAGCTATCACTCAACAAATGCCCCTTAACTTTTTGTCCTCTGATCACTTATTCAGACAAGAAGGAAGGCATAATACACACAGAGGGTGATGATCAAATGTTTTGTGTCTTTTACTTAATTGCCTTGTGAATAGTTTGGAATAGTGTTTTACTTTATCTCTACAGAAACACTTATGTTGTCAGGCAAATCTGTTGTGCTTTACTTATTAAGGCATAACATATCACAGTTTCTCAGGGTCGGTAAAGAGAAGAATGAATTCTAAAGCTAGGAACTATATCTGAACTTATATCCTGGACGGTCCCTAATAAATTATTGTAATTTAAGTCTTAATACTGAGGGTTTTCAAATTCACTTGCAAATACAGAGTAAAATGTACTTCCTTTTCTGTGATAAGTCAGCTAGATTACTATAACGTCTGAGTCCTCAGGATTGACCAGAGATAAGGCTACAAATATGGGCTGTCAAGAACAAATAGGGGTTTGTCAAAATCTGGTGGCCAAAGAGGAAATTTCTTGTATTCCTTCAGAGTGATAATAGACCTCACTGTCAAGGTGTATGCAGCTTGGCCACTGTGGAATGGATGTCAGTTTTTGTTTGCTTTAAAAATAGATGGAGACCAGATTTGACGAGTCATGATTGTGTTTGGAGATTAAATTTGGATTTGCAAAATGGCTAAACCATGAGTGGCCACATAGTAGCTATGATGTCTCACTGGCTGGGTTTGTTGGAGGATCACTAAAGCTAAACTATTTATTTATTGTTGTATGACAATCCCATTGTTTATTTTTTATTTTGCAAAACCCTTTTATTAGGAGCTTATACAGATATCATATCATTCCATAGTTCAACCACATCAAGCAGTAGTGTACCATTGCTACCACAATCAGTTTCAAAACATTCTCTTCCTCCTGGAACTCCTTGACATCAGCTCCCTTTACCCCCCACCCCCCTCCACTGTACTACCCAGAAATCCTTATTCTACTTGCTGATTCTATAGGTTCATCAATACTGGGTTTCATGTACTGCAAACCAGAAAGGGTTAACCCTTTAAGTGACCAGGCAATTTAAAAATATTTGGAAAGAAAATAGTGCATATTAGCATTTTTATGGTCAAGTTTTTAATTTAAGAGTGGCCAGTACCACTATTATCAGCATAATGATGACTTGGCTTTACTTCCACACACACAAACAGATGCCCTATTAGACAGCTCCTCTGGAATGTTTCAAAAGCATCTTGAACTCAGTATATCTAAAAGCAAGCCCCTGGTCTTTCTCTCCATGCCTGCTCCTCTGTAGCTGCTCCATCTTTTAAAATGCAAACCTATCCCTCCAGTTGTTGAATACTCCTGGACTCTTTCTTTCTCACCCCCCACATTCTACCAGCAGTACTGCCAAGCTACAATCAGAAGTCAACCACTTCTCTCCACCTGCACCTCTATAAGCTGAACTTATCCCTACCCCACATTGCTTGTCTTCATAGTACTGGCTCAGCCCACTGCTACTGGAAAACCACCACCCCGGGACATTGCTGTCTCCAGCACTTAGGACACTGCCTGGCACAAGGAAAGGACTCAATGCATATTTGTTGAATGAGCTGAATGAATGACATGTTTTACTAAAGTATTACTTAAATCCCCAAAATTGCCCTGTGAGGTGGTAGAATATCTATATAATAAATGAGGAAAGTGAGGCCTGTAGTGATTCACATCTTTTTCAAAGTCCAACAGGATCACCTCAAGTCTTCCCTCCCTCTGTTTCCTTCTTCCCATACTTTTTGTACTTCTGTCTAACATCATCTTTTGCCATGGTTAATACAAAATCTGCTAATCTCTCTATCTCTAGTCTGTCCTCTTCCAACCGACCCTTCATACTGCAGCCAAGTTAATTTCCCTGAGCGAGACAGGAGATGGCAGTAAGCACGGGCTCTGGTGCTCTGCTGCCTGGTTCAATTCCCAGCTCCACGTACCAGCTGTGTGACCTTTAGCAAGTCATGTGCTCTGCACTTCAGTTTCATCATCAACAAAATGGGGGTCATAAAAGAATCTACCTTGCCTGGTTGGCATCTGTCTGGCACACATTAAGTGTTAGCAACTTTGAGAGTGTTAGCAATTACTTTCTGCTGGTCATTTCCTTGTTTAGACATCCTTAAATGCTACTTCTTGGTAGTAAGGTAAATACAACTAACTTTGTGAAGCACGCATAGCCACTTGTGATGGTCCTGGCTGCCCTGGACAATTGTTTCTGTTCATCACACTTGACAGTTACTCACGGTGGAGAGGCACTGTCCATGCCCACCTGAGAACAACCACTCACATTGTAAGAGCCCTTCTTCATTCCTCACTCTCCCCTTTGGCTACCACTCCCCTTTGCTATGTGTTTTACACACCAGTATTTAGCATCAGTGATTTGGTGGCAGGACAGAGGGCTTCCATGCCAGAGACCTGGATTTGATTCTTGGCTATTGCATCTTAGACACAGCCACCATCTGTCTCTGTGGAGGCTCGCAAGTGGTTATGATGTTGAACTGATTAAGCATCTCCAGATTAAGATGGACTAAGAAGAAAGGCCTGGCAAGATTGAAACTTCTGAAACCCTGCCAGTGAATACCCCATGGAGCACCTATCTGGTCCAATTAGGATGACATAGGACCAAGCAGTGTTTTCTGCCCCTGAGTCAAACAGAGTTAACCATAAGTATAGCACCTACCACAATGTACTGCTATAGTTTGCTAACATACCTCACTCCCTGTTGATTATATGTTACTCATTCCAGAGTCACCATGCCCCAGCACAGTGTCTGGCACATGGCAGACATTTAATAAAGGTCAGCCAGCAAAATGGGGGAGGGATTGGTAATTGGAATGATAAAGTTAGAACACATTTTTAGACCTAGTATTCTTTCAATTATCCCGGATGTAGCTGCTCTACAGCTATGGATGTTTAGAGCATACATTCGGCTAGTTGTCAATACTCTTTTCTGTTTATTAGCGTTTTCTCAGTTTTCTTCCTCAAAGCCAGCCCTTCTGATTTTCCTTGTTTTTGTCTGCAGCATCTGGTCACATGCCTACCAGGCTCTTCTGGTTGGCTGAGGCCTAGGAAGCATGCAGTGAAGCCCATCTGAGAGGAGCTCAAAGGAATTCCTCTAAACAACACACATGCATTGTGGAAATATTTTGAGGTACTAATTTCAGCTACCCAAAGTCCTTCTTTGTTTATCTCTATTTTATTGTTTATACAATTACAGCATAAATGCAAGTAGTCGAATTATATTTGTTGTGTTTTATTTCCCCTGCTTCTGACTACATGATGGGCAAGAGACAATCTGTTTATATCTTTCACTTCGTTCATGAACTGATTATCTCCCATGTTTGTTTTGAGATCTTGTAAACATTGCTTTTGAGTTGATTCTGGCGGTTTTATAAATGTGAAATCCAAGATTTAAGATGCTTGGTGATAAAGACCATCTAAGCTTTTGTGACAGTCATACTAAAAGGCAATAGCCAACATATTTAAGTATATCTGAGTTTAATAATCATATTGAATAGTGGGGAAACGTGACCTTAAGAGTACATTGAGCTTGTCCCTGGCAGTGTCTCTACTAACCTCACAGAAAAAGACTCTGCAAAGCCCCTTTCTTCACAATTTTACTGTTTATCATTTTCAGTAGTTTTTGTAAAGACCAACACAAGATTGCCCTGCCCTTTTCCTCTTCTTAGTCAGCCGACCTTATCTGTCAAACAGCTCCCCATATACCTGAGAATATCTTTACAAAGCCTTACTACTAGATTTTAATTGGACATTGTGGCCTTCCCCACATATGTTAATCTAAACCATGCCAGGTAAAACACAAACCTGTGATTTACCTATTTCCTCAACAGAGAAACACTTTTCATCCACTGTACTGCCATTGTTAAGTAGCTTGACACAGTAGAGGATCCAGATCGAGGTGTAGGATGAATTGAAGTAGCAGCTGTTTTCTCCAGCAGAGACATAATCAGGGCACTCTGTCCACTCTTCAGTCCATTCTAGTTTGGTTCTGAAACAGGATAGACAAGATGAGTTCTCAAAAACCATACTATCCCTTAAGTCAATGTGAGGGGCTTGACAACCAAATTGAATCAATCATAATCAATATTTTATGAAGGATTATTTTAGTGTTGCTATTTCCAGTTAGTAGCCCATTGGGCTACTAACCTCAAGGTCAGCAATTTGAAACCACCAGCTGCTCTATGCGAGAAAGATGAGGCTTTCTACTACTGTGAACGGAATGATTGGACAATTCTTCTTGATATGATCAACCTATTGTGTGCTATATGGATTAAGTGCCAATAAAACTGTTAAAAAACAAAAAGTTATAGACTTAGAAACCCACAGGGGATATTCTATTCTGTCCTCCGAATCAGCATTGCTCTAAGGAACACATTATATTGAGTCACAATTGACTCAATGACAGTGAGTTTTTTCCTTTCTCTCTTTCTTTCTTTCTTTGGCCTTTTTTCTAAGACATATCACACGTATGCACAATGTCATCAGTGGCAGGAGACCGATAGGGGACATATGGAACTTTCATTAAAGCATTCATTCATTGATATATGTGATGGGCCTGATCCTACATTAAGCAATTTCTAAGGCAGGTTTTTTTTTATTGGCCCCATTCTGAAGGGAGGTTAAAATTTTTACCTTAGTCAATTATTGTAGGGAATCAACCTCAAAAAACTATAGATGAAAGAATGAGGCTTTGAAACTGGGTGTTTCCCTAATTCATGGTGAAAGAAATAAAGGAGGTACAATGATGCTGTACCCCAGGCTGAGTGACTCTAAAGTATGGTCAGTTTTGAGGTGGAAAATCTACAACTGTGTGACTAGTGATGAGGTGGGAAATCAGCCTTCTGAACCTTGCATTCTATGTCCACCTCTCTGTGCTCTGCTGGAGCTTTGGGGAGTTTCTGATGTCTAGAACTTCTTTTAATGATCTTGAGTCTCTCAAAAATTTCATGTCATCAAGTTGATTCCAGCTCATAGTGACCCTAAAGGACAGGGTAGAACTGATTTGAACTATTTTTAAAATTTTTAGAGTTTTATGGGAGTATAATTCATATATCATACAATTCAATAGTTCCATCATATTAAAAAGAGCCCGATATTAGCCAATATGCCTGATACCAATCTATAAAGTTCTCTTCAGACTCACAAAATGCATCAATGATGCTGAATGCAGGAAGATCACAGGCCAGTGGGTGGGACAACCTGTGGATCCAGTGGCATTGCATTGTAAGCATCTTAGCACTGGCAGGGTTCTCCATGTGGCCCTCCAGCTCAGTGCATTAGCTTAGCTCCACATGTCTTGTCAGCTGCAGTGTCTCATAGGGAGTGTGCCTGTGTCCCGCCTCCAGCAAGTTGCTTATCCCCTTAGCGCCGCAATGAGGTCATCAAGCTGGGACTTGATTGACAGGCTAAATTCTGCCCTTTCACTCTTAATACTCAAATTGACTACAGATTATGTAACTATCACTTACATTCACCTCAACAATCAATTTTAGGACATTTTCTTCTCTCTTGTACTCATTGTTATCATCTCCCCATTCCCCCCCAATGTCCCCTGCCATTTACTCCAAGAAACCATCAATGTAGTTACTATCTCTATAGTTTTATATAGCTTGGATTTCATAAGCATAAAAACACATGGAAAAATAGAAAAACAAAAAAATTAAAACCCACTGCTCTCCGCATGACAGCAAGGCTATCTCATCCCTGGTCTATGGTCAGAAGGAATTCACTGGAGTTTTAATCCATGTGTGGACCCTGCAAATGGATTTCAGGCTCCCACTATCATCCATAGCTTTCTGTAAACTGCATATTCATAATTTAAGTTCTGATACCATTCACTCTTTTAGATTTTATTATTTATAATCACATAGGCTGGTGTACTTCTACTGTGTGGGCTTAGTTGCCACCTTACTTAGATGTCTGTTTGTTTGAAGAAAAGTCTTTTTTTTAAATCATTTTATTGTGGGCTTATACAACTCTTATCACAATTCATCCATCCATCCATTGTGTCAAGCACATTTGTACATTTGTTGCCATCATCATTCTCTAAACATTTGTTTTCTGCTTGAGCCCTTGGTATCAGCTCCTCATTTTTACCCTTTCCTCCTACCCCCGTCCCTCTTTAATCCTTGATAACTTATAAATTATTATTATTTTGTCATATCTTACACTGTCCAACATCTCCCTTCACCCACCTTTCTGTTGTCCGTTCCCCAGGGAGGAGTTTATATGTAGATCCTTCGCATCCCACCCTCCATCCACCCTCCCGGTATTGCCACTCTCACCAGTGGTCCTCAAGGGATCATCTGTCCTGGATTCCCTGTATTTCCAGATCCTATCTGTACCAGTGTACATCCTCTGGTCTGGCCAGAGTTGTAATAGAACTGGTGGTAGTGGTGGAGGTTCCTCTACTTCTTTAATGCTTCTTCCCCCTCCCATTCTCATGACCCAAATTCAGCCTTACAAATCCGGCTAGACCAGAGCATGTACCCTGGTACAGATCAGAGCTTACAACACAGGGGATCCAGGACAGATAACCCCCTCAGGACCAATAATGAGAGTAGTGATACCAGGAGGGAATGGGAAATGTGGGGGAAGAAAGGGGGAACTGATTACAATGATTGACATATAACCCCCCTCACTGGGCGATGGACAACAGAAAAGTGGGTGAAGGGAGACAGCAGTATGTGTAAGGCATGAAAAAATTAATAAATTATCAAGGCTTCATGAGGGAGGGAGAGTGATGGTGGGAGAAATACCAAGGGCTCAAGTAGAAAGAAATGTTTTGAAAATGATGATGGCAACAAATGTACAAATGTGCTTGATACAATGGATGTATACGGATTGTGATTAGAGCTATAAGAGCCCTCAATAAGATGATTTATTAAAAACAAACAAAACTACTGAGCTATGCATTGAATAGGCAGGAGATGTCAGTAAGTTTTCCATAGAAGGAAGTCAGAGATTTGGGAAGGCAATTCTCCGGTCAACTGCCATGGAGACCTGGATAATAATGTGGGACAAGCAACAGACAATTCAGACTCCAGTTCACATTAGCAGGGACAGAACAGACATGTAACAATGGATCAGGTTCTTCAAATCCCAGTCCATCTGTCTGACTGACTGAATGTCTGGCTGACTTCAGCAAATACTTTCTGTTGTTATTGTGAGGCGCCATCGGGTTGATGCCAACTCATAGCCACCCTATGAATAACGGGATGAAACACTGCGCAGTCCCGTGCCGTCCTCACAATTGTTCTTATATTTGAGCCCACTATTGCAGCCACAGAGCCAATCTATTTTGTCAAGAGTCTTCCTCTCTTTTGCTGCCCCTCCACTTTACTGTGCATGATGTCCTCCAGGGACTTGTGTCTTCTGACCACATGTCTAAAGTATATGAGATAAAGTCTCGTCATCTTTACTTCTAAGGAACATTCTGACTGTACATCTTCCAAGACAGGGCACACACACAGTATGACAAAGGTATATTAAAGAGAATGGTTTAATAAGACTGTCCAGATAATGATACTTTCATAGAACAGTATTTTGTTAGGTGTCACTTTGTCAGACATGGAACATGGGATATCATGGTTGTGAACAGTGGTTCTAGGCTGGGTTGACTAGAGAAAGCAACCAGTGACAATCATATATGTGCAAGAAAGAGCTTTATATCAAGAAGTACTTGTATATCAGGAAAACATCCCAATCCAGTCTATAAGTCCAGTACTAGACCATAAGTCCCTCTTCAGACTCACGCAGCCACATGCAATGATGCAGAATACAGGAGGACCACAGGCAAAAGTGTTGTGAATCTATTGTTAGTAGAGGTATCTTTAGGGCTTGTTAGGTCTCAGAGTGGCTTGTCAGCAGGAAGGTGAAGGCAGAGAGAGTGAGGGAAGTTCCCAGGATCCTCCTTATGGGAATGCCATGCCTACAGGGAGTCACCATCAGGCTGTGACCAGACTGACAAGTTGAATACCACCCCTACACTTTCATATATCTGCAAGTTGACATGAAATTCTGTAACTACCACCACAGTATACCCCCCAAATCAAACCCACTCCTGTGGAGTCATTTGTTATTCATATCAACCTTATGGAATCACAGTAAATTGTCCCACATATTTTTCAAGACCACAATCTATGGGATTAGACTGCCACATTTTTCTCTCACAGAGAAGCTGGTGGGTCTGGACGACTGACTTTTGAGTTAGCAACCAAGTGCTTTAACCACACCACCCCCAGGGATCTTTGATAATGTTGCTGTTGTTGGGTGCTATTGAGTCCGTTCAGACCTTATGCATGACAGAAAGGTCCTGCATCATCCTCACAGTTGTTCCTTTGCCTGAGCCCATTGCTGTAGCCATCGTGTCATGCTATCTCATTTGAGGGCTTTCTTCTTTTTTGCTTCCCCTCCACTTTACAAAACATGATCTCCTTCTCCAGGGTTGGATCTCTCCTGACAATGTGTCCAACATTTATAAGATGAAGTCTTGCCACTCTTGTCTCTAAGGAGAACCCCAAGACAGATGGGTTTGTCCTTTTAGCAGTCCATGGTACTTCCAATATTCATCTCCAGCACCACCGTTCAAATGCATCGATTTCTCTGCAGTCTTCTTTATTCAATGTCCAACTTTCACATGCGTATGAGGCAACTGAAAATGCCATGACAACATATCCAAAGTATGGAAGATGAAGTCTTACTTCATCATAGTATCCCCATAAACCTACTACACAGAGGACTGCAACTCATCGTGACCCACAATATAGGACAGAGTAGAACTGCTCCCCAGGGTTTCTGAGAGAGGAAATCTGGACAGGAGCAAATACTCTCACGTTTCTCCTATAGAGTGGTGCCCAACCGAATCACCAGATCTCCTTTGATGGCAGCATGAAACAACACAAAGAAAAGCCCACTGCCATCAATTTGATTCTCAAAGTGACTCTATAGATCAGCGGTTCTCAACCTGTGGATCCTGATCCCTTTGGGGGTTGAATGGCCCTTTCACAGGAGTCGCCTGATTCATAACAGTAGCAAAATGACAGTTATGAAGAAGCAACAAAAATAATTTGATGATTGGGAGTCACCACAACATGGGGAACTGTATGAAAAGGTCACGGCATGAGGAAGGTTGAGAACCACTGCTCTAGATAGAGATGGGTCCCAAGAGTTTCTGAGGCTTTAACTCATTACAGGGGTACGCACCCTCCTCTTTCTCCCAAAGAGCTGCTAGTGTATTCAAACTGCTGATCTTGGGGTTAACAGCTCAAAGAGTAACCCCATTATATCACCAGGGCTCCTTACTACCAGTACAAGGGATATCAAATATATTGTGGATAATTTATAGCATTAAAGGGACAAATGACAAAATTCCAAAATATTTTGAAGAAATGGGCCAGTGCTTAGCAAGCCCTTATGTAGAATAGGGAAGTTCGTTTTGCTGTGGGTCCACAGTTTCCTCACTCTGGCATGATAGCAACCTTGTCCTCATGAGAACTGTGTTGAAAAAAATATGTTTAGTTTTCACCAAACCCAGTAGCTCCACCGGACAAACACATTTAAGCATTTATCTTAAGAATGATGGATCAGAGGTAGCTTGATCAAAAATACAACTTCCAACCCTCTTTCTCATGAACCAAACTTGAATTTTGTTTTAAATATGCATTAAACTATGACATTTCCACCAAACATTTAAATGGACTCATAAAAATAGAGGCTTTGTTGACTGTCTGCATTGGGCTGAATACACACATGAGCGAAGCCAATGTGTGGAAGACAATCTTCCCTTCTCTCACTCCACCCCAACCGACATCTTTTAGCATTGCTCCCAGACAACCCAATGAAACAGGAGTGAGAGCAGTAGAAAGAGACCATAAAAAAAAAAAATCTGAAGAAAGATCAGGAGAAATATATTTCAGTTAAAGGCAACACACTGGAAAATAAAAAATAAAATATTTATGTATTGAGGACTACTGTTTTAAGTATCTACAACGAATGTATTTTAAACTTAATATTTAATCTTTTTCTTAGGGAAAAAGAAACTAAGTGAGCCTCCCTTTCCCTTTTAAAACAGCAGTTCTTAACCTGGAGTTTGTGACCCCTTTGGAGGTCAAATGACCCTTTCACAGGGGTCACCTAAGACCAGATTTTTGATGGTCTTCGGAACTGCTCCTCTATCCATCTCCAGGCGGGTCTTCCCACATGCAGATACACCCACATATGGGGTCACCACAACATGAGGAACTGTATTAAAGGGTCACGGAATTAGGAAGGTCGAGAACCACTGCTTTTAATTTCTCCCACAAACTTGCATCTAAAGCAACATTTTTTTAAATGGTCATAGTAATAGTGCTATAGAGGGCATAGTGTGTGAAGGGGATAGATCCTTAGTGACTGTGGGTTCACCCTTGTAAGTAAGTCCTTTGAGAAAAACAAGGCATTTGCACGTAAGGGATAGGGAGCCAAACAGCCATGATAAGGTTCTCAGAGCTTCTTCTTGTCGTGTCTGTGATTTGCATTCATGCTGCATCCCCTCCAAGCGTAGAGCCTGAAGTTGGCACAGCCTCCTTCTCAAGGACTGGAGAGAGATGCTCTGAATCAGCAGTCCTGATGCGTGCACTGAAGGCGGTCTCTCTGCCAGCTCACCTGGCAGGGCACAGAACCAAGAAAAGCCTGTGACTGCCCTTGGCTCTGTGCTCTGCTGTCATGTTGACAGGCCATCATCTTTTGAGTCAGTCTGATGTAGACACGCCGGCAGGCTAGAAAGCTGAAAGCTCAGCACAGTGCCATCTTCTTTGCCCCTTCATGCCTCCACTTGCTCTAGTGAGAGATACAGTCATGCCAGTTTTTCTCTTTTCTGGGCCTCAGAGATTGGGAGGCATAATTCTAGAGTTCCAGGAGTCACTTGGGAACTGAATTCTAATAAACAATTAGAAGAGTCAGAAAGTGCATGCACATGGTCCTCTTTGTGTGAATCAGCAATGAGAAGTCTGATGCAAGTGTATACTAATCTGTGAGGTCTAATCTTAATACTGCTTACCCCTACAGTCCCATCCATCCCAGCTAGACTGGCCTACTGGCTTGTGCCTCATTGGCTTGTTATGGGTGCCATAAAGTCGGCTCTGAACCTGATGACCTTATGCACAACAGACCTACGTACTGAGTGGCTTGTGCCTTCCTCACAATTGCTGCTGCTTTGTTTGAGGCCATGCGTATCGTCACTGTGTTAAGCGATCACATTGAGGAGCTTCCTTTTTTTTTTTTTAACTGATCCTCTACAAAGGAGTCCTGGTGGCATAATAGGTTATGTGTTTGGCTGCAAACTACAAGACCAGTAGTTCAAAACCAGCAACTACTCTGGGGGCTTTTTTTCACTACTATTCCTTAAAGATTTGCAGTTTCAGAAACCAACAGGGGCAGTTCTACTCTGTTCTCTAGGGTGGCCACGAGTTGTAATAAATGGCAGCGAGGGAAACGAGATAGTGCTGCTTTACCAGGCATGATGGCTTTCTCCAGGATTGGGCCTTCCTGTCAACATCCAAAGCATATAAGAAGAAATCTTGCCATCCTTGCTTCTGAGGAGCATGCTGGCTGTACTTTTTTAAAAGACAGATTTGTTTGTTCTTTTGACATTCTGTGAATAGTCCATATTCTTCACCAACAGCACAATTCAAAGGCATCACTTTTTTATCTTTATTGTTTTATTCATTGGTATTTTGAATGCTGTCTACCCTGATGAGCTCATTACTGGCACTCGGTTTTCAAGGCTAATCCCACAGAAGTGAACACCTTCATAAAAGGCACCATTCTTGTAGAGGGGCAGCAAAAAATAGGAAGGCCTTCAAAGAGAAAGGGTTGACATAGTGGCTGCAGCAATGGGCTCAAACAGGGACAATTGTGAGGATGGTAGAAGAATTGGCAGTTTTTGTTCTGTTGTGCATAAGTTCTTTATGGCTTTGAACCAACTTGATGGCAGCTAAAAAGTATGTTTTCAGCCTGA
Source organism: Echinops telfairi (assembly GCF_000313985.2). Taxonomy (NCBI): domain Eukaryota; kingdom Metazoa; phylum Chordata; class Mammalia; order Afrosoricida; family Tenrecidae; genus Echinops; species Echinops telfairi. The sequence continues at coordinate 107,803,893 of NW_022111373.1, forward strand.
AAACTTCACTAGAACCTCTTCAGCCTGGGTGGCCCTGCTGGCATTTGAATTACGGCGGTAGAGCTTCTATCCTCACAGCCACAGGGCAAGTCAATGCAGTGCAACAAACTGACAGGTGAGGAGTGAGTCATAAAGAATAACAATAATACAGTGAAGAATGTGGACTTCCGTATCATTATTTTCACTACTATATTATCAATAAAGAGAATCACATTTATCGAGTTCTTCACAAATGTATGGCTTTAACAAACAGATATTTCTTTCCTAACGGTTTAAGAGTCTAGAAGTCCAAATCCAGAGTGCTGGCTTTTGGGGAAGGCTTTTTTTGGGAGGGAGGTCTGGTCTCATCAGTTTGTTTGTGGGTTCCACAGGAACTGTGGTGGCACTGTCAGGTATGCTTTAGACCGCTCACTTCAAGGTCAGCAGTTCAAAACCACCAGCAACTCCATACAAGAAAGTTGAGGCTTCTTGTTTCCATAAAGATTTACAGTCTGGGAAAGCTTATTATATAGAGTAGTTATGAGTCAGCATCATATGAGTATGGTAAGAGATCTACATGTGACTTGGTGTTAATCTTTCCCTACCTTTCACTGCTAGCTTGTATGTATAAGCTTTCTTATATCTCAAAAGAGATTGACTCAAGATATCCTTATCCCATTAACATACCAACAATAACCTATTCCCAAATTGGATTACACTTACAGGCGTAGAAGTGAGGATTTACAATATATATTCTTGAGGGATACAATTAAATCCATAACATCCCACCTTTAGATCCCTCCAAATTCATGCCCTTGTCATGTGTAAAACACATTCACCCCATCACATCATTGTAAGTCTAAAATCAGCTCCTTTAGCCGGTCCCCTGCCTATAGAAGCCCCGGAAGCAGGCAGCAGCCTCTCCTTTTACTCCTTCTCTCCCTGCCATCTCTGCTGATGGGTGTTCTACTTCAGTCGTTGGTGAGCTCTTGCAGTCACAGACTTACTCTTTTGAACCAAAGATTTTAGAACCATGTCCTTGATGAAAATCCCAGAATACGTGTCCTTAGTTTGTACAAATATTTTTTTCTGCAAGTCCTTTAAGTCTGTTTTCATTTTGCGCAGTTACTTTTAACGTTCATTTCTTTCCTCTTGCATTTGACGCTAGTTGGCAAAAAGAAATCATGTAGCTCTTCAAGTTCTTGCTTAGAAATCTCCTTAGCCAGATATCCAAGTTTATCACTTACAAATTCTACCTCCTATCAAACATTTGGACATAAGTTCTTTGCCTAATTCTCCGGCGTCCAATTATAAATTATAGGTTCATAATTTTCTTCTAAAGCCTTAATAGAATAATATTTAATGTTCACATTTCTAGCAACATTTTATTGCTGGATATATATATATATATAATTTTTTTTCTCCCTAAGATGGAGCCTCGGGCAGATAACACATTGTGTTGCTAGGTCAGTAGTTCAAACCCAAAAGTCACTCCTTGTAAGAAAGATGAATCTTTCTGCTCCAGTTAAAAATTTGCAGCCTCCTAACCCCTGGGCTGTTTTGTTCTGCTTTACAAGGTTGTTAGGAGTCAGAACTGACTTTCATAGTGAGTTTGGTTGTTTGTGTGTGTGTATGTGTGTGATGACGACAAAGACATTCTTACTTGCTTCTGTGCCCTCACCTGAATTGCCTTTGACCTCCACAATTCTACCAAGAGTCAAATTGCCTGAAAACTACCCAGTACCCACTTCTAAAATAACTTGCACATTTTAGGTATCTATTAGAGTAGCTACATTCTTCCAGCACCAACGTTTTCCTTCCTTACCTACTGCTGCTATAATGGAAATATCACAAATTAGTTGCTTTAACAAAGAGAAATTTATTTTCTCACAGATAGCTTTGAAGGGAAGTCTTTGTTTCTCTTGACATTCCGTTCCTGGTTAATCTTTAGGTAGCTTGGCATCAGTCTTCCTCGATCTCTGCCTATCTGTTTGCTTGTTCCATTTCTTTTACATGCCAAAAGAGACTGACTCAAGATAAAAGATAACTCAAGATAAAAGATAGCAATGACAAAGTATTCCTAAATGGTATTATAACTACAGGTAGAGAGGTTAGCACTATGTGCCACGTACTATTCTTCGTGTTCTTCGAGTATTGCGTGACACATTCTTCGCAGGATGGCTCTGTCTACTTTGCAGAGTAGGAAGACAAATTGGGAACAGACAGACTCACACCCCTGTCCAGGGTCACTCAGTGAGCGAGGGCTGCAGTCGGGGGGAACGCTGGCTTGTGGGCCCCGAGTCCCTGCTTTTCACTGCTCACTGTGTTTCCTTGCTAGTTCCCTGTGCTTTGGGGAGGAGAAGGGGTAGTGGGGAGCATCATGTCTTAGAGTAATGTGACCCTAAGGTAAAGTCTTCAATAACCTATTTCTTGGTTTAGGCCTCCTTTGGGTTTAGGTGGAAAAGAAGAAATGATGCGTATTTGAGTCTAAACATTTAAAAAGTTAAAAAGGTCCAACATAAAGATAAACAGGTGAAAATAATACCACATGCGTGTTAGAAGAAATTACCAGGTGGTGATTATATTGAGATCTCTGTTTCCCACTCTACCAGCTACTTTAGAATACCATGGGCACATATGGAAAAGTATTCAAATTTCTTAATTTAACAGGAAAATAATCTATTCTCTTTATGGAAACCAAACTGAGGCTTTTAAAACATGTATCTTAGAAAACAAAACAGAAAACTGAGTAGCTTACTACCACAGACAAAGTAAAATTCTAACTGTACCTTATATGGCTTAGCACAGTTTTGGCCCAGGTTGAGTCCCTGACCTCTTCCCATACCATGCTCCCCATTTCACACCTGTGGCATCTCTGCTGGTCTTGCTGCCCACAAGCACACTGGTCCTGCCTCAGGACCTTTGCACTTGCATTTTCCTCCTCTGCTTCAGGAGTCTTTCTTCCTGATGTTCACAGGACCTCATTTATTCTACTGTAGAGATTTCCTCTGAACTCACCTACCTAATCACCCATTCACTTATATTTTCATGGTCACTGTCTTATTCACAAGCACTCAGACGCACTCACATATACAAATATACACATGTCGTCAAACACACACACACACACACACACACACACACACACACAGTCTCTGTCCTTTCTCTCACTCACTCTCATGTGTTCACTCTCTCACTCTCATGCCATTCTCACACATACTTAAACATTGACATAACTCCAACCCTATTTTCATGCATTCAATCTTACACTTACATGCACATTCCCATAGTCCTATTGACTATTTTTGTTAACATCAAGTATTAGAGTTGACTTTTTATTTTATACTTTTTAAATTGTCTGTCTCCTCCTTGCAAAAGAATCTTCAAGAGACTGTAGACTTTATCTGCTTTAATCCCTTCTGCATTTCAGAAATAAACACACAAAGCCCCTTCTTCAAATCCACTGTCATCAAATTAATGCTGATCCACAGCAACCGTGTATAGTTTCCTAGGTGTATTCCTTTACAGAAGCAGATATCTTCATCATCTTTCTCTTGAGGAGCTGATAGGCTGTGAACCTCTGACTCTGCTATCAGTAATGCAGGATCTAAACCATTGTACCATAAGGGCTGTATCTACTGTTCCTGGAATAATAACTAACACAAATGGGAATTATTAAGAACTAATGAATAAGTTAATAATTTAGATCACCAAAAGAAATCACTTCCATTCATACTACTGCACACAATTTCAAACCAAACCCCAAACCCACTGCCATAGTAGATTCTGACTCACAAGGACCCTCTAGGACTGGGTAGAGCTGCCCCTGTGGATTCTAACATCTTTCCCCCTAGAACAGCTGGGGGTTTCAAACTGTTAACCCTATGGTTAGCAGCCCAATGTGCATCCTACCATGCCACCAGGGCTGCCTGCATACAACTCCAGTATGCTTTAATCTCATATCCTTTCATCAGCGCACCAAGGGACAGGAATATCAGAAAGGTAGGACACTTGTACCTTTTCCTATAGAACATCTGCACAGTTTCTGGGCTTCTTAAGTCATGATGAACTCCATCAGTCCAGTGGCATGAAAACGTCTCTAGTTCAGGTGAACGGCACTTGGTGAATTTAGGCTTTCCAGAAGAATCTGTGGGAGGGAAAAAGACTGGCATGAAATCAGAAGGGTAACAGATGATCCCAAATAAACACACATTAAAAATCCAAAGAAGAATATGGGGTTGAAGACAGCATCTATCTAGAAAGTGATGCCAGTATCTGTTTTCTTTGGTCCAATTTGCTGTTGGCCATCAATGGCCCTGCCAGTCTTTGATTGCAAGGATAAACAGTTTGTTTTCATTTCAAGTATTATTTATTAAGCCCTCTTTAAGAAACTAACACTAGAGACAAGAATTTGGATAGGGATAAGTTATTGGAAAGACTGGAACTAGAAGTGGAAAAATAAAGAGATATGTTATTGAATATGAGAACTGGTTACTGCAGTGGCCCTTTGGGACTCACACTATTGAGGCCCCTCAGGCAGAGCCATGTGCTTCTCCATCTCCAACAGAAGAATAGGAGTAGGCCATTTATCTATCAATTCCTGTCATCCACTGGTTGAGGGTTGCGCTGAGGGGGTTATGCCCATATGTGTCCAGGCTGCTCCTGTACATGGGCTGAGGATACTTGCCCCTTCCTTGCGGGACACCTACACAGGCACTTGAAATGTGCCCAGCAATATGTGTGCTGGCACTGCCCACCACAGCTGTTCTGAAATTAGGGGGCCAGCAAGATGTAGTGTAGAGACCACAACATTTAATCTAGGGTCATTTTAATTTTGATAGCGTTTGAACAAAGTCACTTATGTTTTTATCATCTTTCAAGGGTTCAGTCAGTAATTTCATTAAGTAACCACCAAATCTAGAAACAATTTCTGCGCAGTATAACAATTACACATTGGACTGCACCCTGCAATGGCAGCAGTTCAAAACCATCAATTGCTCCATGGGAGAAAGATGAGGCTTATACTCTCATAAAAAGTGATAGTTTTGCTTGAAGTTAAACAAGTGGCAATTCAACAGTGAAGCAACAAGCCCACATGGAAGAAGCACACCAGCTGGTGCTATTGTGAGGTGTCATTGAGACCGGGCAACGGACACCAGAAGATTCACAACAAGCAGTAAACAACCAACCAAACAAAAATGCATTGGTGAGAATGGAGGGGGGTTGGAGTGGAGACCAAAGCCCATCTGTGGACAATGGAATATCCCCCCCAGGGGGGTCGCAGGAAGGGGATGAGTCAATCAGGGTTCAGTAGAGGCCTTGAGGCCTCCTCACCCCTGCTATCATGACCCCTGTGCCACTTCCCAATCTAGACTAGACAGGAGCATGTGCATAGGTAGAGGCAAGAGATAAAATGCACAACACATAGAACCCAGGAAATGGGACTAGAGATACCAAAAGGGTAGGGGGAAGATTGGGAGCAGTGGGGGGAGGGAAGGGGGACACCGATCACAACGAATGACAGATAACTACACACCTCCATCCAGGAGGAAAAAAACAGAAACCAGAGGGGAAGGGAGACAGTGGTCGGTGTGAGATCTGAAAATAATTAGCAATCTACAATCTATCAAGGGGCCACAAGGGTTGGGAGGGAGGGGGAAGGAGGGAGGGGAAAAAAGAGGAGTTGATCCCAAGGGCTCAAAAGAAAGTAAATGTGTAGAAAAGAATGATGGAGTATATGTACAAATATGTCAGATACAATTGATGTATGGATTGTAACGAGAGTTGTAAGAGCCCGGAATAAAATGATGTTTAAGAAAAGTTACCATTTCAGAAAGCCACAGGAGCAATCCGACTTTGCCCAACAAGGTCCCCATGAATCAGAACTGGCTGCAGGGCAGTGCGTTTGCTTTTCACTTTGTATGTACTTTAACATGGTATCAGCGGAGACCAGCCCCTGGAAAAGGACACCGTGCTTGCTAAAGCGAGGGGCAGGAACTAGAGGAAGCTCCTTGACACGACAGATGGACAGGATGGGTTCGAGCAATTCTGAGGAGGATGCAGAACTGGGCGGGGTTTCGTTCTGTTGAGCACAGGGCTGCTGTGAGTTGGGAGTGACTTGACTGCACTTAACAACCACGTGTGCCAGTTCTGAATGGAAGACTGAAGAATGCTTCCTGTGCTCAAGATCTTGGCCAACATTCCTCTGACCGATGCGACCTGCACCATGTAAACATGGGGCAAAACAGATTTTGTATGTTAATTCTTATTGACCTATTGACTTCCATGGCCATTTTGATATGGTCAAGTGGTTTTCCTCCCCCCACCCCACGTGTTTTTGTTTCTTGTTTTTTCTTTGCCGAGTATCTGATTAATCTTCAGGTTGACTGTAAACTTAATATATGTGCCTTCTGTACTAATTCTCATTCTTGGCCACCAGGGAGGCTCTCAATCTTGATGTATCTTTATGAGTACTTTAAAAGATAACTTAGGAAAACCAGCAAGCAAGCAAACACATAAACATCCCTGATCCTACATTCCAAGCACATAACCCAAACATTCTTTTTTCACTTCTGGCAGCAAACTCTCAAGGAGCAGGAAGTCATAACTCTTCAATTCATCATTCAGCCATTCATTCAACAAATGCTCATGAAACCTGGATGTTGTGCCAGCCACTGTTCTAGGCATAAAGCAGTGAACAAAATATATATTTTTAAAAATCCTCGTGGAGTTTCTTGTTTGAGGGGTTGTGGCAGGTGGGGATCTGATGTGAAGAAGAGATGATCTGGTGGCACAGTCTGGTTGGTCAGAGTTGGACTGTTAATCTCAAGTTCAGTGATTTAAATCCACCAGCTGCTTCACAGAAGAAAGGTGAGGCTGTTTGCTCCCCAAAAGATTTGCAGCCTCAGACATCCTATATAGGGTGGCGACGAGTTGGAATAGACTGGATGGCAGGGGAAGAAGAGGTCACAGGGCTGGGGACAGGCACCTTACCATAGCAAAGCAGTGTCAGCCACCATGGATTACACGGTCAAGTCTCTGGAAATAGTCCTTTTCTATTAGCTGATACTGTAAACATTGCTTTTGGGATTTCTCAGAAAAGTAGTGATTATTAAAATTTATTTAAACCACAGTTATTTTTTATGTCGGTGGGCTTGAGGAGAAATACTTCACATTCTGACTGTTCTGTTATGCAGAAGGTAAGAGGAAGGAATGCACTGGGTTTGGAATCCAGAGGTTTGCGTTCTGGCTCTGCCAGTATTTGGTGTTTACCTTTCCATCAAATACTGGTGCTGGAATAGATGAGCGCCACAGCACTTTACAACTTTAGTGTTACAATTAGATGACTCACTTTACAACTGTGGTTTTACGATTAGATGACTCATGTAATCCTTAATAGTAATGTACAGAATCAAAGTATAATTTTGGCATGGAAGCAGAAACAACCAGAGAATACCAAATACAAACCCGATTCACGTTCCTTTATCACTTGGATAGTAGGGCTGCCACAGAACAGTAAGAATAATAAACCCAGCCCCAAAATTTGAAGCAGAAGGGAAAAAGAAAAAACTAACAAAATATCCCAAAAGCCTAACTTAAAAATGACCAATTAGAAACACATTTTACTTGCTAAGTAGTCTTATGTTTATTCTATTTCCTTTAAACTATATTTATACATACAGTTTCTATCTATCTATCTATCTATCTATCTATCTATCTATCTATCTATCTATCTATCTATCTATCTAGAAAGCCCCATATTATCTTCTCATTTTAAATAAGAAAGGGCAAATCCATGGTCGTGGTGCTGACATGATAAATATGTGTCCAGACACAGATGCTCAGGATAGATGCAGTACTAGAAAGATAAATTGTCTGGCTTTTTGGGGGGAGGGGGATCATTTATTGCCTTCTCCCTTTCCAGTCTCCCTTTCTTCCTTCTCCTGTCTCTTTCTTGCATCTCCAGTTTTTCATTCCTTCTTTCACTTATGGCTGAATATGTGTCAGGCAGCCTTGAAGATGGTCATCAATGATCCCTGCCTTCTGGCATTTACAGCCTGTGTATTTCTTCTCTCTGTGTAATCTGCTTGTAATCCATAGGCCATGGCAGCATTGAGGGAAGTCCTTTTCATAATTAGCCTACAAAGGGTTGTGATCCTGCATCTTATGATCAGATTCTTTGGCTGGTTTTGATAAAGAAAACTGCCATATTGGTAAGGTCCACATGCCAAGCGACTGAGAAGAGCTTCTGGCCAACAGGAAGTAGGGAGTTAAGACCCTTAGTGTAATGACCCTGAAGGAACTGAATCCTGCCAACAACCCGTCAGTGACAGTGGCAGCAGACCCTGCCTCAGGCCAGCCTTCAAATGAGAGTGCAGCCTTTGTGGACACCTTGATTGCAGCCTCCTGAGGAACTCTGAAGCACAGGACTTGGTTAAACTGGGTATCAGGAGTTCTGACCATTCATAGCACTTCCGAAAAGAACACTGCAATCTATGAGAGCCTCTTTAGCCCTAAATGAAGTTTGAATAGGGAATTCTAATGTAAGTGGCCCAACATAATGAAGAAATGTTAGCATTAATACTGCTGAACACCTGAAAAATCTTGGCACTCGTTCTAGGATTCATTTCAACTTACTCGCTGTATCCTATACTTGACAAAATGGGATTTTTGACTTGTAGATACCTATTTATTTAAATTATTGTTACTATGTGGAAGCTTTGATTTTTACTAATGCTTTCAGTGTAGCTTGAACTTTGTCCTTCATATGCCACCTTTTAATGTGATTGAATGTCGGCTAGTTCTTTTTGGTGCAGTGGATCTGTGAATTCTTTTCACATTTATTTGATGCCTCTTGCACTCACTAATCTATTGCAGGAAATCTGGAAGACAGTTAGGTGGCCAACTGATTGGAGGAGATCAATATTTATATCCATTTCAAAGAAAGAAGACACAACAGCATGCTCAAATTATAGAACAATATCATATCACATGCAAATAAAATTTTGAAGATAATTCAATAATGGTGGCAGTAGAACATTGACAGGGAGCTTCTAGGGGTTTAGGCTGGATTCTGAAGAGGATGCAGAACATGGGATATCATTGCTGATGTCAGGTGGGTATTGGTTGAAAGCACAGAATAACAGAAAGGTATTTATTTGTGTTTTACTGACTACGGTAAGGCATTTGACTGTGGGTCATAAAACAAATGTGGATAGCCTTGAGCAGAATGGGAGTTCCAGAACACTACATTGTGCTCATGAGAAACCTCGATATGAATCAAGAGGTAGTTGTGCAAACAGAAAAAAAGGAATATTGTACGGTTAAAAATCAGGAAAGGTGTGGTAGTTGTATCCTTTTACAGTACTTGTTAAAAATATATTCTGATCAAATAATCAGAGAATCTGGATTCTATGAAGAAGAATGTGGCATCAAAATTTGAGGAAAGCTTATTAGCAACCTGCAATCTGAATATCCCACAACCGTGCTTACTGAAAGTGAGAATGACTAGACGCAGTTGCTGATGAAGATCAGAGATTACAGCCTTTAGTATGGATTTAGACTCAATGTGAAAAAAACAAAATCCTCACTACTGGACCAACAGGTAACTTCATGTTTAATGGAGAAAAGATTGAAGTTGTCAAGGATTTCATCTAGCTTGGATCAACAATCAACACTCAATTCTCGTGAAGATAGTAGTAAGAGATCAAATAACACATTGCTTTGGGTAAATCTTCTGCACAAGATATCTTTAAAGAATTGAAAATCAAGGATGTTACTTAGAGGACTAAGGTGCACCTGATCCAAGCCATACTGTTTTCAGTTGCCTCACATGCATGTGTACTGAATAAGGACGACCGAAGAAGAACAGCCGGGTTTGAATTATGGTGCTGATAAGGAAAATTGAAAGTGCCATGGACTGCTAAGAGAAGAAACCAGTCTGTCTTGGAAGAAGCACAGCCAGATGCTCAGAGGCGAAGCTGGAGAGCCTGTTTTACATCCTTTGGACACATTGTCCGGAGAGATGGTCCCTGCAGAAGAAGTCCTTTCTCCCTTTGTTACCATTGATATGCACTGTACTTATCTATTCTCTATAGTTTAGGGATCCTGAGTCTTCTTTTTCTGAATTACAATGAAAAGGAAATGTGCCACTAAGCAGTGAAGAGGAGAATCAAAATTTGTTTTGTCTGACAATAATTTTTTAAATCATTTTATTGGGAGCTCTTACAGATATAACATTCCATAGTTCAATCACATCAGGCAGTATTGTACAACTGCTACTACCACAATCAGTTTCAAACATTTGCTTTCTTCTTGAAATCCTTGATAGCAGCTCTTTATGCCCTACCTCCCCCATACTACCCTCCAGGAACCCTTATTTTTATTTTTTACCAATAATAGTTCTTTTCCCCATATCTTTCACAATACAATATATCCATTCACATACAATTCTGTTGTTTGACCCCATCGAGTGGGGCTATACAGTTATCAATGCTGTCAGCTCCCTATTCTCTCCTTCCCCCACCCCCTCTCTTCCCATACCCTCAGGGAACCATTATTCCTATTACTCTTTCTGAAGGGTTATCTTTCTTTCTTTTTTTTTTT
>NW_022111373.1:107815552-107834842 GCF_000313985.2 Echinops telfairi
TAGAAGAAAGTATTCTTGTGTTGAGGGAGTACTTGAGTGGAGGCCCAATGTCGTGAAGGGTTATCTTTCTTGGCTTTCAAGTACCTAAGGATCTTAAATATACAAATGAACATCCACAAATCTCACATGATTAATGAGGTAAAACAAATAAAAACCATAATAGTAAGGGGAGGAAATAGTAAGAACTGGAGGATAGTTATGTGGTTCTTTGGTGCTATTCTGTACCCTGGATTTCTCATCTCTTCCTTGTGGCCCTTTTGAGAGGGACTGAGAAGGATATAATTCTTGGTAGCATGGAGGGGCAGGCGAAAAGAGGAATGCCTTTGACAAGATGGAGTGACACAGTGGCTGCCAACAATGGGCTCAAACATAAGAACAATTATGAGGATGGCATAAGGATTGGCAGTGGTCACTATGAGTTGGACCTGACTGGATGGCACCTAACAGCAACATGTGGAAGGCATCATGGTGAATGTTTTATGTATATAATATCGTTTAATCCTGACAATATTTATGCACAGTGAGTAGTCATTTCCACTTTGCAATGAGTAAAAGTGGAATGTAAGTCAATGAAGCAACTTGCATGTGACTCTGCTGTTGCAGTAGCTAAGATAAAATTAAAGCACAAATCCATTGTTGTCTAGTTGATTCTGACTTGTAGATCCTCTAAGGCAGGGTAGAACCACCCTATAAAATTCCCAAAGTTGTATATTTTACTCTTACAGAACAGTGGGTGGGTTTAAATTGGTTACTTTGGGGCTAGAAACTGAGTGCCTTTAACTATTGCACTAGTGGGGCTCTTTGATTAAAATATCCTAAACTAAAGACATACTGTCATTGAGTGAATTCTGACCTGTAGTGATCCCATAGGATAAAACAGAACTGCTTTATGGGAGTTCCAACCTTGTAAGTCTCTACTGACGCCATCTGTCCCATCTTGCTTCCCTGGAGTGACTGCTGGGTTTTAAGTGCCAACCTTCTGGTTAGCTGTTGAGCTCTTACGCAATTATGCCACCAGGGCTCCTGTATAAAGTACAGGTTTGAGCAATTTCAAGCTGAAACACAACACCAGAACATTTTCATATTTTATTAGTTAATTCTCTTTTCTCAAAAGTGTTCCAGAGAGAAATAATAACCCAGATATGCTGGGTTATTCAGCTTTCAGAAATAAAAAAATTGACAAGCCCAAGAGCAATTTTCAACTGTGACTGCACATTGGAATAATCTGGGAAGCTTTGACAAATACTGGTGCCTTGGCTGAGTCCCAGAGGCTGGGATCAATTTATCTGGGCTGCAGCTTGAGTATCGAGAGTTTTAAAAGTTCTGCAGGTGCTTGCAATATGCAGTCCAAGTTGAGACCGCCACAATAGAGACATAAAGTGATGGGTGAGACTGAACATTGGCTTTGCTCTTTATTAGAATCCTTGACCAGTTCTCTTTAAAAACACAGTTTTATTGTCTTATAATTCATGAATCATACAATCCAATGTTGCTGTTGTTAGGTGCCATCAAGTCGGTTCTGATCCATAGCAACTCTGTGCACAACAGAATGAAACATTGCTGCCCGATCTAGTGCCATCCTCACCACTGTTCCTATGCTTGATCCCATTGCTGCAGTAAGTGTCAGTCCTTTTGCTGGAGGGTCTTTGCTAGCCCTCTAGTCTACCAAACATGATGTCCTTCTCCAGGGACTGGTGTCTCCTGACATGCACAAAGTATGTAAGATGAAAGGCAAAGATCCTTGCCTCTTTGAAGCACTCTGGCCGTTCCCTCTTTCAAGACAGATCGGTTTGTCCTCTTAGCAGTCCATGGTACTTTCAATATTGTATTCCAGCACCAGAAATCAAATGCATTGATTCTTCCTCAGGACTCTTTATTCAATAAAATGTCCAACTTTTACATTCATGTTAGGCAATTAAAGACACTATGGCTTGTGTCAGATGCATCTAGTCCTCAAAGCAGCATTCTGGCTCTTCAGAAGAGGTCTTGTGCAGCAGATTTATCTAGTGCAATATCTCTTTTTGGTTTGACTGCTGCTTCCATGAGCATTGAGTGTGGAACCAAGTTTGATGAAATCCTTGACAACTTCAACGTTTTCTCCATTTATCATGACGTTACCTATTGGTTCAGTTGTGAGAATGTTGATCTTCTTTACATTGAGTTGTAAAAATCCATACTGAAGGCTTCAATCCTTGATCTTCATCAGTAATTGCTTCAAGTCCTCCTCATTTTCAGTAAGCAAGGTTGTGTCATTTGAACACAGCAGGTTGTTAAAAAGAATTGCTCCAATCCTGATGCCACATTCTTCTTCATATGATCCAGCTTTTCTGATTATTTGCTTGGCATACAGATTGATTTAGTATGGTGAGAGGATACAACCCTATCACACAGCATTGTTCAATTTAAACCATGCAGTATTCAGGAACTCACTGCCATCAAACCAATGCTGACTCAGAGTGACTCCCTGGGGGGTTCTGAAGCTATCAATGTTTAAGGGAGCAAAAAGCCCAGTCTTTCTCTGGAGGAGCTTCTGGTGGTTTAAAACTGTTGACAATGTGGTGCACAGCCCAATGTATAACTATTACACCACCAGGGCTCCTGTGCAGTATTCCATAGTTCAGTCATATTAAGAAGAGTTAGACAGTCATAACCACAATCAATTTTGGAACATTTTCTTCCTTCTTGTACTCATTGTTATTAGCTCCCAATTTCCACCCAACCTCCCCTGCCATACCCTTAAGGAACCATTAATCCAGAAGATTTACATATATGTACAAAGTAAGACTTCTAAATGATAATCCTGCCCAAACTTAAGGTAGACTATAAATAGGCAGTACAAATGCATTATGAATTGATTAAAAATAAGTTAAAGTAATATTCCTGGTGTCATGTATATTTAGGAAGCTTAAAAAAAAGTTTTACTAAGTTCAAAATATAAAATGTTAATGAAACGACAGTGTGCCTAAACTTACAATGTTACAGAGATGGTGTTATAGGGAACTGGGAAGCATTTCTGGTTGCAACACATAACCTTGCTAGTGATGTATTTGCCTTGATTGGTCAGACTGGCTGGCAGGCTGTCCTGTGGCTTCCTTCTTGGAGGAAGATAATATTCCTGGAAAGTACAAAGAGGGAGGGATCTCATGTAGTTGCTATCTATTAAGATACAGTCAAATCTGTTAAAGGCAGACTGAGTAAGATTAGAATCTGTCAGGGAAGGAGAACTAAAATATTTTCCACTAAGACAAGCGATAGAAAAAATGGTGAGATTTTTACCTGTAGAAAACAGAAAGCTTGCAAGACCTGGAAGATCAAGGTTCCTGTTGAGTTCCAGATCTTACAGGTTTCATGGTGTCAATTTGTACTTTTGCTCTTTGCTTTCTTTTTAAAAAAAATCGTTTTATTAGGGGCTCATACGACTCTAATCACAATCCATACATACATCAATTGTGTAAAGCACATTTGTACATTCATTGCCCTCATTATTCTCAAAACATTTGCTCTCCACTTAAGCCCCCTGGCATCAGGTCCTCATTCCCCCCCCCTCCCCGCCCCCCCCAATGAGCCCTTGATAATTTATAAATTGTTTATTTTGTCATATCCTGACCTGCCCGATGTCTCCCTTCACCCACTTTTCTGTTGTCCATCCCCCAGGGAGGAGGTCACATATAGATCCTTGTAATCGGTTCCCTCTTTCCAACCCATTCTCCCTCTACCCTCCCAATAATGCCACCCACACCATTGGTTCTGAAGGGATCATCTGCCCTGGATTCCCTGTGTTTCCAGTTCCTATCTGTAGCTCTTTGCTTTCTTACTAGGGGTAATTTTCTATCATCAGCTCACAATAAAGCAGAAACAGCCAAGTGAAATTATATGCGTCTCATATTTCCTTTGGGTTTAGGAGGATAGAGGAAGGAAACAAGCCATTAGGATAGAAGGGAAGGTTGCAAGGATGGAGTCTTAGAAGGGAAAGGACTCTCCTTGGTCGAGAGCTCTAGGTGGTGGAGTAAAAGGTATTCAGCAGCCACCTCTCGTCAAACACAGAGCCACTCCTAACAAAGTGGTAGGAACATCTGCTGTCATTGTTGCTGTTAGGTGCCGTTGAGTTGGCTCCAACTCGTGGTGTTACATGCACAGCAGAACAAAATACCTCCCAGTCCTGTGCCACGCTCTCAATCATTGCTATGTTTGCTCCCGTAGTTTCAGCCACTGTGTCACTCCATCTCATTGAGTATCACACTCTTTTTTACTGACTCTCTACTTTGTCAAGCATGCTGTCCATGTAAGGCTCGTCCCTCCTCATAACATGTCCAAACTACCTGGACATTCTGGTTGTATTTCTTTCAACACAGACTTTGTTCTTCGGCTGTCCATGCTATATTCAATATTCTTCATCAACACCACAATTCAAAAGCTTCACTTCTTTGGTCTGCTTTATTAACTGCCCAGCTTTCACATGCATATCAAGTAATTGAAAATACTATGGCTTGAGTCAGGCTCACCTTAGTCTTCAACGTAACATTTTTTTACTCTTTAAAACTCCAAAGAGGTCTTTTTGCAGCAGATTTGCCCAATGCAATACATTGTTTGATTTCTTGATTGTTGTTTCCCATAAGCATTGATTATGGATCCATTAGACTTGGAAATTTCTAAGTAGTTCTGAACCAACGGTGAGGGACTTGGCTACCTTGTTCAGAGATGGAAACCACCATGTAACTAAAGATAACCAGTTGAGATTTCCACTGAATAGGAACAGTAGTATACAATGAGAGAAGGAAGATGTGGAAGGGAATACAACAGCCTTAAACCAAACCAAAGCAAAAAACCCCACTGGATTAAAACTTTTACAAAGACATAAACTAAAGAAGACAGCCTTTCATGGAATAGAAAACTAAACTCTAAACATGACATCTATCTTAACTGATGGAAGAAATTATAAGATCAAACAAGAGGATGTAGTCATAAGTACAAGAAAAGAAGAAAGAGGAGGCACTGTCAAAAAAAAAAAGAAAAAAAAAGCAAGGGATGAGGCATACTGGACCAAGTAAATGCTCTTTGCCCATTCTTGTGGATCTGAATTCCACTAAGGAATCTGCATGTTCAGTCAATCAGTGGTCAGTTTTAGGGGAGAAAAACAGTCCTAGTGTGCTCAGTCATGTGGATCTGAATAAAGGCTGGTTACTACTGAACACAAGCCAAAGTGAGGAAATACTTATTGTTAACTGAAATAGCTTTCATGTGTTGTGAGGATTGCATAAGCATGCTGGCCCATGCCAAGTGTGGTGAAATTGTAATGTTCCTTCCACAAATAATAAACACGAGATGGCAATTTTAAGCAGAGCTAGTCTATTTCCTAGATTATATTTGCATAGGCCGTGAGTAAAACTTGTGGGTGACTAACTAGACTAAATATGTTGTTGCTGTTTGTGTTGTTAGGTGTCATCCAATGGGTTCCAACCTATCAGCATTATGAACGATGGAACAAAGCACCGTGCAGTCTTCCATGGTCCTCCCAAACTTTGCTATGCTTGAGTACATTGTTGCAACAGCTGTGTCAATCCATCTCATTTAGGGATGCCTGCTTTTTCACTGACCCACGACTGGACCAAGCATGATGTCCGTTCTCCAAGGATTGGTCCTCCTTGATAACATTTTCAGAAAATGTGAGGTCAAGCCTTGAAACTTCACTTCCAAAGCACATTTTGGCTGTGTGCCTGCCTTCCAAGACCCATTTTGTTTTGTAGCATTAGTTGCGATTCCCTCAATGTAACCGGAGTCTTCTTACTTTCTCCCTGGATCCCCCATTTCCATTCATCTTTATTTCCAGCCCCTTCTTGCTTCTAAGATTAGTTTTGGGGCAAATGTGACAGTTTTGGTCATACATGGTTAATTGTTTTGAATGCTATTCATTTTAGAGGCCTGTCTGTGGTTTGGATAAACATGTGATCTTGGGGGGGAGGAAGTATATTTATTATTCTTTATGAACACTGTAATGCAAGGGTCTCGATTCTTTGCAGGTATTCCTTACCCATTTGTGCAGCTTTCCCATACATATGAAGCAACTGCCAATTCTATGAGTTGACTTAGGTGTTCTTGCCTTTGCTATAGAACACTTTATGTTTAACACTATAAAGAGGTCTTTTGTAGCAAATTTGCCCAAAGCATATGTTATTTAATTTCTTGATGGCTGTTTCCATGGGCTTTGATTATGAATCCAAGTAAAATGGAATGGGATTCATGACAATGTTTTCTGTGCTTATCATGATGTTGCTAATTGGTCTGGTTGTAAGGATTCTCCCCTCCCACCCCATGTCTTTACACTGAAGTATAATCCATACTGAAATATGTAGTTATAGTCTTTGATCTTCATCAATAAGTGCTCCATGAACAAGGTTGGGCCATCTGCATATCACATATTGTTCATGATGTGGACTAAGGATTGTAGCCTAGAGTATGGATTACAACTCAGTATAGGGAAGACCAAAATCCTCATAATGGGACTAATAAGTAATATCACGATAAATGGGGAAAAGGTTGAAGTTGTCAAGGATTTTGTTTTACTTGGATCCACAATCAATGTTCATGAAAGCAGCAGTCGGGAGTTCAAAAGACATATTGCATTAGGTAAATCTGCTGCACAAGACATCTTTAGAGTATTGAAGAGCAAGGATGTTACTTTGGGGGTCAAGGTGTGCCTGACCTAAGCCAAGGAATTCTCTATTGCATCATTTGCATGTGAAAATTGATCATTAAATAAGGAAGACTGTAGGAGAATAGATGCATT
Source organism: Echinops telfairi (assembly GCF_000313985.2). Taxonomy (NCBI): domain Eukaryota; kingdom Metazoa; phylum Chordata; class Mammalia; order Afrosoricida; family Tenrecidae; genus Echinops; species Echinops telfairi. The sequence continues at coordinate 107,822,337 of NW_022111373.1, forward strand.
TGAATTGTGATGCTGGAGAAGAATTAAAAGTAACGTGGACTGCTAAAAGATAAACTGATTTTTATTGGAAGAAGTAAGGTCAGAGTGCTCCTTAGAGGCCTTACATACTGTGGTCAGGTTTTCAGGAGCGGCAAGACCCTGGAGTTTGGCAAAGTGGAAGGGCAGTGAAAAAAGAGGAAGGTTCTCAATGAGATGGATTTATATGGTGGCTGCATCAATGGGCTCACGTAACAATGGTAAAGAAGGCCCAGGACTGTGCAGTGTTTTGTTCTGTTGTGCATAGGATTGCTATGGTCAGAGCCGACTCGATGACAACTAACAATAACACAACAACATATTCAAGGCAAGTTTCAGAATAGCCCAATCACAATCCTGAAAGGTTTAATGAGGGTAGATGATGTTCCATCAGTTATCTACAACTGTGAAGTCCAGAGCAGTTCAGGGGAAGGAAGGAGAAAGTGTAATTCTACCTGGATGAAAAGAAGTCATTGCATTCAACATGGTAGCTTTCCCAAGCCAGGCAGGACCAGAAACGGGGGATATTGACAACATGATAGCAAATACTGCTTACCATGGGTTTACCATGTGCCAAGTACCCACCTGTACAACATAAGTATGAATTAAGTCCATTCATCTTCACAACTATGGAATGAGGTAATTGGTGTTGGGGGCCCTTGAGTCCAACTTCAACTCACAGTAACCATGTGTGACATGGTAGAACTGCCCCGTAGGTTTTTCTGGCTGTAATCTTTATAGCAGCACATGTCTTTCTCATTCTGGATGGGTTTGAACTGTCAACCTTTCAGTTAGCCGCCACATGCTTAAGCATTGTGTCACTTGAGTGCTGTTAGGCTCACTATGGTATAGCAAAGGAAAATGAAGTACAGAAAAGTAAATTGCCCAATACCACTTTGGTTATTAAAGGCAGAGCCTTGATTTCAATCCAGGCAGTATTGTTTCAGCGTCTGTAATCTTAAACACTATACCTGTGGCTTTCAAAGTGTTGGATGTGACCCTCAGGAAGAAACATATTTTAATATCATGACCCAGTATACAGTTGCTGAAGTGTGTGTATATTGTATATAACTGAAATGAAACTGTCTCAAAGCCATATTGATTCTAACTGCCTACAGTGTGCTCTGGTCAATTCTAGTCTATCACACTTTACACATGATACTGTTCACATTCCTGTACCTTGATTTACTAGTGGATCACCACCTTCAGTTTGAAAAAATAAAAGCTGTATAACAAACTAATCTGTCTCTATGAAAATTGAAATGTAATATAAATTTTGATTTGTAATTCCCTCAAAGCAAGAAAAAAAATACTTAAAATTTATCTGGCATGGATTCTGAGTTGTTCAACAGATATATTTGCTCTGAAATTAACTCTTGAGATTCTTTTCAAATGGAATGATAAGTCCATTAGTGGTAATTGAAAGGTCTGAAGTACATGCAGTGGTATGTTGACAGCTATTTCCCTTGCTGTTTAGGGGTGATTTTCTGTGGTTGTACTTAAGGGGCTTATAACTACCTAAGTCTGAGTTCTAGAAAACTGGAGAGTGTTGTGCTATTGTTTGCTAGGAGTAAAAGTGAGAATGGTGAGGCTTTGTCTCTCATTCTTCGCACATGTTATCAGGAGAAACCAGTCCCTGGAAAATGCGTGGTAACGTAGAAGGTCAGTTAAAAAGAGGGAGATCCTAAATGAGATGGCAATGGGATCAAGAGTAACAATTGTGAGGATGGCACAGGACCAGGCAATGTTTAATTCTTTAGAACACAGGTTCACTAAGATTTGGGGCCAATTCAATGACCTCTACCTACAACAATTATTACTAAAACAAAAATCCAAGCAAAGACTTTCTCTGTGTTTCCTAGGGAAACAAAGACATTGCTGTAGATCTATGAAATTGCTCACAAGAGGAGGAAGATTACCAGTCACTCATGTAGACACTAGAGGGGCTGGCTTCAAAGGAATTACCCCCAGACTCCTCCGAACACTTAGAATACTACATGATGTTGGTGACCTGCGCCATGGAAGTATTGCAGAAGAGTTACCAGATACTTGTCAATGTTCTTTTCTGAGAAAGCATGTCAACTATAAAGAGTGATAAAGGTAAAGATTTGAGTATTGCTGCTTCTTTCATATCAGCAATCCATATCTCTGAGCCAAAGCCACCCTAAATGAAATGGGCTGAGGTGGTCAATTATACTACTGCTTCTTTTCAAAGTTTTTTTTTAAAGAAAACTCAGTCTAAATATTTCCTGGGGTCTTTCCGGGAAATAGACTCTGCCCTGTGGCTGCTGAGTTTTGCGCAGTGCCTGGCCTATAGAAAGCCTCCCGTAAACACTTCAGCTGAGAGAAATGAGCTCCTTGGCAGCTTGCTGGAGTCCTCCCAGTTGGAGCTCTGCTTTAAGGCTGCAAATCTTTATCCAAAGTACTCTCAGGTTCCAAAGTGCTCGTCTGTCTGAAGAGCTTCACAAAGGCAGTAATTCCTCCCCTACGAGCACCTGAAGCCTTTCACTAAAGGTCATATGCTTAATGAATGCTGGTCTATTAAAAATATGGTCAAAGACAGCTGTAAATGTTCTCACGATCAATATTGTCAAACATAATTGAACTGCCTTGGAAATAATACAGTGTAAAGGAGCACATTAAAAAAAAAACCTGGTAGGCTTATTATTTCAGCCTACTTGATTGTTAAAGATGTGTCAGAAGTACTGTCAGAATGCCCTTTAGAACTGAAAATGGTGAGAATTTTTGTTTCATGTACTTTGGAGGGACCAGTCCCTGGAAAAGAACATTCAGCTTGGTAGAGGGTTATTGAAAAATGAAAATATGATGTGAATGGACTCAAACTTAGCAACACTTGTGAGCAGGGTGCTGGGCCTGGCAGTGTTACACTCTGCTGTATACAGGGCTGGCGTGAGCTCGAGCAGACTCAATGGCACGTAACATCACCACATTGCCAAATTGTCGTGAAAGCTCAAACTCTGTTACTGAAATGGTCTAAGCTATGTGCAAGAAAAGCTTTGAATTTATGATGGGCATTTAAAAAAATCTTTCTACTAAGGAACTTAATTTTGGATGATACTGAATGTAAGGAATTCACCTTCGTATTTGAATTTCTTCACTTTTCTCTGTGGAATCGAGGAAGGCACAACTGCGAAATTAGCTGCTTCAGCATGTACTGCCTCGGAGTTGACAATGAGAGTTTACATGTCTTCTTGTTTTTAATAAGAAATTTAAAAATGGATTCCTTGAGATAAGTTTTAAAAACGGATTGCTTGGGAAAGTAGTCATCTGCTTCTTCTCACATTAGGGCATTTCAGCCAAGGGACTATTTCAGTTCCTTAAATCTGCAGGTGAGGTTAAGGTAAAGTCTAGTTTGCTGAGTGGGAATTCCAAATCAGATGCTTCTGGTGTGACCTATAAAGGATGGTGTGGCCCTTAAAAAGGCAGCATCTAAAGTCCTAGTTGTCTATAGCCTGGGTCACCAAAGGCTGGATAGAAACTAGGTAAAAAGTGTCCAATTTGGAACATAATATTGGCATATTCTACCATTGGAAGTACATGTAACTGGTGTTAAGTGTTCTTCCCAGTGGGGATGCATTCTTAGCCTACATGTCTGGTAGGTGAACTTAACTGCATACAGGCTTTATGCGCTGAAATTGGCACATTAGTGTCAGGACACAGTGGGCTATACTTGTATTACTAGAGATAGATTACATTTAAGAACTTATCTGGTTTACTAACTCTTGCTTTTATTTTATTTTCCCTAGAATTCTTTTTAAAACAGTATTATTTCTATTTTCCTTAATGCTTAACTAGTTGCTACTGAGCACAATTGAAACTAGCTTTCACCTCTTCAGGGCATAATTAGTCCTCTTCTTTCCTTTCTCCATGTAAGGATTGTGCAGCCCTTCTCCCTCAGGGTTGCCTGCACTGACCCTCTGTTTGAGCAAACATGATGTTCTTCTCTAGTGATTCTTCCCTGCGATGACACATCAAAGCAAGTGACTCAGACAATGCTCTGCTGTGATCCCCAGAGTGTGCACTCAAAACAACATGAAAGCCACCCAAGTATGGCACATTGACAGCTGGTATAGAGTTAACTTATAAACTAGCCATGCCACTCTTAGTTATGTGATGGGTTTCAAAAAGTTCATTGAAAAATTCCATTATCTTTTCATTCTATTTTCAAATACTCTTTGAAGCCTGTTTATATTCTCAAAACGTGTTCACACACACACACAACTGTACGAGAGTCTTCATAAGAGTATTACTGTATATACTTGTATGTAAGCCGGGGTTTTCAGCACATTTTTAATGCAGTTTTTGTGGAAAAATTAGGTGCCTCGGCTGATATTTGGGTTGGCTTATACTTGAGTATATATGGGTATTTATAATACTTCCAAAGTTGAAACCAGTTAAATACCAATCAATGCATGAGCACATAAACAAGATGTAGTATGGTCATACATCTGAATATTACTCAGCTATCAAAAAGAAGTTCTGAATCATAGGAAGGGCTCTGAAGGCATTATGCTAGCTGGAAGAATCCAGACACAAAAGACAACATATCGTATGATTATATAAAGTGTCCAGAATAGATATACTTTATCAATAGAGACAGAAAGTAGATTGGAGGTTGCTTGGGAATGTGGATTATACAGTCCAGTAAACTGGTTGTTATTGTTAGGTGTTGTGGAGTTGGTTCCAAATCATATTAGCCTTATGAACAACAGAGTGAAACACTGTCCAGTCCTGTGCCACCCTCACAATTGTTGTTATGTTTGAGCCCACTGTTGTGGCCACTGTGCCAGTCTGTCTTGTAGAGGGTCTTCCTCCTTTTTGTTGCCCTTCTATGTTACCAAGAAGGATGTGCTTTTCTAGGGACTGGTCTCTCCTGATAACATGTCCAAAGGATGTGAGATGAAGTTTTGTCATACTCACTTCTAAGGAGCATTCTTCCAAGACATATTTGCTTGCTCTTTTGGCAGTCCACAGGACTTTTACTATTGTTCACCAGCACCACAAGTCAAATGCATCAATTCTTCTTCTGTCTTCCTTATCAAATGTACAACATTTACATGACTTGAATCAGGTGTGCCTTTGTCTTCAAAGTGACATCCTTGTTCTTCAAACTTTTAAAGAGGCCTTGTGCAGCAGGTTTACCCAATGTGATGTGTCATTACATTTCCTGACTGCTGCTCCCATGAGCATTGGTTGTAGAGGAGTATCAGCAATGCATATGCAACCAACAGTTCAACACAATGACAGACAAGCAGTGGAGTAAATAACAGTATGATTCTTTTAGTTGTGCATGGTCTTGCAACTCCCCCACAATGACTAATTGGGCTTATGCAAATAAGGTGTTTTGGTCCAAGGTATTGGGGCCCAAGAACATTGGATAGTTTGCTGATAATGCAAATAAAATATATGGTGCCCTCGTGGGGCTGGGATCATGCATATAAGGTATATGAAACCCCAGGGAATCTTCATACAAATTTTCCATCCTGTATAGGGGAACTCATTCCCATTAAGAAAGAAGAACCAGGAGTGAAGAACATCCTTTGGCCCTGAAGTCCCTAGGCTGAGAACCTCCTTGGCCTAGAGAGAGCTGTGACACTGGAGATGTCTCCAGATGGTGAGCTCCCCGGCATCTGGTTGAAGGGTGGGATATCAGCCTCTATGAGACAGTCATGGGAGGAAGAAGTGGCAGTCTGCTTCTCTAAAGATTACAGCCTTGACAACCTTATGGGACAGCCCTACTCTGTCCTATAAGGATCACTATGAGTAAGAATTATTTGATGAAATGAGTTTGGGTTTTATTGAAAAGTCACTTCTTCATTTTAGAAAAGTAAACAATAACAATAACAAACCCAGAATGTGAATATCCTGAACTCAGCATCCACGTGCCTGCCTATAATCCAATAAAATAAAATGAGTTAGAATGTCTATTTCTGAAAGTGAATAACATTATTTTCAAAAGGATGGTGTGTGTATTCCTTGCTCAGAAAATATATAAACTTAGCTTGGTCACAGAGTAAAATATATTTTCCTGGAAAAGATTTGGATTATTTAAGATTTCATCCCCTCCTCCCAGTTTCTCCCAGTTTTCTAACCAAACAAAAAACAAACCCCACTACCATTGAGACACTTTATCACTGCTCATTAAGTTATTCCTGTCACTGCCACAGGTCTAGAAATGTGTTGCTCATTGCACAAAAGACACTCTTGGGTCCCATTGGTCACATGAAAATGTCCTACATGAAACCTAGCTGAAGTACTTATGAATTGCTTTTCCAGGTCTTTAATGAGACCATCCAAATCCCTCCAAATTAGCAGCTGGCAGATGGTCTATAAACAGAAATAACACATTGTACACTAGAGTAACCTGGAGGACTTATAAAGAAATACTAATCCTAGTATGTAGCAAGGTTTGAGAATCACTGACATATCATCTTCCCCCTTGTGAGTTCAGAAGATCTATTACTTACTGCTACCACTGAAGCCCCTCCTTGGTTCTCCTATGTCAAATTGTTGGCCAGAAATGGGAGGAAAAAGTAACTTCAGGGATATTCCAACCCAGTCCTAAAAGTGGGGCTTAGCTTTGCCAACATCTCATCTGTGTCACTGAAAAATCTGGACTTATAAAGCCTAAGGAGAACCTTCTAGGGCCAGAAGAAACCAACTGACAAATGAGACTTCATTTTCCCCATCCTGAAATTTTGTTGAGGCTACTTAATTCTGATTGATGATGAGAGAGTCTTCCACATAATTTCATTTCTAATTTTTGAAGTTTCAAGTGCAATAAAACAGAGTCTTTTGTAACAAGTTCCCTGACACTTGGCATCTCAGGATTTACCGTTCCATCCCACGTCCATTTGTTCATTCAGCCAGCAATCATCAGACACCTGTTCGCGTGCCAGGCTTTGGCTAATCACCACCACTTGCTGAAATGGTATAGTCAGTCCAAGGATCACAGCACACCAGACAGATTATTGTATATAAAAATGCTGGCCAGTGCTCTGAGGAGGAGAATTGGGCCAGTCATTTTTTCCTAATAATTTATACCCTGTGTACTTTCTCTTCCATGGTGGAATTACCAGCACCACACATTTGAATTCCTAAAGTCTTCATTCACATTTAAAAAATGCCTTATGTGCATATGACACCTCTATGGCCATAGAGAGCACGGCCACTATGAAAGCTACAAACAGAAAAAGGGTCTGTGTGGATGTGCACTCCAAAATGCAGGAACAGAACCTTACTCTCTACCATTATCTATAAACTTACTGATTTCTTTGGACTATAGCTTGCCATCCTTTTATGTGTATGTTTTTTAAGTCTATGTTGCTGCAGTAAGGTACATTTTTGACAACTTACTTCTTCTGATAGAGATCAGTTTGTCCTTTCGGCAATTCATGGCATGTCCACTGTTCTTCCCCAGCACCACAATGCAAATACATCCATTCTTCCACAGTCTTCCTTACTCTGTGTCCTGTTTTCACGTGCATATGATGCAATAGAAAATCCCGTGGTTTGGGTCAGGCCCCCCTGAGCCCTCACAACAACACCCTTGCTTTTCAACACTATAAAGAAGTCTTGTGAAGATGATTTACCTAATGCACTAAGTCTTCAGATGCTGTCTCTATGAACATTGACTGTGGATCCAAGTAAGGCAAAATCCTACAGCACTCAATCCAGGATAGAACGTAGACACTTGCTTTTGCAGCCCCCTTGATCTTTCTGGGAGAAACCCAGGCTTTCTATTGTACTCTCGTAAACAGTTATCCTCTCAGAAACCCACAGGGGCAGTGTAGATAGGTTGATCCTATCTACCCTGTCCGATAGAATCGCTATGAGGGGACGCCAGTGAATTAGGTTTGGTTTTGGGATCATTCCAACATCCCCCAGGGGGCAGTATCACCAACTGTGGGAAACACTAGATCCTGGCTGTACATTAGCACCACCTGGGATTCTTTTAATAAAAATACCCTCTAGAAGCCTAATTTCATTAGACTGGGGTGATGCCTGGGCATTGGTATTTTTTAAGTGCCCCCGGTGATGCTAATGTGCCACCAGTGTTGAGGACCACTGACTTAGAACAATGAGCTTCTATGTTGGATTGGTACAATGAATTCCTTCAGTAAATAAAGGGAACGGTTCTTCAAATGCCTAGTTCCTTTAGAAGCAAAACAAACAAGGAATAGCAAGGCAAAGCAGTATGCCTTGAATCTGGGGGGAATCCTACCGACCGAGGCACCTCACAAGCTCTTCTAGTGGTTGATCTTGGTGTTGACCAGAAAAGTCCAGCCTTAAGTTCCACTTGTGTGGAGAAGGAACATAAGCTCACAGCAGTGCTTCAGGAATTTTAAAGTTGTGGCTTCCACTCTATCTGACAATGGGAGTGTAGCTGCCTTAATTGTGGGAGTCATGGAAGTTCATGTTGGATTCTTTCATGTAGACCCTGGGAACAGAGCCTAATCCAGGCCCCAGAATGGTCCTGTATGAATCCAAATGGTAGAATGGCTAGAACTGCCTTTGTGAAACTTAAAACAGATCAACAGAACACAGTAGTCATATCAACCGCTGGCAGGAACTTCCTGCAGGGAAGTTACCAGACCCTCACAGTTTCTCATTTGTTCATTCATTCTTGCGCTTTTTAAAAGCTTGTTGGGGATATTTGTGTTTTGGTGAGGAGCTTCTCAAGCTTGAACTCGTGTAGGAACCACCTGGGGATCCTGTTAAATGGCAGAATCAGTGGACAGGACCTGAGACTTTTGTATTCTTGACAATGCTAAACCTGCTTCTAGGGACGAATATCCTGAGTAGCAAGGATTTAGATCCGCACTAGCCAGAGAGGCACAAGACAAGGTCTCAGGAACCCTCAGGAGCTCCCACTCTGGCCTTTATGGTCCTGAAGAGTCGGAATCAACTCCAGCAGGAGCCTGTGTGATTGCTGAGTATTTGAAATGTGGCCACTACAACTGAAGAACTGAGTTTTAATTTTATTGCATTTTAATTACTTCAACTCAAAATTTAAAAGTAGAAGCAGTATAGAATATTTCCCTTTCAACTAGGGCTTCAAACTGGCTCATGTGGTTCAGCCTCCTGCTAAGAATTTGCATTTCCTCCCTGTATATACGGAATCAGAATCTACATTTTTAAACAAGAATCTGATCGGGGATAGAATTAAAAATTTAGCTTTTGATTCAATATATCTGAGGTGGGAAGGCAAATTCCCAGAAGGGTGGCAAACTAAAATGAATTGGTCTAAAGCCCTGTCTTCAAGGCAACTTTATTGTGTTGGTAGGGCTATATTTTCCTTTTAACTGTTAGAATTTTAGCTTTTTAATTCAGATGTCCTGTAAATGTAAGCAAGGCAAAGACTTTGTAGACTAGTTATAAAAAATACATATAAACAATCTGAAGGTTTCTATAACCGTATATACTCGAGTATAAGCCAACCCGAATGTCAGCCAAGGCACCTACTTTTACCACAAAAACTGCATTAAAATGTGCTGAAAAACTTGGCTTATACACGAGTAGATATGGTATATGGTTTATATGTTTAAGTGGTAATAGTTTAGATATATTGAGTTCAGTGGGTATATTTTTAAAGTTAAATTTCACCTTTTTAAAATGTGGCTACTAGAAAATATAGAACTACATAGGCAGCCCACATGATAAGTGATTCCAAGGGAGGAAAGGGCTTTTTTTAAAAAAAGGAAGAGATATAAAAGTATCAGGCTCAAATATGAAATATCTAAAGAAGTGGGGAAATTGGCAAAATATGTACCCCGGCATAGTGCTATTGTGCTGCTCCATTTTGAAAAGCCCATGCCCCTTTACTCCCCTCCTGAGAGAACCCAGAGTTTTTGGTCTGCTTCTTGACACACAGGAAGCCTTCATCAGCTGACCCAATTTCACCTTCTGAGTAGAGCCCTTATGTTCTAAACCTTTCCCTTCTACCTCATTCTTTTCAAAACATACCCACTGTCCTTTGGAGCCCCTGCTTGCTGAGTAGGGACATTATGAAGGATTAGAAGGAGCCCAGGCTTCGAAACCAGCTATAGGGAGGGTTGATTCCCAGCTATGTACCCTGCCCAGAACATAGATAACTATTCTTACTCTAGTTTTATTACCTATAAAATGAGAGCTAAATAGCTGTCTCCTACAGATGCTAAAAAAGGAAACCATATTATTTATGTAAAGTTCCTGGCATAGGATTAATCATTAAAAATACAGCCATTATTACTGTAGACTCTCTACAGTGTAGAGAACACATTTGCCAGTGGTGCAGTAGGTTACCATGGGTTCAAACCTACCAGCCACTCAGCAGTAGAAAGAGAACGCTTTTTGCACCTATAAAGATTCACAGCCTCAGAAACCCAGGGGTTAGACTACTCTGCCCTACAGGGTTGTTATGAGTTGAAATTAACTTGATGGCAGTGAAAATTATTACTAATACCATGTATACTCGAGTATAAGCTGACTTGAATATCAGCAGAGGCACCTAATTTTACCACAAAAACTGCATTAAAAAAGTGCTGAAAAACTCAGCTTATATATGAGTATATACAGTAATCCATTTACCTACAAGCTTCTGAGTAAATCATTGAAATATAACAGAGTCATATAGATTGCAACACCTTAGTGGCAAAATATGCTTCAATAATGAGACTCTAAAACACCTGGGTAGGTCTCTCAGAAAGATATTTAGGACTAGACAAGTCTCTGGAGAAACCACCAAAATGGAATTTTCACCTAGTCAGTCTTAAGACACATTTAAAACAGAAATACTGTGCTAAACTCCCTGGGTTCTCTGGCAAGTTTTTTTTAACCTCAGCACTATTGACATTTTTAGCTGGATAATTCTTTGTAGGGATTTTCCTGTGAATATATGATGTGTAGTGTCATACCTGGTCTCTATTCATTAGATACCAGGAGCACTGCCCCTCACCTCCCAGGTTGTACCAACCAAAATGTCTTTAGACATTGCTGTGTGTCCCCTAGGTGGCAAAACTGCCCCTGGTTTAGAATCATTGCTCTGTAACAGGGATTCTCGATCTTCCTAATGCCGTGACCCTTTAATACAGTTCCTCATGTTGTGGTGACCCCCCCACCCATAAAATTATTTTCATTCATACTTCATCACTGTAATTTTGCTACTGTTATGAATCGGGTGACCCCTGAGAAAGGGTCAATCCACCCCAGGTCATTCAACCCCCAAAGGGGTCGCAACCCACAGGTTGAGAACGGCTGCTCTATAAGAATGTATCACTTGCTCTATAATACCTCAACTAGAGACGCTTTCATTACATTCAAATTGCATAATTACATTGATACAGAATGACTGTTTTATGGAAGCAAAAGCGTTTTACTTGCATGCTGTGGAAAAAGAGTCCTGGTGGTGCAGCAGCTGCGCATTGGGCTGCCAACTGCAAGATCAGTCGTTCAAAAACATCAGCCGCGCTGGGGGAGAAAGATGAGGCTTTCTACCTTTGCAAAGACAGACAGACTCGAAAATCCACAAGGGCAGTTCTATAGGGCCCTGTCCTATAGGGCCACCATGAGTTTCAGCTGACTCAATGGCAGTGAGTATTTTTGAGCTTAATGTAAAAAAAACTTTATTGAAATACCATCCTACTCTATTCAGTGTGCCCTGTGCTGTCTCACTTAACTTTCAAAACGTTTCCGTGAGAAATACTGCATGACCATATTATAATCCTCATTTTATAGATAAGTAATCACAGCTTCAAAGGGTTTGATAATCTTTAGTCAAAGCCCAGAGCTATTAACTAGCAAAACTGGAATTTGAATCCAGAAATTTTCCACTTTCAAGTCCTGCCCTACCTCCCTCAGTTTTATTCTGGTTTTCTTTTTAGGGTAGGCTTGCCTTTCTGGCACCAGGTGCAGAGTCTTACTGGCTTCTATGAGCTGTAGATAACTTGTGGAGACCAAGCTAAGAGATGAACTGTTCTGTACTGGATTTGAGAAGGTCCAGGACCTCACCGTTTACGCTAATTTATATGAAGCAAATAGGAAAAGCCTGGCTACTGTCAGAACCATGCGTGCCCCCAACAGCAGTGCCAGATCCCTTCATTTTCAACGCGTTGGGGAAAATCAGTCTTATACATGGTTCCAAGGGCTGAAGTAGAAAGCAAATGTTTTGAGAATGATGATGGCAACAAATGTGCAAATGTGCTTGACACAATGGATGGATGGATTGTGATAAGAGTTGTAGGAGCCCCCAATAAAATGATTTAAAAAAAAAAAGATATATTGGAGGGGCTTTACAGAATTGTACAAAGAAAGAGAATGACCAATAGCAATTATACCAGACCTAGAGAGCCCTGCTAGGAATTGGAGGGACAGAAAAAGGGGAGACAGTTTAAGAGTGTTGACATTCCTGGCCATTTTCATACTTCTAAATTTAGCCTTATGAGGAGAGAGAAGAGGTTAGATACATAGTATAGAGTATCTGCTTTTGCACA
>NW_022111373.1:107835807-107861693 GCF_000313985.2 Echinops telfairi
TATGGATTATTGAATGCAAAACTGATCTCCTCTGTAAAGTTTCCTCAATTCATAATAAGAAGTTATAGAGAGGATAAAATCATAGTCTACATCCCTTATACAAGTCAGGATCTCTGCTTAATTCTAACATCACAAATGGGTACACAAAGAAGAGCTAGGACAACAACATTCATCCCAGATATAAACAAGGATTCTCAGGACATAATTTTGGCATTTCAGAGAGAAACTATCTGACGTACAGTTATAAATTACAGAGCTTGAAGAGACGTTGTCACCTAAAAGAGAAACAAGGAATCCCCCGGATCTGTTGATGCCCCAGCAGCCCCATAGGTTCCAGAGCAGAACCGCTCCAGAACATTTTGTTGGCTGTGAACTTCATCGCAGAAGACTGTGCTGGCTTTTCTTTTTACAGAAAAGTGGGTGAGTTTGAACCACCACATTTTAGGGTAATATCAAAACAAAAACCAGTTGCTACCAAGTTGATTCTGACTCATAGTGACTATAAGAGAGAGCAAAAATATTCCATATGATTTCAAAGGCTGTCTTTTGGGAAGTGGCCATCCATACCTTTATCCTGCAGAGCAGGTGATTAGCAGTTGTGAGATTTAACAATTGCACCTAGGACTCCATAGGTTAGTAGTAGAGTATAAATCATTTGCTATACCGAGACCTATGACAGACGCCCAGACTCATCATCTTATTTTACACATGAAGCAAATGATGGCAAAAGAAAAGAATTGCCCAAAGTCATGAGCTGGCCAGAAGTTATGTTTCCCTGCCTCTAGGGAGTGAGAATTATGTCACTATACTCGGGTTTTCTCTTTATTGTTTTTATTCATTTACGCCAGATTCTTTGACCTCTATGGCCCTACTCAACTTCTATGTGTCAAGTTTATAGAGAGCAAAATGAGTATGATCCTGGGCCTTAAACTCTGAGACTCTATTAAGGCTATGCAACAGTCACCAGAAGAAAGACCCATCTCTTAGTGGGGTAATTGTGAAAGCTGATAAGAAATCCAGAAGAAGAATCCTTTTTAAGACTAATATTTAACCACAAACTGGGTTCAACGTTCCATGAATAATGATCATTTTATTTCACTAGATGGCTTCCCTGGGGGCTTAGTGGTTTATACATTGGGCTGCTATTGCAAGGTCAGCAGTTCAAACACATCAGCTGCTCTGTGGGAGAAAGATGCGATTTTCTACTCCCATAAACACAAGGGAAGTTCTAGAGCAGCAGTTTTTAACCTGTGGGTGACGACCCCTTTGGGGGTCAAATGACCCTTTCATAGGGGTCACCCAGTTCATAACAATAGCAAAATTACAGTTATGAAGTAGTAACGAAAATAATTTTGTGGTTGAGGGGTCACCACAACAAAAACTGTATTAAAGGGTCACGGGATTAGGAAGGTCGAGAACCACTGGTGTACAGGCTCACTATGAATCAGAATTGCCTTACTGGCTGTGAGAGATGGGCAGCAAATAGGAATCTGGTATATAATTTTTTAACTAGACAATTGAAAACAATGTGGAAACACACACACCTGGGGCCAAAAATGTCCTGCATCAAGTTAAAGTTTCCACAGTCATCTTTTGCATATTCTTTTTTTTTAACCTCTTCATATATTCTTTATTTAGTCAACACAAATTTATTGAGGGTAACTTTAGGGATTTGTTGTTAAGTTAGATCGATCTCATGGCAAAACAAAATTATATAAGAAATGAGATGGTGATTATTACTCATTTGCAAGCATGTACTAGAAGTGTAATATATTGTACCATTTTGCCAAGGTAATAGCAATGTTTATAAGTATAGATCACACTGAAAGCTAACATTTGTTGGGTATAATGAGTGAACACCAAGCTAAGGACATCACGTACTTTGACATAGTTTTTCCCTAAGCGATCTGTTTTTTTCTTTAATCATTTAATTGGGGGCTCATACAATTCTTATCACAATCCATACATACATCCATTGTGTCAAGCACATTTGTACATTTTTTGTCATCATCACTCTCAAAACATTTGCTTTCTACTTGAGCCCTTGATATTAGCTCCTCATTTTTTCCCCTTCTTCCCCACTCCCTCCTCCCTCATGAACCCATGATAATTTATAAATTATTATTATTTTGTCATATCTTACACGGTCCGACATCTCCCTTCACTCACTTTTCTGTTGTCCATCCCCCAGGGAGGAGGTTATATGTAGATCCTTATAATTGGTTCCCCCTCTATACTCCACCCTCCTGGTATCACTACTCTCACCATTGGTCCTGAGGGGTTCATCTGTCTGGATTCCCTGTGTTTCCAGTTCTCATGTGTATCAGTGCACATCCTTCTTGAAGAAGTTTTGCTTAAATTATTGAAGTTCTTCCTTAGGTGGAATGATAAAAATAGTCTGTGATAAAATGATGCAGTGTGGAATCAGAATTTCAGACTCCTAGGTGGGATACTATTGTAAATTTCCCCTCAAATCTTGTTCCTGCCCACTGGAGGGATAGCATCATCGTCAGAGAATGGGCCGGGCACTGTGGAAAGGCAGATCACGGCGGGGTGGAGAGTAGAATCTGACAGTCGGATTCACTAGAACTTTCCATGGCTTATATAATGAACAAGTAGTACAGATATTATGTTGTTTTTAATTAATCATCACCAAACAAAAAAAGGTCCTAAAAAAGCATTCTGTAAAGAAATCTCATCCTGAAGGTAACAGTAATAGGGCAAGCCTAAGCCAACCATAAGAAATAAGCCTGAAGTTCATATGTGTTTTATCCCTAAAACAAACACTAACTGGGTCAAGTCAAACTGGACAAGCAGCTGTAAGGCAACTTCTTGTTCTTACAAGAAATACCAGAATTGGTTAGACCTTTAGAGAACATGCAAACCTTGATTTAAAAAAATCATTTTATTGGGGGCTCTTATAACATTCTATGCATCAACTGTATCAAGCATATTTGTACATATGTTTCCATCATCATTTCCAAAACAATTTCTACTTCAACCCTTGGTATAAGCTCCTCTGTTTTCCCCTTCCTCTCCTACTCTCCCAACCTCATGAATCCCTGATCAATTATATATTGTTATTATTATTTTGTATCAAACTTTCAATTTGAAAAAAAAAAAGGACAATGGGCTATGGATTTGTTGGGTTATGCTTTTTTTGTATGGGTAGGGTGCTGGGAAAGATTTAGCTAACACTTTATGCATGCCAACTATAGTCCAGAACACTCTCCACCCCTGACACACACACATACACACACACTGCCCTAACCAACAGGTAAGGTAGTTAGTCTTATCTCCAATTTTATATGTGTATATGTGGATCATACGATTCTGAGAGTATATATGTCTTGCCCAAGTTCGTTCAGCCTGTTAACTAGCAGAGGTGATATCTGAACCAGGTTTTTGACATTTCCAACTGCTCTGGGCTACATCCTGCTGCCTGTGTAATTCAGCACCTTTGGCAAATCAGGTAAGAAAATCGGGAAGGGCTAGGGAAATGTTCAGCCATTCTTTCTGACTACTTGCATTTAGCAGAATAGTAAGACTGTCTCATGGACTTTGTAATCAGAAGGAACCACTTCCTGAAGAAGGATGGTATGCTTAGTAAAGCAGAGGGTTAATGAAAAAGAAGACACCAGTCAGTGAGAGGGATTGACACGGTGGCTGCAACCATGGGCTCAGATTTAGCCACAGTGGAAAGTATGCCACAGGACTAGGCAGAGATTCAATCTACTGTACCTGCGGTTGCGTTAGAACCAACTCACTGCCCCTAACAACAAACATGACCCTATAATGCTTTGTTTATAATCTGGGATTTAAAAGCTGTGCCTCAGCATATCATGCAGCAAAGTGGCACCTACATATCCCTTTTTTTGAGTGATCTAAAGTAAAAAATGAAGACAATTGAACTGTGCTGTATACTTGTAAAAATATAGAGCCCAGTTTTTAAAGTAATGGTCTTGTATTTTGTAACTTTTTGGTTATTTTTCAGGCGAGACCCACATTAAAGAAATACTGATGGAGGTGGAAGGTGTAGTGCTGGAGTTGAGACCATAGCAGTAGACTCACAAAGGAAAGTGGCGCGTACAACTTTCTCTTTCAATACATAACTTCTATTTATCTTCTGGAGCCCTGGGGTACTGTCAGGCGATTGGACTGCCAAGTACAGGCTCAGTGGTTCAAACCTCTAGCCATTCCATGGAAGAAAGATGCTCTCATATAGCCTCAGACTAGAGGCTCGCTCCAAGTTGAAAACAGGAGTCTTGTTGGTGGAATGGGCAATGCATTGAGCTGCTAACCACAAGCCCTGTAAATCAAAACCAGCAGCCCCTCCACAGGAGAAAGATGAGGCTGAAAACTCCTATAAAGATATGTAGCCTTGCAAACCCAAAGGGACAATTCTCCTCTGTCATATACATTCACTATGAGTCATAAATGACTTGATAGCAGTGAATTTAAGGAGTCCAGGTAGCACAGAGGGCTATGCGTTGGGCTATTTATCGCGAGGTCAGTGGTTTGAACCCAACGGCAACTCTTTGGGATACAGATGAGGCTGTTTACTCCCATAAAGGTATTTATAGTCTCAGAAACCCAAAGGGAGCAGTTCTACTGTGTCCTAGAGGGTCACTATGAGTTGGAATTGACTCAGTGGCAGTCAGTTATTAAATCACAGTTGACTTGATGGCAGTGTGTTTGGTATTTGGCTTAGATTCATCTTCTAGGTTGACCATATTATCTGATCAGTATTATTGAGAAATTGAATCTACTGTCAGATAGGAAGAATAAATGGAAGTGGAGGAATAGAGAGAGGAGAGATAGAAAACCATTCAGTATGTTGATCTTAGGAATGTAAATTCTTTCATTTTTCATTACTTTAGGAAGCATAGTTGGCCAGGCAGCAGAAGCTCTTTCCATAGCTCACATGTGTCTACTTATTTGAGGTCTCTGGTCTGTGACTCTCACCTGTGGACTGATGACAAATCTACCAAAACCAAGCACATTGCCATCAAGTTGATTATGCTCCCAGTGATTTTACATAAGGTTTTCTGAGGCTATCAATCTTATGGAAGCAGATAGCTTCATTTTTGTTTTGAGGAACAGCTAGTGGGATTGAACCACTAGGCTTGCAGTTAGTAGCCCAGTGCTTATCCAACAGCACCACAGGCTATCATAGACCAAAACTTCCCTGTTATTTTCAATATTTCACAGGTGACTACTGAAAATTTGGCCCAGTCTTAGAACATGGATGTTCTTCAGCCACCATAAGGCTTATAGCATGCTAGGAAATGATAGAAATCTGAGGATGAAGTTCAATGGTGATTTAAGGTTATTGAGGATTAAACCATTATAAGATCATTAGGGCCCTTGCCCATCAGATGACAACTAGGCAGACATTCTGTGACTGTGAACAGTGTGGCTTCTTGAGCATTAAAACAGAAAGCCCAAGCCTTGTCAACATTCCTGGAGGTCTCCCAGGATCATCTTTTGCTGTTGTTTGATGCCCCTGACTTGGCTCAAAAGAACAAAACATTGCCCAGCCCTGTGCCATCTGACAATCCTTGGTCCACTCAGTTCCATTGTTGTGGTCACTGTGTATTTTCAGTGTCTCCCAATTTAGGGGGCTTATCTGACAGTACTACATTGGACAGTATTTGGCTGTGATCCATATGATTTTCACTGGCTTATTTTCAAAAGCAGATCACCAGACTTTTCTTTCTAGTCTATCTTAATCTAGAACTTCTGCTAAAACCTGCCAACCACAGGTGACCTTGCTGGTATTTGAAATACTGGTGGCATAGCAACACACACACACCACCATATGACTACAACCTGACAGATGGTTGAAGATGGATGATGGAGAATCATCCCCAAAGTGCTTATTAGCCAAGCAGGACTCCTCTTACTAGCATGGAGAAATCAGGTAAACAGCATTACCAATATCCCCATATTCAACTCTATTCCTTTTGAACAATGTAATAGATACTGCTGGCAAACTGTCTTCCCCAATAAAGGCTAATACTCTATCAGACTTTAAAATTACCTTCGACTATTGAACTGTATGCCAATACAACTATTAAAAATTTAACTTAGAGTTTATTGTTTCAGCCATGGAGACTACTTGAATTCAGGAATCACACTTTGAATGATGCTCAAGATAAATATTATGACACATACTTAATTGGGGAATTCAGCCAGGGTCCCATAAGACCAGAAATACAGGAATCACTTACATCTGTACAGAGAGAATTCCATGTGCTATGTGGTATTATCACATTCATTAATCTCGTGGGTTTTACTTTAATGATTAGTATTTGATGTGACTATGTAGTTCTAAAACAGGCAATTTTAATCATTATGTCAAAACTCATATCTAAATAGTGTATATTTTAAATTAATGTGTATATTTACATAACTCATATGTTTAACCAAACTCATAATTTAAGTGAAACATTTTACATAAAATTCCAATGATGGTTTAACCACTTGAAGGATTTAAAAAATATTTTTTGGAATAATTTCTGACTTAAATTCATCCATGAGCCACCTAAGGAAATTAGTCTTAGTACTTTTGGGTCCAAACCCATCTAATTTAATAATGCAGCATTTAGAGCAAATAATTTCCCTATCTGGAACAGGCTGGTCCTGGCATTTTCTTTGCTTGCAAATCCCCCAGGCAACTGCTGATAACTGGGGTAGTGGATATAATGGAAGCATTTAAGGGATACTGCTGCTCTCTGTATTCTTCCCCCTATTAACTACAAGTGTCCTCTTATATGACTTTGGAAAATGGGGACAAGAGTCCTCAATAAAAGTCCAGGGGCATATCCTCTAACTCTCTAACCATCCCTGATCACGTACTATGCTTGTAATAAACTGAAAACCAGGTACCATACAGTGAACGCTGACTCATGGTGGCCGCGCGTGTATCAGAGTAGAACTGTGTATCAGAGTTTTCAATGCTAAATTTGTAAATGTAGATCATCCGGCCTTCCTTCTAAGGCACCTCTGAATGGACTGGAGTTGGCAACTTTTTGCTAGTCTCCTTGTGGTTGAGACAAAGGAAGGGACTCTGGTTTCTCCCCAGAATGGCTAGCTCACCAGCAAAGTAGCAAGATTTCCAGTGGGATAGTTGAGGCTCTCCCCATCTCATTACTTTGTCATAGTCAAGACAAATTCTTGTATGTGACATAGGCCATTCAATTCCCAGGACTACGCTTTTCAGATTTAGTTACTTTAACCAGTTCTGAGCAATTGTTTCATCTCCTTTGGAGCTATTTGGGGTTTGGGGGTGGGGTGGGTTGTTTTGTTTTCTTTATTTGTTCACATTGAGGCTGCTTATCCAGAGTGGGACATAAGGTCCAATGGGTTGACCAAAATTTTCCAGATGTCTATTGCAAAGAGCTCGCTATAGAGAAATATCCTTTTTGGTTTTGTTTCTTTACAAATACCAATGGCTCTTTACCTTCTTTCTTTTATATATTCCCCCTTTAGCGGAATAGCTATTAATTATCTTTGGTTTATTTTTTTCCCTGACAATACATATAGTGTTGCAGTTGCTTTTATTTAAATGACTGAGTTACTACTTTTGCTTTACAAATATTCCTTAATCCATGTGTTAAATCACAAATCAGTGCACTTTGTTTTTCTGAAAAATTATTCTGAAGAATCTCAGATCAAGTGTTTGGTGTATGTATATATTTTTCACTTGTGTTAATGACATATTAAACTGCATATTTTCAGAGCTCCATAGGATCTTCCTCATGTTCAAATCCTGTTCAGCAACAACTTGGATGCAACTTGGATGCAAATTTATAACCAAACTCACTGCCATTGAGATTGTAACTGTAAATGGGAGTAAAAGCCCTGTCTCTCTTATGAGGACCTGCGGGTGGTTTTGAACTGCTGACCTTGCAGATTGCAACCCACTCTGCCATCAGGGCTCCTTTCCCAAGTTTATAGAGTATGTATTATTTACCTTTGTTTTCAGATTAGCAGCTTAAGTGACTTCTCTCAAACCCCACTGCTAGTGAGTCTATGGGCAAGAACCCAAGCTAATACTGTTTGACTCAGAATCTTAGCTCTCTGATAAGACATGTTAGAGGTGAGATGCCTCGCCTCCTCTTACTTTTGATTTTCCATATTACTTTCTTTAAAAAAAATAATTTTACTGGGTGCTCATAAAGCTCTTATCACAATCCATACATCCATCCATTGTGTCAAACACATTTATACATTTGTTGCCATCATCATTTAAAAAATACTTTCTTTCTACTTGAGCCCTTGGCATCAGCTTCTTATTTTTTTACCTCCCTCCTCCACCCTTCCTCCCTTCTTCACGAACCCTTGATAATTTATAAATTATTATTATTTTTTCATGTGTTAGACTGACTGATGTCTCCCTTCACCCACTTTTCTGTTGTCTGTCCCCCTGGGAGGGGGTTATATGTCAATCATTGTGGTCAGTTCCCCCTTTCTCCCCCCACCTTCCCCCTACCTTCTTGATATTGCTACTATCAATATTGGTCCTAAGAGATTTGTCTGTCCTGGATTCTGTGTGTTTCTAGCTCATATCTGTACCCATGTATATTCTCTGGTCTAGCCGGATTTGTAAGCTAGAATTGGGATCATGATAGTGCGGGGGAAGAAGCATTAAAGAACTAGAGGAAAGTTGTATGTTTCATCAGCACTATACTGCACCCTGACTGGCTCATCTCTTTCTTGTGACCTTTCTGTAAGGGGATGTCCAATTGTCTATAGATGGGCCTTGGGTCTCCACTCTGCACTCTCCTTCATTCATATTGATAGGATTTTTTGTTCTGGGTCTTTGATGCCTGATACCTGATCTCATCAGCACCTCATGAACACACAGGCTGGTGTTCCTCTTCCATGTGGGCTTTGTTGCTTCTCAGCTAGATGACCATTTGTTTATTTCAAGCCTTTAAGATCCCAGGTGCTTTATCTTTTGATAGCTCAGCACTATCAGCTTTCTTCAGACTACTTTCTTTTTAAGGAAATTTCAGGAAAATCAGTTGTATGTTTTCAATTTTGCATACAGAAGAGGTTAGTTTTATGGAATGCGCTGTAGTCAATTACTTAATATGGCTCTTCTAGCCATAATCCCTTTTGTGATGTATGATAAATTCTAGCCTCCATGCTTGTGGTTATAATCCTATTTTGGAGGGAGTTCTCTGCTACAGAATTAAGGTGGATATATTCTATATCTATACCTTGTAGAGGGTGTGACTTTAGCCATTGAGGTAGTTAGTTCATTGTGCCCACCTGGCCGATAAACACATGTGGGATTAATTGAAGTGCGGAGAAATAAATGGCTTGGTGAGCCTTGCCTATTTTGTCTGTTGCTCTTTGATCATCGGACCAGTGTGCAGCTGCCTTGCTTGTTCTTTGCCTCAATTTGCAAGCTACACTGCCTGTGGGACACCTAACCCATGGACTGTGCCACTGTAATTTGAGGTTCCTTCAAGACCTGCTTGGCCACATCATTGGAATTTACATCTCTTGAGTAGGGGACTGTTGGACTCTTGTCATCTGGCTGACTGTTGGTGGCCTGCCTTGCTGTTTGCTGCCTGTGCCCGGATGGCCTGAATTGCTCTACAGAGGACTACCTGGCAGCCCTCAAGACTTGAAGGACTACCAGTGTCTCACAACTGTCTCACAAGAGTGAGTTGCACGGAGCCATTTGTACTGCTTTCTAATTTAATTAACTGTTTATTTCTTATGTTATATATCTATCTATCTGTATAAATGTCTATAAAATTATTAGCATTCTGGTTTTCTTTCTCTAGAGAACCCTGTCAAACACAGCCATCACCTTTTGCTTCCTTAGAGATATGGTCTACTGAAAGACAAAACCTGCATCTCCATAAAAAACAAGCAAGCGGCCATCTAGCTCAGAAGCAACAAAGCCCACATAGAAGAAACACACCAGCCTGTGTGACCACAAGGTGTCGAAGGGATTAGGCATCAAAGAAAAAAAAATCATATCATTGTAAATGAGGGTCAGTGCAGAGTGGAGACCAAAGCCCATCTGTAGGGAACTGGACACCCCTTACAGAAGTGTCGTGGGGAGGAGACAAGTCAGTCAGGGTGCAGGGTAGCAACGATAAAACATACAACATTCCTCTAGTTCTTAAATGCTTCTGCTCCCCACTATCACGATCCCAATTCTACCATACAAATCTGGCTTGACTAGAGGATGTACACTGCTACAGATAGGAACTGGAAACAGAGAATCCAAGACAGATGATGAGACTCTCAGGACCAGTGGTGAGAATGGCGATACCTGGAAGGTAGAGGGAAGGTGGGGTAGAAAAGGGACACCGATTACAAGGATCTGCATATAACCTCCTCCCTGGGGTGTGGACAAGAGAAAAGTGGGTAAAGGGAGAAGTTGGACAGTGTAAGATATGACAAAATAATAACTTATAAACTATCAAGGGTTCAAGAGGTGGGGAGCAGGGAGGGAGGGGGAAAATGAGGAGCTGATATCAAGGGCTTAAGTAGAAAGAAAATGTTTTGAGAATGACGATGGCAACAAATGTACAAATGTGCTTCACGCAATGGATGTATGTATGGATTGTTATAAGAATTGTATGAGCCCCCAATAAAATGATTAAAAAACAAAACAAAACAAAACAAAATCCCAAGCAATCTCATGCTGAAATTCTCAACAAAATTCTGGCCAATAGAATCCATCATCACATCCAAAAAAATAATTCACCATGACCAAGTAGGATTCATGCCAGGGATTCAGGGATTGTTCAACATTTGAAAAGCAATCAATGTAACCCACCACATAAAATAGACTAAGAATAATAATCACATGATCATATCAATGGTTATTTGCAGACAATATGATCCTATATATAGTAAACCCAAAAGTCTCCACAAACAGTCTACTAGATACCAAAAGAGCTAGAAATCAATCAAATTCCTATGTATCAGTGAAGAGAGCTACATGAAAGACACTAAAGTAATACCATTTACAATAATCACATAGAATATGAATTAGTTAGGAATACACCTAATGAAAGAAACAAAAGACAGATATAGACAAAACTACAGAATATTACTTCAATAAACCACAAAGTCCCACATAAATGGAATAATATGCTATATTCATGGATAGGCAGACTTAATATAGTGAAAATGTCAATACCACATAAAGTAAGCTACAGATACAACACAATCCAAATCCAAATCCCAAATACAGTCCTTAAAGTAATAGAAAAATGAATTACTAATTTCATATGGGTAGGTAAAAGTGCAGGATAAGCAAAGAACTTCTTAAAAGAAAAACCAAGTAAGCGGCCTGGCACTCCCTGACCTCAAAACCTACTACACAGGCACAGTAGTCAAAACAGCCTGGTACTGATACCAAGAGAGATATATAAACCAATCGATCCAAACATAAGAACCAGACATAAATGCATCAGCCTATAGACAACTAATCTTTTACAAAGGTCCAAGAATTATCATGGGACAAAGACAGCCTCTACGACAAATGGTGTTGGACAAACTGGGTTCCCTATACAGAAGAATAAAACAAGACCCATCTCTCTCCCTGTGCACAAAACGAAGAATTCAAGGTGGATTAAAGACCTAAATGTAAACCCCAGAGCTATCAGGATTATCATGAGAAAACTGGAATAAACTATTGCAGGGCATACATAGATTACCAAATATAATAAAGTAAGTACACACAGTGGAAGACAAAATAGATGACTGGGACATGTTGAAAACACGTCACTATTGCACATTGAAAAACTTCATCAAAAGAGTAACAGGAACTCCTCAGGAAGAGTAGTGGGAGTAGTGATATCATGAGGGTAGGGGAATGGTTGGGGAGAGGAAAGGAGTAGAAAGAGAGAACCCATCACAAGGTTGGATATATAGCGCCCCTTCCCTGCCCCGCCCACCCACCAAGAGGAGGATGAAAAACAGAAATGTGGGTGAAGGGAGACAACAGACAGTGTAAGATACAAAATAATAATAAAAATATATAACCAAGGATACATGAGAGTAGGAGGGTGGAGAAGGAAGGGGGTGGGAAGGAGCTTATACCAAGGGCTCAAGTAGAAAGTGTTTTGGAAATGATGACGCCAACATATGTACACATATACTTGATACAACAAATATACTTGATACAATTGAAGTATGGAATATTATAAGAGCTGTAAGAGCCCCCAATAAAATGATTAAAACATTTTAAAATATAAAAGAATATGTCAAATCTGTAACATTCATGAAAGAGCAACATTTGCAGAATTTAAAATTATTACTCTTTGAAGATATGTTAGTTACACGAGATATCCTTTGGCTATTATTCTCGTACTGTTATAATTGCAAGTTGAAATTATTACTATAATTTTTAACTTGTATGAAGCTCTAATATTCCAAGTGGAAAGATTGTAATAATGATGAAAGAATAAAATGGAAGTGAAAAACAAACAAACAATGAGGAAAATGAGAGCTCACAGATTGAGAAACCATTTTTACCAAGGACACATCATATAAGGGTCTATTTACTAAAATCTGCAGAACAGCTCAATAAGAAAATAACAAATGACCCAATTAAGAAGTAGGCAAAATACATGAACAGACAGTTCACCAAAAATGTAATATAAATGGCTAACAAACACATGAAAAATGCTGATGACCACTAGTCATCCGAGAGATGCAAATTAAAATCACAATGAGATACCAACTAGCATTCACAACGCTAGTCTAATTTTTAAAAAAGCAACAGAAAACAACAAATGCTGGAGAGCTTGTGGAGAAAATGGAACTCATATACACTGTTCGTGGACTTAAAAATACATAGTTACTATGCAAAACGATATGGCAATACTCAAAGCAACTGGGAATTTAAATCCCAAAGATCCAGCAAGAGCATTATTAGGCATATACTTACCCTTTAAAATAGGACACAAGACAAGTTTTATGTTCTTCCATGTTCATAGCAGCACAGTTCACAATAGCAAGAAACTGGAAGCAGTTCAAATGCCCAACAGTGGAAGAATGGCTAAAGAAACGATGCCACACACACACAATGGAATATTATGCTTCCCTGAAAAACAGTGATGAAAGCATGAAGCACCACATGACATGGAAAGATCTGGAAACCATTAAGCTGAGTGAAGTTAGTCAATCAAAAAAGGATAAATATTATGTGAGTCCACTACTATAGAGAGAAACACCAATTAAACAAATCTTAGAGACCAATTCCCAAATAAAGGAGTAGAAAGTCTGCCTATCAGCCATAAGCCAATGATCAGCCCCCTAATATGCATGCCAGAAGAATAATCTTGAACGTGGAGCCCTCACATGTGCTGTGGTCACTGCTTCAAGAAGGGGAAAAGGGAAGCGACCATCCACTCAATCCTGTACAACACTGAGACAACCCTGTATCAACAGACACTCCACAGGAATGAGAAGAAAACCTTTCTAGAAAATCAAGTTCAGACCAGAAGATGGGAGCACCCACATTTAGAAGGCATTTATGTGTCTCTTGATAGATGTGGTGGGAAATGGGGAGAAGCAACCTCACATTGAGTAGGGGTGATAAATGAGAATTGTAGGGAACCCAAGGGGAGAATAAACCCGGTTCTATGTTCCTGGGTAGACAATTTGAATAAGTCTATATCCAACCCTTAGTGAACCATGCCATGAACTAAGCACTATGAAGACGTTAGATGCTAGCCTTATATGGAATTTGGCATCCTCCAAAGAACATCAGAAAGACTTGAGGTGGAAGCCCGACTGAATTAACTGAGCCCTATGGCAAAATTAACTGCAGCTCTTGAGTTTAGGACTGAAATTCCCCAAGGAAGCAAGTGATGGCCACCTGAAGACTATGTAGGTGGTCATTGGACCTTCAGGGGGACCCCTGGTGCTAGTTCTGGTGGCTCTGCCTGTGTCATTAACTCTTTCTTTGCCCAACTTCACTGCAGTCCAGCGATGTGTTGCTTTAACGCACCTTTTCTATTCTGTTGTGGAGGTTCCTGTGGTCTCTATCCTGTGGTCTCTTTCACTTGGCTAGTCCCCTGGCTTCAGACAAAGGGCTGGCTCTAACCTTTCTCTTTGCAACTATGCTAAATTGCTTTCACGTCACCTCCTTTGATCTCCTGTCCTCAATAAATCTCATATCCCTAAATATAACTTATCAATTGACATATCTCACTCCATCTCTCATCTCTGAAAAACCTAACAGATTGAAATTCACAGTTGGACTATACTCGCATAAACTCCTCATCTCAACAGTACCTTAAATTCTATGCCATCAGATAAATTACTGATGTAATCAATACAATTGCCTTATACACCAGGAAAATAATTAATAATGGTTTTATTTTTGTCATGAAATGATAATATGACTGCTAATGTAAACCACAGTTGTTCATGACCTGTTGACAAGCAGATGGATTCTGGGCTTCCTCTTAATTCTAGCCCCAAGCCAAGAACAGTTCATTCTTACAACATGGCCCTGCTTGGTACTCGCCTTCATGAAGAGGTCACTGAAGATGTGGGGGCTACAGCAAAGTGTCGTGAAGAGAGCAGTTGGTGCCTGGCTATCAAGTGGAATAGTGTCTGGGTCTTAAAGGCTTGTATTCAAACTAGCAGCCATCTAAGTGAGGCATCAACTAAGTCTACATGGAAGAAGCACATCAGCTTGTGTGATTCAAAGATGACAATAAAAAAATCCAAATATAATGAAGAGAAAAATATCAGAGTTTAAATGGTGGACACTCAATTTGTAGAAGGCTTTGGAGGACAGTGGAAGCCCCAAATCTATCTGCAAAGTATCTATTTGGATCAAGCCTCTGGTAGATCCTTTTTGGTCATAGTTGAGGGAATCAAATAGCTTTGCTATCAGAGAGAGATTATTGTAAACTTGATTTTGGTGGATCTAGATCTACCAGATCTAAACCAGAGGCCAAGCCAAGAGACTATGAGACAGAACAATGGAGTAGTACCTAGACTATGGGACTGTGAGGCAGGGCAGTAAGTAGGTTTCCTGACCCACAGAGATAGAAGGGACCACATGGCTGAGGACCAGAGAGAGACTTGGCTGATGACTGAGAAGAGATGATGCTGTGGACCAGTGACTTTATCCTTCCTGTTTTTTGATCCTGACTTTTGATAGCCTATTAATTTCCTTAATAACTCCCCATAATGATTAGCATTGTCTGGGAGTTGTGTGTGGCCATTGCAATGAATTACAAAATCAAGCAAATAGAGTGCCATGAGAGGAATGACTGGTGTCAGAATAGGTACAGAAGGATGGCAGTGGAAGCATGCCTGACCTCTGCTTTGTGGCACCAGGGAAGCCAGAGGAAGTCAGATATGGCCCTCATGCCTTCTTCTCAGAGTCTAGGAAAAAGATATTGCTCAGTCTGCTGAGACTGATCTTAAGGACTCATGGATTTGCAGGCTGTCACAATTTGAGATGCTTCAAAACAAGTGAATTCAGAAACAAATCAAATCTGCCAATAACTGCCATCTGAGTTGCTTCATCGGGTATATGGAGCCTTTAATTTTATTCACCATCATTAACACTAATATGAACTAGAAAGACCAAAGAATTGATAACATTTGAATTATGGTGCCATTGAAGAATATTGAAAGTACCATGGTTTGCCAAAAGAACAAAGAAATATTTTGGAAGTCATTCAGCTACAATGCTCTTTATAATTGAGGGTGGTGAGG
The DNA here is from genome assembly GCF_000313985.2 of Echinops telfairi. Lineage (NCBI taxonomy): Eukaryota > Metazoa > Chordata > Mammalia > Afrosoricida > Tenrecidae > Echinops > Echinops telfairi. The sequence goes on from NW_022111373.1 coordinate 107,851,537, forward strand.
CTTCCTCTCATGTACTGTGGACATGTTATCAGGAGAGACTAATCCCCGGAAAAAGACATCATCTTTGGTAAAGTAGGCCACAGAAACAGAAGAAGACTCCCAACACAATGGCCTGGCACTCACTGCAACAAGGGCTCACTCAGAACACTTGCGAGGAAGGGGGGCAGGCAGGAGCAGTGTCCCTTCTGTTGTACACAGGGTCACTGAGAGTTGAAACCAATAACGAAACATTAACACTACTGGTTTGCCTTTATTAACAGGCACAGACCAAAGAAGTGGGATAAGACAAGGTTAAGCAAAATCTCTATTGTCCTGAGCTTACTAACAAAATGGGGCCAGGGGTCTTTATTTTGCTTTGGGTTTTCAAAAAAACCAGTAATAGAGATGACATCAGGGAGATAAATGATTTCCCCCTCTATCTTCTAAAATACATACGTAAACACATACAACCAAACCAAACAAACAATCAAACAAAAAAATCAAACCTGATGTTGTCAGGTTAATGCTGACTCATAGTGACTCCATGTGTGCAGAATAGAACTGATGTCCATTGAGTTTTCAAGGAGGTGGCCTTTCTGAAGTAGATTGCCAGGCATTTTTCCTGAGGCACTTCTAAAATCCACTTCTGTCACGTCAATGCCAACTCATAGTGACCCAATGGGAAAGAGTAGAACTCCCTCATAGTGTTCCCGAGGCGGTAACCTTACAGAAGTGGACTACCTCATTTTTGATTTTTGATTGGTTTGAAACAGCAACCTGTTGGTTAGCAAACCAATGCTCAACCCCCTGCACCAGGAGGGCCCCTCTAGGTGGGTCCTAACCATCAACCTTTTGGTGAGGAGTCAGTTTCTTTTTTTTAAAAATTAAATAATCATTTTATTAGGGGCTCATACAACTCATCACAATCTGTACATACGTCATTTGTGTCCAGCACATTAGCATATTTGTTGACTTCATCATTCTCACAACACTCACTTTCCACTTGAGCCCTTGGTGTCAGGTCATTTTTCCCCCACCCTCCCCGGAGGAGTCAGTTTCTTATCCATTTGTGTCACCCAGTGTTTCAACACATGCACACTCATATGCACACCCCCCTGCACTGCTGCCCATGTCCCCTTTTACCCTAGAAAATAACCTCGAAGTCTGGTTAAGTGACAGAAATTTCCTGCCACTCTGTTGTACTATTTTGAGCAACCCACAGTTTCCTCTCTGAGGAGTGAACCTTGGAGAGGTGGTAATCTGAACTCCTGTTGGTTAATAAAGCCCTGTAGCACTTGCTGGCCAAGTGTTGCTGTGGCTACACATGTGGCTGCTAGTCAAAAGGTGGTTGGTATGAAGCCCCTAGATGCTCCATGGGAGAAAGATGTGACCGTCTGTTACTGTCAAGATGCGCAGCCTAGGAAACCCTATGGGGCAACTCTCTGTCCTATAGGACTGCTATGAATCAAAATCAACTTGACCACAGACTGTTTAAAAGAGAATTGGCAAGGGACTGGCATGTCCTTGTAACACCTGCTTGTTGTGAAGGTGAGGGTGTAAATACAAATATTCCCCAAATTTCAAAATAAGAAAGAAGGTTCATGAAGCATATGGTTTTTAAGTCCTGAAGAAGGTACTGTAGGTCATGTTTCTGACTATGCTCTTTCTATTTTGTATTTCTTGTTGCTGGAAACCTCTGGATTTGTTTGCTTTTTAAAATTGAGATCTACGTTACACATACTGAAATGCCCACATTTAAATGTAGATTTTATGGATTTCACAGTGTCACCAACATCCTTGTCAAGATGTAGAACATTCTTCTGTCTAATTTATTAAAATGTAGGGCCCTTAGGTAAGGCTATTAACAGGAAGGAAAGTCACACTTCAGGAAATAAACCTTAACCATGGGCAGTTGATAGACCTATGTGAGGTCCTTCTGACCTCCGGAAAGAAGGGGAAAAACAGTCTCGTAAGTTGAGTTTTTGGAGCAAGCTTTCTCTTTATGATTTTGTTTGTGTTTCCTTCTTTCCTTCGAGAGCTTCTCTGCTCTGCATTACATTTTTACATGAGATCCCTAGAAACGTGAAAATTATAGAAAGACATTTAAAAGCAGTGTTTCTATTTTTATCGTTCCTCTTGATTTATTGTACTATTGATACCATAAATAAAACTTGTGGTTGCAATTAACTAATGGGTCTGGTTTATATATTCTGATGATGAAAACAACCATTATTCCACTGTAAACTTTGCATCATGTTTTCTACTCAGATGGTTCTCAACAATAACATTATAATTATATCATTTCTTAGCAGTGTCATCCAGATACTACAATTACAGTCAAAACTAAGGTTATGTTTATAGTGTACTAAAGTCAATGGAATTGTTTCATTTTAAGTGACTCCTTGCTCTTTTGGTAACAGACATACAAGGCAATGAGAGAGTTGTAAGTACAATATCCTTCACTGAGCAATTACCAAAAAATGAAGGGAAAACTGAACCAACCAAATACAAAAAGCAAAATTAAACAAGAATCCAATTAAAAAGATATCTATAAGAAGGTATCAGAGGTGAGAATCTTCGTCCAGTTAGGATGTTGTCATTGTTAGGTGCCATCAAGGTAGTTCCCACCCACTGGAACCCCCGGCACAATAGAGGGAAGCACTGTTCGGATGGGCCTGTGGCAGCCTCACAGCTGTTTCTAACCTGAGCCAGGTGGTGTAGCCATGCTGTTACTCCACCTCATTGAGGGTCTTCCTCTCACTTGTTGCCCCCCAACTTTACCTTACACGATGTCCTTCTCCAAGGACTGGTCTCCCTGACAACATTCCCAAATTATGGAAGACAAAAGTCTCACTATCATTGCTTGTAAGGAGCACACTGATCGTACTTCTTCCAAGACAGATTTGTTTGTCTTTTTAGCAGCCCACAGTTCTTTCAATATTCTTCTCCAGCACCACAACTCAAACGCATCGGTTCTTCTTCAGTCTTCCTTATTCACTGTCCAACGTTCACAGGCCACGCGGAGCAATTGGGCTAGGCACACCTTGTTCCTCAAAGGAACATCTTTGCTTTTCAACACTCTAAAGAGGTCTTGTGCAGTAGACTTATGCAATGAAACATGCTGTTTGATCTCTTGACCGCTGCTTATATGAGCATTGATTGTGGACCCAAGAAAGAAAAAATATTTGACAACTTCAACCTTTTCTCCATTTATCATGATGCTACCTATTCTTCTGGTTTCCAGGTTTTTGGTTTTCCTTACATTGAGTCATAATCCATACTGAAGGCTATACTCTTTGAACTTCATCAGCAAGGGCCTAAAGTCATTTCACTTTCAGCAAGCAAGGTTACTCTGGTGACTCATAATTTGAGAATCTGGTTTGGCAAAGTAATGAGAGCTGACCTGCTGGTGGTGATAGTAGGGTCGCTGGATGACCTCACCTGGTGTGCCTAATTATAGTACATCCCCAAGCATCTCAAGACAACTTTCAGGACTAGCTCATATCATTTTGATATTTTCTATCTAGTTTCTGAGCATATTGGATATTGAATATTGGAGTCATAAGCATAGAGAACATGTGTCTTCCAGATCATGCATTTCTGTAAGAAATAGAATAAACTCATTTTGGATTAAAAAAAAGAAATAGAAAGAGGCTTCAAAAAGTTTGTGGAACATGGAATGAAAAGAAAATGGAATTTTATTATGAACTTTTTGAAGCCTCTTTGTGTCAGATACTGTTCTAGGTTTCAATTACACAGTAATGAACAAAGCATATGTCGTCTCTTTATTGCTAATTTACATGGGTGAGAAAAATGAAAGCTAATATTCACCTATATTAGCTTGCATGTAAAAACTGTATGAGTCCCCAATAACATGATTTTGAAAAAATAAACACTTCAATGAGTGAGCTTTTGACTGAAAGTCACCCCTTGTTGTTGTTGTTTATCAGGAGCCTTGGAGATGCTGTGTTTAAACACTTCAGCACCCTTTCTTCAGACAAACGCATGTTGTGTCTATCGTTATAGTATCTGGCAGAATAGTTTCACTACCCTTAACATGCCCTGTATTTTACCCAATTATCCCCGTTGCTGCCCTCCAGAATACCTGGTAATAGCTGATCTTTTTATTGTCTCTCTAGTTTTTCCAGGACTCTTGGTGGCACAGGGGTTAAGCACTTGGCTTTTAACTGAAAGGACAGTAGTTTGAACCCACCAGTCACTCTGAGGAGAAAGATGCAGACTTCTACTTCTGTCACCTTTAGAGCCTTGGGTACCTGACTGGGCATCTTTCTCAGTTCTATAAAGTTGCCACAAGTCAGAATCCAGGCAATAACAATGGATGGGTTTGACTTTTATAGTTTTGTCTTTTCCAGAGTGTCATATATGAGGGATTTTCAAAAAGTTCCTGCAAGAATGGAATTAAAAGATAATGGAACGTTTCCATGAACTTCTTGAAGTCCCCTTGTAGTTAGACTCACAGAGTATGTAGGTCTTTTTCAGATATGTTTCTTTTACTTAGCAATATGCATTTAAGCTACCACCCCATGTCTTTTTTATAGAAGGAATTATTTTCAGAGTATCTGTTTTTCTTTTTCTTATCAGACTAGGCCAAGGTAGGAACCATTTCTGGGAACTTAAGTCACTAAGCAGATATACATGGTGGAAAGGAATGCCCTGCTATTATGAAACACCCAAGAGTTCAGTTGGGGGATCCTAGAAATTCATCATCAACATTAAGATAACTGTATAGTCTCTGAACTGTAAACCTATTCTTTTGGGCCACTATTTGTATTTCATCTGACTTTTGTGTTAGAAACCCCATAGTTTGCTAGGAGTAGGAATAGCCTTGATGTGTCTGGCCTGTAGTGGTATGCTGCCCAAGGAGAGCAGGGTAGGGTTCAGTGGCAACAAAGCAGATAGTGTGGCAGGGGAAAATTCTGGGGTGGCCAAACAAACAAACAAACAAACAAAAAATCAAACGTACTGCCCTTAGTCCATTCTGACTCATAGTGACCCTTTAGAACAGGGTAGAACTGCCCCTGTGGGTTTCTGAGACTGTATTTTTTCGGGAGTAGAAAGCCTCCTTGCTTCCCCGTGGAACAGCTGGCAGTTTCATTGTTGTAGGGAACTGTGATGACTGGAAGGTTGGAGCCAGGGAGCTACTAAGGATAACCAGTTCCAGAGAGCTGACTCAGAGTCATGGTGAACTCAGGTGTCTCAGAGTGGGGCTGTGCATTGTGGGGTTTTCAGTGGCTTGATTTGCAGATATAGATTACCAGAGCTTTCTTCAGAGTCCCCTCTCTAGGTGAACTGACATCTCCAACCTTTTGATTCGCAGGCCCGTGTGTTAGCTGTTTATACCACCCAGGGACTCCCATTAAGCACATTTCCATTTACCAGTAATTACTTTATTTTTCATGTCATTTATTTCTTGCTGTGCTCAAGGTATTGTTTTAAGTACTTTTTGTTAAACAACTATTAATAATTTTGATGGAGTGAAAAGAGATCGATGCAAACAACTATACCCCAAAGCAGCATTTGATATGTTCCTAAAGAGTAGTCCGAATTTTCGGTATAAGAAACTCAGGACTGATGAAACTATAAAGACAACAAGTGGAATAAGGGCTCCTTGGGGATTCAGTTGTGGAGGGTGGGGGTAAGGGGGAGATGATATCAAGGAATTCAAGAAGGAAGATAATGTTTTTAAACTGATTGTGGTAGCAATTGTACAATAATGCTCAATGCGACTGAACTAGGGAATGATAGGATCTCAGTATTACCTGTCAATTAAAAGGGTTTTTTTTGGGGGGGAAAAAAGTATGGACCAGCAGGACCTCTTTCATAGACAAGCACAGAGAGGGAAGCAGTTGCTTCAGGTCAAGGGTCTTGGTGCTCTGGCTGAAGTTGAAAGCAAGGGCAGGGTTTATATTTACAGGGTACTGGGTAGAGCGGGAGGAGGATGTCTTTGGGAGACTGGAAAGAGCCTGAAGCCTGAAGTCTAGACTTATTAGCTGGGATGCAATGATGGATGGTGATTTTAGTCCTTTCGGTTTAGAGCTTTAAAATTTAGGTTGTGAGGAGGGCCTAGAGATATTTTGTGGTATTTAGAACACAAAAGTGATAAGCAGGGTTCTTAAGAAATTATGCTCGGCAGAGACTATCGATCCAAATAGGGGAGATAGGACAGAGAGTGGAAAGAGAAAGCAGGGGCGCAGCTACCAAACGGTGTCTGCCAAAGCCCAGGCACAAGACAGGTGGTTTGGCGAAGGGTGCTGGCATTTTTTTTTCACTTTTGTTTGATCAGTTCTTTCTAGGACTGGCCCAGGGAGGATTTTTATTTCATTTTTCTTCTATGAGATTTTGTTTTGAATCTGGAACTTTAGAAAAGTGCACATAGGATACCCCCACCCACCCCATACCCACCCCCAAGGGGGATGAACCACAGAAACGTGGGTGAAGGGAGACAGAAACGTGGGTGAAGTGGTTGGTGGAAGATATGAAAACAACAATAATTTATAATTTATCAAGGGGTCATAAGAGTAGGGAAGAGAGAGGGAAAAAAGAGGAGTTGATACCAAGGGCTGGCCACATATATACAAATATGCTTGATAAAATTTATACATGGAATGTTATAAGAGCTGTAAGAACCCCAACAAAATGATTTGGGGGGAAAAAGAGAAGTGCACATAGTAAATATGTATCTTCAGGACAGTTCTCTCTCTCTCTCTTCTTTAGTATTCTTTATTCATTGTCCAGCACTCCAGTATATATAACTCACTGCCATCAAGTCAATGCTGGCTCATAGCGACCCCCTGTGGGTTTCTGAGACTGTAACTGTTGACAGGAGTAGAACACCCAGTCTTTCTTTCAGGACATTTCTTAATGAGCTCTTCTAATAGGAGTATCTCATTAGGAGTATTTGAACTCCTTGATTTCAGGATTCTATCTTCATCATCTCTTTCTCCTGCAGGGTGCACAGCTCAGTGTCCAGTTAAATATCTGTGACTCAGCGACAGTGTACTCAGAAACAGAGTGAGGTGACAGGAACACATGGGTCTGTCCTATTTGCATGAGGTGCTCAAGATGATAAAGGCGGACATGGCCTTTTTAATGTGTGTTCCCTGTGGTAAGTGCTTACTTTTAGAGACATATCTGTTTATGTGGGCCACTCTATTCAATCACTGTTGGGTCAGAGGACAGGTACATTTTAATGAGAAGGAGCTGGGAGCTGGACATCTTCCTTTGGAGTGGTCAGTTGATGAATGAAGAATGAGGGTTAGCTAGTATTCTTTCTTGTCACAAAGGCAGGGAATGAACAGGTGCCAAATGACTTCTAGGAAGTTGTCAAGTATCAGCCAAACCTAGAGGTCCTTCGAATCCTATTATGGATTGAATTGTGCCTCTTCCACCCAAAATATGGGTTGAAATCCAACCACTATACCTGAGAATGTAACGTGATGTGATACCGTGTAATTAATATCCATAATGCCATTTAATGTAATCAGTTCATAAGTTGAATCATACCAGTATCAAGAAATCAATCAATCAAACCCACTGCCATCTAGTCAATTCTAACTCATGGTGACCCCCTAAGGCAGGGTAGAACTGCCCCAGTGGGTTTCCAAGACTGTAACTCTTTATGGGAATAGAAAGCCCCATCTCTTTCCTGAGGAGCATCTCATGGTTCTGAACTGTAGGCCTTGCGGACTGCAGTCCAATGTGTAACCACTACATCACTAGGGTTGTAAGATCCTACGTTATAAAAGAGCGTATTAAACACAGAGACACACACATACGACAGAAGTCATATGAGTAGCACCAAAAAACAAGGAATGCCCAGGTCTATTGACAAGGAAAAACTCAATAAAGCTGAGACTCTGATTTGAGCTTTTAGCCTCCTGAACTGCAAGAGAATAAATACATTTCTGTTCTTTGAAGTCACCTATTTGTGGTATTTTTGTTACATCATCACCAGGAAACTAGGACAAAGGGTATATTCTGAGAATGACAATGGTTTGAATAAATCATGCTTCCACTTGATGGGGAATTGGAAGGCAATGCATTATTGGTGTGTGTAGCAGGGGGAGGGTTGCAGTGTGAGCTATAGCATGAACCATTATTAAAACATCCATGACAGGTTCCTTTCCATTTCCTTGCAGAAAGTAACAACAGGTACCAATATTACATGAACACTTTGAACTACTGGTTGGTATAATCCAAACATTACCAAACAGCTACCGTTTTTTACAATCCTGCGTGTTAAGTAGAGAGCAGATTAACTTGTCAGGCAGTTCTGAAAGAGGAGGATCGTAAAGAGTTTGTGGTCTGGCACAGCTGTTGAGTGAATGACATTTGTTAAAAACACCACCCAGCCTCCCTTTGGCCCACTTCCAAGGAAATGATGCTTAAATCTCACATTAGAAATTTACTCTGCAATTTAATCATAAAATCCAAATTATGGTTTCATGACACCAGAATTATCAACAGAAACAGCAATGGCTTAAATTCAATTAACTAGAAAGTCTTCACTTCTTTTATTGCATAATTTGAACTCAACATTTACATAGCTGATGAAAAATATCCATTCATAGGATTTAATTAAAGGGGTACCTACTATATTATAGTCACCTGGGGTGCAGGCAGGGGTGATGTGAGGGATGTAGAAGCAGCCTAAACCAGGCTGGGTGGTTCACTGCGCTGCATGTCAGGCCACTGGCCATAGGGTCAGCAGTTGGAAGCTCCCAGCTCTAGGGAAGAAAGTGGAGGCTACTCCGCTCAGAAAGAGTTACACTTTTAGAACCCCCCAGGGGCAATTCTACTTGGTCCTATAGGGTACTATTGTGGAAATTGACTCCATAGACGTGAGTTTTGCTTGGGTTTTGAGTACAAATCATGGGCTGTATACTCAATATAATATGTTCATTCACGCAGAACTCACAAAATTGATTTCTATGCACTAACATACACATCAAAATATCATGAAATAAATGCTATCAGGGAGTGATGGAGACAGTTCCATGGAAGCACAGAAGGCAGAGCATTGGGAGAAGGTCAGAGGGCAAAGGACTGGCAAGGGTGAGTAAGGGTGGGGACGGGACTCGAAAGGAATTTTAAGGAAAAGAGAGAAATCTGACTAAGGATAAAGTTCAAAGCACAAAGCAGTTGGTTGAGCAGCAAATTAAATTTTCTGCTAATATGATTGATTACTAGATAAAAATGCACCTCAAAATGATAAGGATTCTTTAAAACAGGATTTGTGACAAGAGGGTGGGTCTTCAATTCAATAAACAAATTGTTGCTTCGCATCCACAATAAATTATTTTTTTTCCCTTCCCTCCCCACCCCCCATTTGACGTTGCTTAATCTCTGGGCATGCACAAAATAGACAAAGCAGCATCCTTTTAAAGAAGCTCAAAAAGGAATTATGAAAAAACCAAAACAAAACCAAAAACATATACTCTTTTGCTTGCCAGTGCATTTGTCAGTCTTCCAGTTACCAAAATCCCAAATAAAATACTCAAGCACAGTAGTTTGACTACGGCACGCAGATGCTATGGCTGCAGGCAGAGAAAGAACAGAGCTTCTTACTTGTCTCTGGGCTTGGATGGACTCTTTGCAGACTCTGGGAGGCTCCGCCAGGGGGGGCTGGTGTGTCTGCAACATAAAGAGAAGCAGCCATTTATGATTCCTGTAATGATGTGACCCCGTTACATGAGTGCTTCCAAGGTATAAATTTGACCTAGCCCCCTTTTCCAACATCCTTTTTAAAAAACAATCCACACTGTACCTGCTCTCTTAAAAGAAGAATAGATTACACAGCAAATACTTGGGGCCAATGGAAACCTCTGGGCTTAGTCACCTCTGGTCTTATGCCTAGATACGGTCAAGAACAGTGAAAAAATGTCTCCTCTCCCTATATTATTTGAGTCCAAATGAGCTTTGCTTAAATAAACAAAGAGAAACACAAGTTCTTTTCTCTAAACAGTACTAAAAGCTACTCAGTCAGAACCCAACATTCTTTTAAAAATAAACATGATCCCAATTCTACCTTACAAATCTGGCTAGACCAGAGGATGTACACTGGTACAGATGGGAGCTTGAAACATAGGGAGTCCAGGACAGATGATCCCTTCAGGACCAGTGGTATGAGTGGCAATACTGGGAGGGTGGAGGGAGGG
>NW_022111373.1:107862792-107874888 GCF_000313985.2 Echinops telfairi
TGACTCTTTAAAAACAAACCCAGACCCAAACCCACCACCTTCGAATTTGATTTACTCTTAGTAAATCTATAGAGTAGAATAAACTGTTCTCTAGGGTTTTGGAGACTATACATCTTTATGGCAGCAGACTCTTACCTTTCACCTATAGAGCAGCTGGTGGGTTCAAACTACCTACCTTTCAGCATAAGGCGCTAAGACCTTTTTCTCTAACATGAAAAGAGAAAGGGAAAAAAGCCAATGCAGTAGACAGTGAGTTGACTCTCTACTATCTCCCTGGATTTCACAGGTAGGGAATCCTGTCCACCTGATCCTCGGCCACTCACTGTTCAATGTACTTTTTCCTACTACCGCCTTCTAGTTGGCTACCCTGTGGGAAGCAGCTATAGGGTCTGGTGTCCACAGAGACCCATAGATGAAGTTTAGATGGTCTCCATTCAATGCTACACAGTTTGAACCCGTGTAGGTGGTTTTCTGTTTGTTTGTGTTTTTTTTAGTCTGGGAGTTTGTGACTCCCGAGAGTGGCTTTGCAAGTGAAATTAGGTGCATTAAAATCTCACAATTTTGTTGGCTGCTATTTCTGATGACCACCCACTGGAATTTTCTTATACTGTTGTGTGTTGTGATGATGCTGGAAGTTCTGCTACAGATATTTCAAGGACCAGCAGGGTTACCCATGGTGGAGAGCTCTCAGGGGTGCTTCCAAATTAAGACAGACTAAGCCTGGTATTTCTACTTTTGAAAATTAGCCAGTGAAAACTCTGTAGATCTCAGCAGAATATTGTCAGTTTAGGACTGGGTAGCATTTTCTTCTGTTGTGCATGAAGTTGCCATGGATTGAAGCTAATTCAACAGTAGCTATAGCTAACAATATCAAATTTGAGCATGCTTTATTTTCCCTTTTCTCTAAATTCCACTCAGCCAATGAATGAATTTGTTCCCAAGTGCAAGAGCAGCTTACATGTCATGTTGTTTTTTAGGTGAGAGAAAGAAAAACTGCATTTTATGACATTTCCTTCAAATCTACCATAAGAAGCCCCAGTAGCATAGTGGGTTATGCTTTAGTCTGCTAAACTCAAGGTCAACGGTTTAAACACACCAGGCACTCCATGGGAAAAACACGAGGCTTTCTACTCCTAAAAAGATTTATAGACCCTGAAACCCAAAGGAGCTGTTGCCCAGTTGAGGGTTACTATGAGTTGGTGGAATTGAGCTTGGTTTTTTTCTTTTTCTGACCCATTACCATTGTTATTATCTATTGTCATTTAGATATGCACTCCCTGCTCCCCCAACTCCTTGCTAAAAAATGAGAGACAAATTTATGTAATTGCCCTTTACCCTAAGCTGAAGATTTGGTAAATTTTTATGAGTTCCAACCTTGAATGGCCTGTTTCTCTTACAACTGTACTCCTTGAAAACGCAAAGGAAATGGAAACTTGGGGTAATCATGAGATGGCCTAAAAACACATTTTATTTTGGTCAAAATTATCCAGCAAACTTGTCTCAATTTTCAGTTTGAAATTGAGAAAACCAACAGATACGTTTCCAGGCCTCAGATGAGCAGTAAGGTGGGGGAGCTGGCTGAAATGCAATTCAGGGCTCAGTTATAAGACGAGACTTCCAGGGGAGGCACAGAGTCTGAGTTCAGGCTGAAAAAGGCTAGAGACAGCCCACTCACCCTCGTGATTCAACACACCAGGATTGCACATTCCTCACAACTAGCATTTGGCACTTCCCCTTTTATGCTGTCAGTATCTGATGACACTTTCATGAAGCAAGAGAGTGTCACTCAGCTCACACCCTCCACGACATGTGGTACATCAGCACATCAAAGGAATCAATGGCACAGTGGAGGTTGGACCACAGTCAATGTAGTGCCCAGAGGGTGCTGGTAATAAAGCAAAGCCAACTTGTGAAAATGTGCTGTCTTCAAACATGGAGGCATTGTGCTCCGTTGGCAATTGTAATCAGTGCCAAAGTCGCGTGTCTCATGTCTAGAGGTGCTGAGCAGAGAGGGTAAAGCAAAGGAGGAGTGATTATAAGCAGAGAATCGTGACTCAAACAGTAACAAAGATTACTAAAGCTATTACAAACTGTGGCTTCAGTTATGATCTATAGGGATACCATTTATGAATAACACATTTAGTAACTATTTACTAGGAGTTTTAAGTGATGGGGAGAGGATGCTCTTTCTCTCTTGGGCAGTTTCTGGCCCCTCACCCAGCATTCCCAGGAACTGCTGGTACAGCCTTGTTGACATTGCTTATTTGCTGGTGGGTGGAAGGTAATGAGTTCCTTGAGTCCAGTGTTGCTCCTTTAGCCCTCGTAACCCAGTATTCACAGAGCGATGCCACTGAGCAGACTAATAAAATCAGATGAATACACAACGCAGATGGAGATGAGTTATGAATGTTTTTCAACTTTGGCTCTTAAGTCAAATGAGACTCAAATAAAAATTGCTTACTCTTAGCAAACTAGGCCTCCCCTTGGAAATCTCAAGCTTGATTGACAACATTTCCTGTCTTTTTGGAGTCTATTTGAGAGTACTAAGGACTGCCAGAAGAAAAATACAAATCTATTTAAGAAGAAGTACAGCCAGAATGCTCCTTGGAAGCAAAAATGGTGATGTTTGGTCTCACGTACTTTGGACATATTATCAGGAGATACCAGCTCTCCTGGAGAAGGACATCATGCGTGGTAAAATGGAGGGGAGGCAAAATAGAGAGATGAGGTGGATTGACACCATGGTTACAACGACAGCTCAAATTTAATGACAGCTGTGAAGATGACACAGGACCAGGCGATGCTTCCTGCTGTTGTATGCAGCGAAAACATCAATCATTTATTCTTAGCCACATTCCATACATTCTCTCTCCTAGGAGCTCTACCTCTAAAGCTTTTTGCAGACTCATCTTTGCTTTCCTGTCCTTTCTTTCTTTTAAATGGTCATCATTATTACTAAAGAGCATTCCATGTAAAAAAAAACCTATCTTGGTCTGCCAGTTCTTACTACCAGGTTCAAGTTCAAGCTTATTTTCAGATCACACTGATGGCACCTCTCAGCCATACAAATGGCGATAACTATATTGATGTGTGCTCAAAATATACCAGTCACTGTGCTACACATACTTTATGGATGTTCCAATTTTATCCTCACAGTCCTTGGAAGTGAGTATGCAATTCAGCAGGACACCTCCTTTTGGGGTTTCGAAGACTAAATCTTTACAAGAGCAGAAAGTCTCATCTGTCTTCTATGGAGAGACTAGTGGGTTTAAACTACTGACCTTGTGGTTAGCAGGCTCAATTTGTAGCCCACTGCACCATGAGGGCTCCTTTGCTGGTGCTTATTAGGAGACACTGGATAAAGCTCCAAGGGAGAAAGATGAGGCTGTCTATTCCTATACAGATTTACATCTCAGAAACCCACAGGGGGAAGTTTTACTCTGTTCTGTAGGGTTCACTCTGAATCAGAATCAACTTGATGGCAGTGAGTTTGGTTTTGGATAAAGCACATATGAATTGATTTATCAGAATGCTGTTAGTATTCTGGAAAATGACAGTGATGGGGCCACGTTGCTGAGGCTTTGGGCAGAAAGACCTTTCTAGGATCAAGTAAGATGCAAACACCCTGGGAGCGAGTTCCTTTCCCCCTCCTGATGTTAAGTGCGATTACACAACAGGTCTCCAGCCACCAGACTAGGTCATGGTTACCATTTGGCATACTTCATCCACTGGGCCCAAACACAATGACAGCTCTAAGTGAGAATTTCCAATCCTTTGTGACTGTGGGTTAATTGAATTTCCAAGCCCAATTCCTTCTAAACTAAAGTGGATTAGCATGCATGTGTCATGGCTGTTGGCAGCTTATAAGGATTCATGTAATCAACACAGGATATCTATGGGTTTTACAAGTAGACCATATTACTCACCCAGCTCTCTATGAGGATGGTATTTCTTAATTAAAATCAAAGAATTTAAAATTTACCCACTGCCATTGAGCCGATTCTAACTCATAGTGAACCTGTATGGTGGACCTGATAGTTCTGTTCTCCACAGGTTAGAACTGAACACGTGGGTTTCCCTGACTCTAACTCCTTAGGGTATCAGAAAGCCTCGTCTTTCTCCCATAGAGTTGGCTGGTGGTTTCAAACTGCTGACCTTGTGGTTAGCATCCCAATGTGTAGCCTTCATGTCACCACGGTTCTCAGAAAATTGAAATAAATAACAATAGTCACCATCATGATAAAGCAAGCATGAAATGATGCTGGGGGTTTCCATCCCTCTTTAATGTTTAAAAGTGGTTTGTCAAGCAGTGTGACACAATTTTGCAGGAGAAACAGGTACCATTCCTTGAAAGGAAATGCATGCTTTAAGAAATTTTTTAGCAGGTATATTTTGTTGTAAATGTAATTTTTTGAGAATCCATGAATCTCAAGGGAATCAATGGATCATGAAGATCTTCTCGCTGGTATTTTTAAAAAGAGTCCTGAAACATTCAAGATGCACTTGGGGGCTGAGCTGGCCTGGGTCTCAGCCCCAGAGTGGTAATCACCTGCATCTTCTGGGGTTATTTTTTGGCGTGTCACGGCCCAGAAATTCCTCCCGCTCTTCTTTCCACTGCTGTAAAAACAGTGAAACCTCATGTCTGGCGGTTGTGGTTAGGGACCCTCAGTTCGCTTTGACTCATCATGACCAGTACAGTAGAAGGAAACACTGCCCAGCCTACACCACTCCATCCTCACAATTGTTTGAGCCATTGCTGCAAGGCATTAGGTCAGCCTATCTCATTGAGGGCCTTCCTCTTTTTCACTGACTCTCTACTTTAACGAGCGGGTTTCCAGGCACTGGCCCATAATATGTGAGATGAGATCTTACCTTCTTGTATCTAGGGAGCATTCTGGCTGCACTTTTTCCAGGCAGATTTGCTTGTTCTCTGGCAGCTAGCTACCCTCAAAGCTGCTTTTCATTATGCGAGTGTCAGTTCTGGGCAACAGGCAGTAAGTGAGCCCTCCATGTCATGTGGTCATGGGGCCTAGAGTAACAAGTGAAGTGCCAACAGAACCACAGTTTGGCATTGGCTGAGGTCAGCCAGGGGCAAACGACTGGAACCAGAGGGACAGACAAAGAGAATTCCAAGGTCTATCTGAAATGGGGGAGGACAGAAATGCCTCTTCCCTAATAATGTTGTCTTAGATATTATTAATACCTGTGAATCCATTCATAAACATTGAGGGTTTTTTAGTAGAGGGGGATGTCTGAGCTGGCAACTCTTCACTGTTGTGTTCAGTGACATCATCATATGGATGGGAAACCAGTCACTACAGGAGTATTTGCACCACAGAAATTGGCAAACGGCTACTAATCAAAGCTTCCCTAGTAGAGGAACTAGAGCTAGTTGTTCAAAACCACTGTTAACAACATGCTAGCAATCAGATCTGAGAATGTTGGTCATGTCTCTTACTTTATATATGGGAAAGCTAAGGCCCGAGGAGTTTAAGGATTTGCTCAGAGACACACAGAACTGACTGACAATAGAAGCAGTATAGGAATAAGGTTTTCTTAAATCCCAGTCACTTTATACCATGTGGGATAAAAAATTCATGATATTAATAACCATGGCCAGGCAGAGAACAAACTGAGGTATTAGGAGCCAGTAAGGTTTGCTTTTCACAGTACTTTGCTGCCAAGAGGTTGGGTACCTCTAGTCTCTATCTTGCTAATAGTTCTGACCCCAGAAGAAGTTCCAGCACAGAGTTGGAGAGCAGTTCAGTATAGGTTTAGCAAATACACAAACAAAAAAATTTTCCTTTTATTTTGTGAATGGAGATAATGGAAAGTAACAGAAGGTAGAGGGGTGGTTAATTATGAACTAGGAGTCCCAGGATGATGCAAATGAGTCAGAACGTGGCTGCTAATGGAGAGCGTGGAGGCTCAAGTTGACCCAGAGCAGGCTTGGAAGAAAGGCTTGACAGTCCACTTCTGAAAAGTGAGTGATTTGAAATTCTGTGGAACATAGTTCTACTCTCACACAGGAGGGTGCCATGAGTCAGAATCATCCACAATTAGTAAACTGGTATAATTCTATGATAGGCTATTTCATCATATTCGGTTTACAAATCAGGAAACAAAGGAAGGCTTAGAGAGCTTAAGCAAGATTCCCAAGTTATATAATAACTTCGGTGCACATGAAATAGCACAGTGTCTCGTGCAGATTAAGTATTTACTATATATACTCTTGTATAAGCCGAGTGTTTTCAGCGCATTTTAATGCCGTTTTGTGGTAAAATTAGGTGCCTCGGCTGACATTCGGCCATAAGGGGAGATGTACTTTCATATATAGCACATCAAGAGTAATCAACAGATATTTTTGAATAAATGAACCAGGCATTTGCATGTTGCCATGTTCCAGGTGTTTCTAGAACATCTAACGAGCCTCTTTCTTGCTTCAATTTCATTTTAAGCAGCACATTTGAGCAGCTGTATTATTGCCACTAACTTGAAGGGTTTCCAGGGTCCCCAAAGACTTCTAAACACTTTTTGGATGTAACTTGCCAAGATGTAGTCAGATAGTGCCTGGAATCATTAATTATAACATCCGTATTCTTCAGCCTTTGCTTTGTATGTCCAGTGTTTATCATCTCGCTCAGACTCTCATTACTTTTCATACGGTGGAAGACAAGAGGCTCGGATTCAGCCTTCACATTGCTGCCTGGGATGATCTGCCCCCAACACAAGCCTGATCCCATCACCTCCTGCTCAAAGACTCCTAAATGCTCCCTGATAATAAACCACCCTCTGTGGTCTGGCCACAACTAACTATTCCAGTTTTTATCTCCCTGTACCCCTCTCTCAAGGAGCTCTGGTGGAGCTGTTGGGTAAGTTTGGGACTTCTTTCTAACTTTAAGGTCAGTGGTTCAAATCCAACAGCCATTCCCTAGGAGGCAAATAAGGTTATCTGCTTCCATAAGGATTTGCAACTTCAGAAACCCTATATAGGGTCACTGAGTCTGAATCAGCTTGGTGGCATAGGCTTAGGTTTTTTTGGTATACCTTTCTCAAGAATCCCTGGTGAAACAGTGGTTAAAGTGCTTAACTGTCACTCCAAAGGTTTGAACCCACCAGCCATTTCATAGGCGAAAGATACAGTTTTCTGCTTCAAAGATTTCTTACCTTCCATCTAAAGGGATATCCAAGTTTCCAAAACACTTAAATATTCATCATGCATTTGCATCCCTCACTAATTCTGAGGTTGGCCTGGCAGGTATCAGCTACCTTTTTACAGATGAGGAACCTGAAGACTCCCATTAATCGTGGTGTGACTGGCTCAAATCCTCACACCTCTCCCACCCAAATATTTGGAAATCCCATTGACCTTTTTAGGTCAATTTGAAACTCTCAAGAAGCATTTAACATTTCTCTTCCAGTTGGAACTCATCTCTCTATTCGTTGTGTTTCAACATTTTTCATACCTAGATCAAGCCAACCATTCCCTACCTATGGTAACCAAGAATTGGAAAAGACTTGCTAGCAACTGGTTTGGTTTTGGCTTTGGTATCTGACTTGCTCAATGAAGGATAAACTCCTTGAAGGGGAAGATCATATCTCATTCTCCTTTTGATCGTCCACAGCACGAGCACAATTCCTTAGCCATAGTGAGGGCTCCGTACATATTAGTGAAATTGCCTAAATATTCCACTAGATAAAGAAGAGGGTGTTTCTAGAGATGTTGTGAGGCAGTATGCCTTTACTTTTATTTTCGGTAAAAATATACACCAAAAGCCATACACACCTGTCCAGCAACTGTTACTGGTTACAATTCAATGACAAAGGTTACATACTTCACAAAGTGTCACTTTCTCACTATCTGTACCCACACTGCTTCACACTGTGAATGCCTTCATTTTTATTCCTAGTTTTATTTTATCAGTTACGAAACTCTTCAAAATCACCATGTCCATTGTTACAAACAAGTGTCTTCCTAGGACCGTGCTCACCAAAACTAGTGGCAAAACCAGCATTCATTAGTTCATTTTCATAGCATCTAGTCCGTGTTTGCTCACGTTCAGTGAGACATTGTAAAATATACACTTGCTTAGCTTCCTGAGCTGCCGCTCTGTCCCCTGGATGGCTGCATATGCCTGCATTGGGCTCCAGCGTTGAGCTAGCTTTTTGATACTGAGCTGTGCAGGACCCGTTCCTTGTTTATGAGGCTGAGTTGGGTAGTAGTGACTGTTCAGTCCAGAGAGTTGGTTGTTTTGGCAAATTCGTGAATCTTCTTGTTGAGACAAGGTGGTATTTCAGAAGCACACACATTTAAAGGGAGGCTTAAGAAAGTATATATTTTGGCAGAGGTTTTAAGGTGTGTTCCTCCCTCCCTTCTGGGCAAAGGCATCTTTTATAAACAGGCTGGTCTGGGTTCCTGCCATTCTGTCTCTCTTTGCCAAGCCTCACTCTTCCATTTCTAGCCAGCATTTCTTGAACAGATTCCTGTCCCCTTGGGAAGTAGGAACTGGAGAGTTAGAGACAGTGGTCTTCAGTTAGAACTATTGTGTGTGAGTGCTTAGGCACTTAGAGTAGTAAGATGATACAGGGAATGATTATTGCAGACCTACAAGCAGGGTGGTAGTGAATTACATGGATATTTTATAGAAGAACTTTCCAGGCAGAGAGAAACAAGAACACAGGACTGAAGATAATGTCTGAGGCATAGCAAGAAGGTCATTGGCTATAGAGGAAGGAGACAAAAGAGGAAGGATTTGGGGTTACACAAGTGTAGAATCTTCAAGACAGGAAACCCCTGTTAGACTGCTTGCCATGTCAGTTACTGATGATATGAGCCCCAATCAATTGAAGTTGCTATTTCTGACAATCCTTCCCCCAGTGTTTTGGTCTAAATCCCACTTGAATTATTTACTCAATAGCTGAAAATAGGAGGGTTTGGAGTCAGTCTCCCTGATGTGTGGCTTTAATTAACTACTTACTTTTATTCTATCGTAGTTGGTCTGGGTTATAGATACAGAGCAGCAGTCCATTCATTCCCTCACAACATATTAATTAAGCACCTTTATGTGAGAGGCACTATGCTAGGCATTGGAATTAGGAAGCCACATAGATGTTCTGTGGAAGAACATTCCAAGAAGAAACAAGGACATAAATCCTAAGAGGTGTATGAGACCCAGCAAGAGGTCCCATTTCCTGCTATGATAGGAGCAAACAGACTAATGTAAGCACAGGGTCATTTCGCTCTGTTCTCATAAATGGATCCTTAGCTTGAAAACAACCTGTTTGTTCATCACCTGGCACCTTCCTGACTATTGGCCTTTGTTCCAAAGATGCCATTCGTTTTGAGTAGTTGTTAGGTGCTGTTAAGGCAGTTCCAACTCATACTGACCTGATGTACAACAGAACGAAACCTTGCGCCTTCCTACACTATCTTTACAATCATTGCTATCTCTGAGCCCATTGTTGCAGTCACTATGCCAATCCATCCTCTCAAGGACCTTCATTTTTGCTGAGCCTCTGCTTTACTATGCATGATATCCTTCTACATGAACCCGCCCATCCTGAAAATGTGTCCAAAGTACATGAGATGAAGTCTTACCATCCTCATTTCTAGGATTTGTTTGTTCTTCTGCAAGTTCATGTTATATTCAATATTCTTAACGCCACTACTCAAAGACTTCAGTAGTTTTTTTGTCTTTTATGTTCATTATCTACCTCTCATTTTCATATGAAACAATTGAAAATAGCCTGGCTTGAGTCAGGTAGACCTTAGTCCTCAACGTGAACCTTTGTTTTTTGTCTTTTGCAGAAGATCTGCCCAATGCCATGCACTGATATTTTGACTGCAACTTCCAGGGGCATTGATTATAGATCTAAGTGGAATGAAATTCTTGCAAGTTTCAGTCATTTATCCATTTATTATGATGTTGATTTTTTATCCAGTTGTGAGGATTTTTGTGTTCTTTATTTTGAGATGTAATCCATAACGAAGGCCAGAGCCTTTGACCCGCATCCCCAAGTACTTCAAGCCCTCTTCACTTGCCGCAAGCAGAGCTGTGTTGCTGTTATTGTTAGGTGCTGTTGTGTTGGATCAGACTTGTGATTCTGGACAACACTGAAACTCTGTCAAGTCCTGCACCACCCTCACAACTGTTCCTTTATGTTGAAGCACATTGTTGCAGCCACCGTGTCACTCCACCTTCCTCTTTTTCGGCTGCCCCATCACTCTACCAAGCATGATGTCCTTCTCCAGCGATGGGTTTCTCCTGACAACACGAAAGGTAAGTAAGATGACATCTCATCATTTTGCTTCTAAGGAGCATTCTGGTTGTACTTCCTCCAAGACAGATTTGTTGGCTCTTTCAGAAAGGCAGAGTACTTTCAATTATTCTTTTCAGTTGCCCTGATTCAAATACATTTACTGTCTTCCTTATTCAATGTTCAACTTTCACATGAATAGGAAGCAATTGAAAACACCAGGGCTTGGGTCAGGCACACCTTAGTCTTCAAAGTAACCTCCTTGCTTTTCAACACTTTGAAGAAATCTTGCGCAACAGATTTATTCAATGTGATGTATTGTTTAATCTTGTGCCATTTGCCTATTTTAGGATAATTAATGAGTCTTCCTCCAATCCCGATGTCCTGTTCTTCATATAGTCCATCTTTTCTGATTACTTGCTTAGCACACATATTAAATAACTATGGTAAAAGAACACAACATTGATGCACACCTTTCCTGATATTAAACTATTCTTTACTTTTTCCAAAAAGGAGATCAGAGGTTCTCCCTACCTATAGAATTCATAATCCATAAATTACAATATATTAAATATTTAGTAGAACCTCTGGAACATAGAAGCGCATCTGAGATAATTTAATTTAGTATATATTCAGCTCATGATATTTACTTAGGTCCTGTGCTTCATTACTTACTATGCATAGTTTTATGCCCTTTCCCCCTCAATTAAATGATGTCATTTGAAAGAAGGCACTTCAGTGTATAATTTCTGTCTCTGTACATAGCATCCCTAAACCAAATAAATCCAAACACATGGCCATTAGTCATTTTCCAACTCACAGCAATGTACAGGGTTTCAGAGACTGCAAATCTTTACAGGACACAGTCTCATATTTCTTTTGTGGAAAAACGGGTGGGTTTGAACTGCTGACCTTGCTGTTAGTAGCCCAACGTCTAGCCCAAAATGTCTCTAAGACTCCTTTAGTTGCCTCTGGTATCAGATAAACACTGGACTGCTAATTGCAAGGTCAACATTTCAAACCTACCATCTTCTACTCTGAGATAGAGGAGTCAGTCTGTTCCCTAGTGATTGGTCTTGAAAACCAGCTGTGGGGTCTAGAGTCATTGTGAGTCCATATCAACCTGATAGCAGTGAGTTCACATTTGGGTTTTAGTCCTTCAATAAGTCTATGTCCTGTAGTATGATGGCTATGCATATTTTAAAAATTAATCAATCAATTAATTAATCTTTTCCATTTTATTGATATATAATCCACATATCATCCAATTTAGTTGTTTAAGCATATGAAGCAGAATCGATTTAAGAACATTTTATTTCTTTTTTTTCCCATTGCACATTTCTTTTAGCATATCAAAGACAAGGATTAGTCCAAAAGCATTAATATAAAGTCAGACATATTAAATAGCTTATAAAAATGTGATGCTATTATTTACTGACATATCTTCCAGCTCAGACTGTACCCTCTGACGGCAATGTTTCCATTATTCTCTGAATAATTCTGTGTTGGTTGATTTACACAATCCATGAGTAACTCAAATTGTGCTCTTTTTTCAATGTTCTTTGAATTTTGTGAGCCAAAATACACCTGAAGGCGGTAATACCAGGGCTGTCGAGTGGGTGGGGTAAGGTTTCTCAATGAAATCTCAGAGAACAGCTCTTGCTACACTTGAAGAATCAGTAGGCAAATTGTCACGATGAAAAAAAATATTCCTAGGGACACTGTTCTTGACCTTTTCCTCACTCATTTAGTTTTCTATTTTCTTAAAACTTCTTCATAATATGCCCCTGTGATCAACCTAGACCCTTCAAGTCAATCTACCAGTTCACTCCTTTGGAA
>NW_022111373.1:107876234-107877695 GCF_000313985.2 Echinops telfairi
TAGACAACTGGACATACCTTGCAGAGGGGTAGTGGGGAGATGAGTCACTTAGGGTTCAGTATAGCAATAATGAAGCCCACAACCTTCCTCTAGTTCTATCGACTTATTTTTTAAGGCACCCAAATGAGAGATTACTGAGAAAACCAGTATGTAGCCATCTCCTGAGAAGAGAGACATGTTTAAATGTGTTTGTTTATAATAAGTCCATGCATTTATAATCAAAACCCCAGTAACAATACTTTTCCCCTTACCCTTGTGAGTATACACATGGGTGTTTGTATAAGTATTAATGTCAGATTATAAATTTATTTGTTAACAAAGATGCTCAGTAGAAATTCATGTATACTTTATAGATTAGTCGCTGTCTGAAAACAGATGAAAAAGAAATTGTTGAAACTGCTTTGTGGCTATTATGGAACTAGCTCAGAAGGATTTTGCAGCAAATGGAGATGCATAAGGTGGCAGACCAGCACTGACATTCTGTGTGATGCTTATTTTTATGAACTTTGTTCTTTTAGTTGTGTTTGCTGTAACTCTTGGATCCATCGAGTGATATTCAATAGGAGTCCTGAATCTTAAATCTAAATCTAACTAGAGATCAAGTTTCCAGATGGATAATTAAACCAATCAAATTGCATAACTTCAAGTTAAAGTGGAAAATTATATCAGGCAGATTAAATATGCTTTCTATGGCTAATTTTTTTTCCTGGAAGGAATATGTTTAAATTATTTGTAATTATGGGGTGGGGCAACACCTAAAAGTCATAGTAGGTTTTATATCCTAGCTTGGATTATGTGTAATATGATGATGCTATGATGGAAAGGAAACAATCAAAGCCTTATTGGTAATCTATATGTGGTTGTTTCTCACCACAGATAGCTCACACAGTGCGTCTTTGTGCAGATTGAAGGGATATCCCGCCCATAGGCTTTTTGGTGGGACAGGGACACTGTATCAAGTATTCCCTGATCGAATGTGGGAAAGGCAACAGCTAGCCAAGTTCTGAACAGAGTTTTTATTGTGCTGAGGCCAGGAGGTGGGGTAGGGCCGTGAGGTGGGGAGGGACAAGCTGCCCACACAATTTCTTCCCAGCTTCTGCTTTCTACTGGATGTAAGTGAGAAAGACTGAGAAGGACACTTTTGCATAGATAAGGCAAAGGGAGGTCTGGAATTCTCCTTATAGTCAAGTCTAGAATCTTCAGCAAATGTAAAACCTTTTCTTTTTTTTCCCTTGGGGGTGTGTGTGCTTATTTCCTACCACTAGTTAGTACAACTAAAGATCTTCAGGTTTTCCCTGACACCCCAAATTAAAGAGTTGTTATGAAATAAAACGCTGGTAGGTCAAAATGGTATAAAGCAAAGAAGCAATTACCATCAATTTATATGAGAAAACAAATTGAGTGTTTAAAACACCCCCCTCAATAGTCCATCAAATCATACCAAATAAGACAGAAGCCCCA
>NW_022111373.1:107878822-107880920 GCF_000313985.2 Echinops telfairi
AGATGTCGGACGGTATAAGATATGACAAAATAATAGTAATTTACAAATTATTAAGGGTTCAAGGGAGAGGGGAGGGAGGGGAAAAATGAGAAGCTCCAGTAGAAAGGGCTCAAGTAGAAAGCAGGTGTTTTGAAAATGATGATGGCAACATATATACAAATGTGCTTGACACAATTGATGTATGTATGGATTGTGATAAGGGTTGTATGAACCCCTAATAAAATGATTAAAAAACAAAGACAATTCATTTTCTTTTTTTTTTAAAGTAAAGGACTTGACTAGACATTTCTGCAAAGAAGACATACAGATGACCAGGAAACACATGGAAGCATATCAATATCATTCAGTAGGAAAGGCAGCCCACAACCACAATGAGAACCAATTCACCCCCACTCCTAAGACTAGATTTGGGGGAAAAATGAAAATAAATGCTGGCAAAGATAGAATGAAATTAAAACCTTTGCTGGTGGGAATGTAAAATGGAACAGCCACTGTAGAAAAGAATTTGGTGGTTCCTCAGAAAGTTAAATATAGAATTAACATGTAACCTTATCGTTCCACTGCCGCTTACAGATCCCTGATATAACCAGAAACAGGCACTCAAGCAATAAGCATGTTCACAGTAGTACTCCTCACAAATGAAGAAACAGTGAAAATGGCTATTGAGGGGTGAATTGTTAAATTCATATTGTATGTATAGGAATGAAAGGTTAAAGTCATGTTGTACATATATATCAAATGGAATATTATTCAGCTATAAAAGGAGTTAACTAATAACACATGCTGGGAAAGCATTATGTTAAGTGAAAAGCCAGACATAAAAGGTCACGTGGTATAGATTCTATTGATATAAACTGTCTTGAAGGATAAGTCCATGAAGATAGAACATGGGTTGGTAACTGCCAGGTGTCGTAATGAGCGCATATTGGGAACAAATTTTTACTGCATTAGGGTAAGGTTTACTTTGGAGTGAGGAAAATGATTTTGATAAATCTAGTTAGTTCTTCGTATTCCTTCTGGATTAATCTTCCTAACACTCCATTTATAGTGAGGCCTGCCCCATTTCTGGTCTTAAATGGCACCCTCTTTCTTGTCTGCTGACCCAAGTTCAAAGTTTTCGGCCCAGTCTTTCAAGTCTTTCTGCCAATCACTGCTTTACCTCTCTGCCTTCTCACCCCTCACTTATGAATGCAAATGCATGCTCTGTCCCATTGTACACGGCTGTCCTCTTTTCGGACTCCTTAACATTCTGCTCTCTCTCCTCTTCTGCTGAGAGTAAAGTTTCTATCCCTCCGCCCCCAAGAAAAATCTTAACTCCTTGGAGAAAACCCCTTCTTTACACAGCCTTCCCTAAAAATTGGCCCCCTTCCAACAATGTCTGTCATCTCATCCTTTCCATTGAACAAGGCATTGCAATCCCCATGAGTGATTTTCTTTAAAAAGATTGCTTAGGGGTAGCATGGAAAGAGGCACTGTGGTGGCATAGTGGGTTAGGAGTTGGCAATATGAAATGATCAGCCATTCAGAGGGTGGCTTTCTACTTCTGTAAAGATTGACAGTTTCAGACATCTACAGGGACAGCGCTCCTCTGTCCTGTAGGCTCTTGATAAGTTGAAATGACTTGATGTCAGTGAGTGATTATAAAAGGAAAACCCATTTGTACACATGACTAGCATTCCAATGACCTTTTCAAACAGGAAAAGGTGTCAAGTGCATGTTATAAACAAGCAGTGTGAAGTTTTAAAGGATGGCACTGTGGAGGCAGTGTTTCCTTCTGTTGCGCACAGGGTCACTATGGGTTGGAACTGACTTGATGGCACTTAACAAGACAAGACTTCCCCCAGAGTTCTAGAATTGACAATAGAATGTGGGCTATTTGTAGGGCTTCTACTGTTGGATTACTACTGATAGTTTGAACCCATCAACCACTCCATGGGACAAAGATGAGGCAGTCTGTTTTCCATAAGATTTACTGCCTCAGAAAGTCTAAATTATAGCTTTCCTCTGTCCTACAGAGTACTATAGGTCTGTCCTATGGGCTAAAATGGACTTGATAGCAGTGGGTTATTCCATAATTAGAATCTACTCAAACTGATAG
>NW_022111373.1:107881894-107883233 GCF_000313985.2 Echinops telfairi
CTAGGATCAGGACAAAGAAGAAGACCCTAAAGAAATTGTACCCTGACTGGCACCTAGCAACAAAGATGTTTTTGTTTTTTCAAATTTAAGCTACTAAGCTGTCGTCTTAGAGGATAAACTCCTTTTCTTGAGGTTAACCATAAGGCATCCTCACTACATTCTAAACTTGGCGGTTAAACCCCCCAGGTATTCCATGTCAGAAAGATCAAGCTCTCTGCTCCCATAAAGTGTCTGTAGTTTTTGCAACCCTACTTACAGAGCTAGGGTTCCGAGTCAAGTTCACGGCACTGAGTATGGTAAGGGTACTCATAAACACTACAGCTTCTCGTTAAAGCGCTTAGGTGCTAACTGGAAGCCTTGAGGGTTCAAGTACACCCAGAGCCATCTTGAGAGAAATGCCTCCATTGAGAACTTTATGGAGCCCAGTTCTACTCTGACACACATGGTGCTGTAATGAGTAGGAGTGGACTCCATGGTAACTAAAAGGGCTAGGCCAGGGGTTCTCAACCTTCCTCATGCCGCAACCCTGTCATACCGTTCCTCATGTGGTGGTGACCCCCCATCCAGAAAATTATTTTTGTTGCTACATCATAACTTGTCATTTTGCTACTATTATTAATCAGGTGACCCCTGTGAAAGGGTCCTTCAACCCCCAAAGGGGTCTTGGCCCCCAGGTTGAAAAATGCTGGTCTAGGGGCAGGTGTGGCCATGATGAGAGCATATATCTGAAGGAGAAAGGAAAACTTGAACCTTTGTACGGTGCCAGATGGCCTCAAAACACAGACTTAAATGCATTTGGCATTGGGGAGTCACTGAAGTTCTTGCACTAGACTGGTAGGGTTGTTTTGGAAAACTGGGTTTCCACTGTATTCCCAAGGCTTGGGAAAGCAAGGGGCTCTTTCTGAGGCCAAGACAAGGAAATGTTGGGGTCATAACATTCTTCTCTATTGTTTCTACTTCATTTCACCAAGACCGTGGTGACATAGGTTTTCTTCGTCTGATTTGACTGCTGTGTCAAAGTTTCCTTTTCCACATCTCATGCCAGTGGCTTGACCACGCCTTCTCTGCCTCCATTCAAGGATGACAGCCTCATTCTAGACTTCATTGACCATTGTGCATAAGTTATTGTGCATCACTGGCCATAATTTATGTCAGCTACATCTCTGACCCAGAAAATTCCCAAAGTTAACACAAATGTTTATTTTCACAAGTTTTAACTTGTTGATATATAAACATAAAACTCTGGAAATTTCCATTAAATGTTCCCTATGTCCCTCCAAAGTGGACTATGACAAGCTTCCTTTTTCCAGTTGAACTCAATATCCTTTAATGCCAGCTT